>NC_044573.1:72726825-73075158 GCF_901933205.1 Camarhynchus parvulus | reverse complement strand
CCTCTCAGGAGTTTCACATGCTTGGATATCTGAGACACGCTCTGCTGGGCTCCACAGCCACCGATAGAAGATTGATGTATGCAAGCTTTTAACACTAAAACTGAACCCATCGTATGTAAATGATACTAAAGATCAATGGTTAACTTCCTTTGAAACCCAAAAGGAAGGACTGATTTTCCATCTCAGCATTTCTAAGGGCCAGAAAATTGATTTTTCAACTGCTCCAAAGTCATCATTAAAAGTATTCTGAAAATGAAGATGGAGGAGTTTGGAAAAAAGGGTATTTACTTTTGAAATATCTGAAATTTCAGAGAAAACTGATATTAAATGTGGGATATTTTAACTAGAAATATTGCCAGTAATAGTCCCCATTATTTATACTGAAATGTAATTAAAATAATTATGAGGGGAGTTTTCTACTAAAATAAACAGAATAAAAGAGAAAATCTATTAAGAGTATCTTTCTGAGAAAAGAGTCTCATATATTATACAATAAAGTTAATTTAGGAGGTAAATTAAACCTTTAAAAACAAATCTATTCCTTCTGAAACACTTGCCATTCACTTTTCCAATCTCATTTCTTCTGTTTTACCATAACTTCTTCATTCTGCAGAATGCCCTGTATGGTCAAATATTTAATCAATAGTTTATCTTTAAGCCTGTGAGTAGTTCCAGTGATATCTGTAGCTCTAATCATGCTGATCATGAGCGCATGCATGAACATACATTAGTTCTGGTAAAGTTTCTCAGTTTCTCCATTTTCTCTGCAGTTCCTCTCTTTTCAGGCCAAATTAAGCCTTTTGTTTCTCCATGCCCTGAAAACTTTTCTTACAGATCCACTTATAATATCAAGGGTTAAACTCATGAGAAATAATTTACCTGTTATCTTTCAGATAACCTGCCAGGAACTGCCAACAAAGACTCTAAATTCTTAGTGTCCTTTATATCACACATCTCATATCACCCATTTCAGAACCTCCTACACCAGGGTCTATTGAAAACACACAGTGCCTCTTTAACATCCTGTTAACATCCAGTTGTGTAGCACCATAAAATGTGGTGTCTTGGGTCAGGAAAACCAACATAACTCAGTGCTTTATATGTCAAAACCAACCATCAACCTGCAGCCAGAAACGCATCCTCAAGCCATAGGGTTGGCCATGTATACTCCCTGTGAAGCATTTTGAAACACAGATGTGAATGCAAAACCTTGCCACACTTGATGCTGTTGGAGGAAGTAGATGTGCAAGAAAAAGGGTGACTGCTGGGGAATCTGTTCTAAATTCTCATGTTGACTCAGTCAATGTTTCATTCTAGACCATATGTGGCTCAGTATTCTCAAGGGCACGGCATGGATGATACTTTCCCATTTAAGTACAATGTTATGATAGCATGAATGATTAGGCAAATATGTTATACAGCAAGAGGGAAGTCACAGAATTTCTCTAAACTGAAAGAATAATAAAAACTAAGCAGACTCAAAGGAGGGGCATGCATTGTCACAATCAGCTCTGGATTAGACTCTGAATAGCTGTGTCTGGTTCGGAAACTTGCCCCAGATTTCCCATTTTTAATTCCCTGTTCAGTGGACCTTAACTGTAGTTTAACAGTTTAGATTGCTTCTTCTACATAATTGGTGTCCATCACAAACTTACTTTAATTTTCAACTAATATGGTAGCAATTCTGAAAACAAAAATAAGGGCAAAAGTGTCTGAAATTTGTTTCAATGAACAGATTTCTCTTTTTTTTTCATTTAAGAAACTTGAGGTCCAGCAAAAAAGAGAGTTCTGTATATTAGGTGTGTGATATTGCCACCTCGAAAAAAATGGTCAAAAATAAGATTCAGAAAACAGTCTGCATTTGCAACTTACTTAGCAAAAATCAGCCTCGCTCTTAATAAAACCATCTTGAAAATTGCCATCCCAATGACCATTTTAGTCTTCTTATAACTCCTGGATAAAGAAGTAGGGTCAAAATGACATTTGTTCTCAGTGGCATTACAGTTCTTATATATTTTGTTTTACATCCTGCAGAACATTTTGGCCCTTGTCAGCTACAGGAGGAAAATGATGTATTCCAAGCTTTACCGAGGCACTCGCTGTTAGTGAAGTCTTCATTATTTGAGCGTCCAAATGATTTTCATCTCTGCTGTTGACTTATAATTATCAATAAAGACAACAAGATCTCATTTTGAACATGGACTGTGATATATATGGCTGAATTTGGCAATCAAACAGACTCATGGTGTCTCAAATTTGGCATTTAAATTTTGGTATACAATGTTTTACCCCAGTGCCCCAAAGCTTTTGTGATAGTGCTGACCTGTACCTGAAAGGGGTATAGGGACGTTGATTAACTCTCAAGAATTTTGGACAAATAAAGCCCAGATTTTAAAGTCATGCACAGGACAGAAAATACTATGGGGAAATTAATAATTCTGACTTCATAGTTCAAGTACATACTTAGCCATATGATGAGTAATAATTGTTCCCTAATTCAGTAACATCCACTCCCTCCCTTAAAAGAGGCAAAGGTCCCACTGAAGCAAAGCATATTGGACCATGCAATTAATGACAGATTCATATGCACATGAGATTTTAATTCACATTGTATGGGACAGCAATCTCCAAGCACTTGAGTATTTGACATTACAACCTGAATAATATCTTTTTAATATATCTTTGGGCAGTTAATTTGCATTTAAAGACTCTGGAGCATTTGGAAAAATGATGGATTGACAGATTGGTCAAGTTTTCCTTTGATGAGTTAAATTTTATTTTCTAGTACATACATATTTAGTACTATGCTAACATTTTTCCATACTTACACCTTCGTGTCAAACCACTTTTAAATTTATTTCCAGAAGAAAACAGCCCAAAGTTCAACCAGAGCAAGCTTTACAAAAAAAATTATGGAAAGAATAAATTAATTCTGACACATCAGATCAGCAATTTGTAACATCATTCATTTCCAACTCCCCAGACAACTGAAACCAACAAAAGATGATAATTTTTGAATACAGTTTTCAACTGGAAATAATTTTCTATCTTCCCTAGCTCCTCTACTTCCCACCCCTAAAATATAAAGCGTTTTACACAGTAACATCTTTAATCTTTTCTTTTGTCTCCCTAGCACATAACACAGATGGGCTGTGATAGCAAAACCTGGCCACAGTCCACTTCTCTCCTAAAGAATGAGAAACAAAAAAGCAATTGAAACTAACCAAACTTGCCCAATGAGCTACTTTCAAAAGAAAAAAAAAAAAACCAAAATACTAACCTTTCTATTTTTTGGCTGGTTTTGTTTGTATGTTATTTTTACTTTTGCTATTCACATCATGATAATTTAGGGCCCTGGAACAGACCAGAATGGCTTCAGGATAGTCACCATGGGAGAGAGGCTGCTGTCCCCTTAAAGAAATGTGATATACTCCAGTCCAGCCAAAGGCATCTTTTAATCATATGCACATTATGGAAATGGAGCAGGGTGCAGGTGAGAGCAGTGGAGGAGGAGAGGGTAAAGAAAGACAATGCAGGGGAAAGGTACCTATTATTTCCCCCTCGAGGTTAAATAGGGTGCCAAACTGGACAGAGCTACATACAGCTGAAGTCTGAAATCAAGTGAGAATCACAGTGCCTTCTCAATGTCTTGTAAAGAAGGATATATGATGAAATTATGGCTTAAAACAAGTACATCAATCATTTGGCAACAGTAAGTAAAATTTCATAAAGGGAGTAATCCCTGATGAATATAACAAAGTATATTGGTTTTATCTACACTTATATTTATCTGCACACTAATAAAGGGCTCTTTCTATACTGAGTTATTCCTTTCCTCTTGAAAGATAGCACAGTGATTAACATTCCTTGGCAGATCTTAGAGAAGTTCTGGTGTCAATAAAGTCTCACTAAACTGAGTTGAGTTCAGATGATAAATGTCTCATTCTTTTGTATCCCAGTTCCATTGTCAATCAGATAGTTTGGCAAATAATTCATTTCAGGTTAAAACACCAACCTCCCCAGCTCCCCTCACCTCAAAACAGAGTGCACAGTATTGTGAGTGAACTTACCCAAAACCAGGGGATACCTGGTTACTGCACACAACCTCTGAGCTTTAGCAGGGCTTACGTAGCACAGGCCAGTTATACAAACAAGGGAGTAAGATTTAAAACATATTCTATTTTGAATACCACAGTTTCCTGAAGGGCAGTTTAATGCAGCATATTTTTCAGATTTCCTGTGTGTTGCATGCCACTGTGATGTAATCTAGCGAGATGCTCCAAACTGTGACAGACATTTTCAAATGTGAAAAATATGTTTCCAAAAAAACAAGGTTACTATCACATCAGACTTCAACAATTAAGGAAAGCTGGGCTGACAGGTCTGAACTAAATTTTGGGATATCTCAAATCTCTCAGGGCATATAGCCCTGGTAATATGTGCAAAACAAGGACTTAAATGTACTCCAACAGCATCAAATGAACATTCTGAAGAGATCACACTCTTTATGTTTAAGAACAGTGGTCACTGTCTGAATGAACACCTCCTGAAAGGCCACGTAGCAATAGGAATACTTTTAAAATGTAAGCAAAAGTCCAGCATCCTTAGCAAGACTTTATCAAGTGCACTATTCTGAGGAAAGCCAAGTCTATCATTGCTTTGTGTAGGGGAGGTTCAAGAAATGAACAACTGAAGACAGTGGAAAGTCTGAGGCAAAAGGACAGCAATAATCTGCTCTTCTTGTCTTCAAGAGCGAAAAGTAATGGATTTTAACTGCATTGAGGAAGACTCTCATCTGATATTATGGAAAATTACCTAATGGTAAGGATAATGAAGCACTGGAATCAGTTTCCTAAGGAGCCTCTAGGATCCCTGGAGGATTTTAAGAGCAGGTTAGGAAAGCATCTGGCAGGAATGACACAAGTTTATTTAATTCTGCCTTGAGCCACAGTACAAAATGATCCTTGGAGGTCTGTCTATCATACCTTTTTTTTCTATGGATCCATATTTTTGACAACTGGAACGGAAGTACCAAGTTTCAAATAAAATTTCTCTTTAGGCAAAACATGGACTTGGGTCTTTGATTTAGCATCAAATCTTCTTTTCAGTTTTGACGGCCTCTGTATATGGCATGGCTAGTTGAAGGGGAATCTTGACTATGATAAATAAAAATTTATGTGGTAAAGAAAGCCAACAGGTTTTAAAGGACTACTTTAATACAATAATTTCATAAGAGTCAACAGTAGGATGCAAGAGACAGATTTGCAAAGCAGAAGTGCATCTTGAAAGAAGTATGAATCATTGATCACTGAAATTATCTCCCAAGGAAAATGATGGAGCACTTTATCTTGAAGACATGGATTCAAAACTGGCTTATCTTTCCAGAAGATAAATTTTAGTCTTATAAATTACTGGACTCAATATAGAAATAATAAGTTGCTATGGCTGCATTGTTCAAAAGATCAGCTTTTTCTTATGTAAATATTTATTTTCATATTTGCCTGGTAGAACTGTAATCCTGTTTGAAATTATTTGTATTCTATAATCAAGCAATCTCACTCTTACATAATAGAACAATGTGGTTCTGATATTTTTTTCCCAAAACAGCTATCTTTCCCATCTAAGATATTCAAAATGCTCACCAATAAAACTCTAAGAACACTAAAATTTTCATAATTCTTTGGACTTTTCAATTCTCAGATGGGAAGAATATACCATTTTCTGGTTTTATAAATGCCTATTAGCAGAAGTAGCTAACATTTCAGAAAAAAAAACACTGAGCCATTTTAAAGTATAAAAATGGCCTTTATGGTTTAAAAAATGTTAGTATGATTTATATCTTCAAAAGCTAAGTAAAAAAAATCAGTCTAATGAAAGAAAAATTAACAGAACTTTTAAAAGCTGCTCACAAAGCAGCTTTTTCCAATAAAAAAATTATTGTTAAAAGTTCCTGTCCCACTTTGATTTTGATTTTTTTGTTAATAAAAAAAAAAAAACTGCCCTTTTACTTTAATTCTGTCACAAAAAGTCTTTTTTTTCAGCATTTTTATGGCTTGGGGTTTTGTTGATTTTTTTTCCAAAATCTCCAACTCATCACCTTTCCTTTCAGGAACAATAGGCTGGAACTAAGAAGAACAGAACAAAGAGAAAAAATATATTCAGATCTCTGTCTCTGTTAAGTAAATAATTTTTTATTCGACCAAATTATTTGGACTACTTTGTGTAATCGTCAGAAGAAATCACTTTGACAGTATTTGCATCTTTCAGAAATGTCCACAGGATAGATGCACTCTTACTTCCATAGCATTGAGGGAAGATTTACACAGTTTTGGACTCAGAAGCCCCATTCTGTAGCTCTGCTGAAAGCATTTCTATTTAGTGAAGGTACCCACTGACAAGACTTTTAAGATTTTGTCATGTGAATCACAATAGACTCCAAGTACACCTTGTTGATATCATGCAGCGCTGATCCTTTAGTCGGAATAACAGTTGGTGCAATCAAAACAGTCCATCCATACTGTGCTCTGCCTGTGCTGTCACCAGAATCAACTTAATTTGTCATTCCTAAAAGTAAACCCCATATTTACCTAAACCATTTGTTCAGACTTTGGTTACATTCATGTGAACATTAATTTCTTATCAACAGAATTCTGTACCAGACTATCCATTATTTGATGGGAAGGTGATGCCAGGTAGACCAGTCTACAGCTGTCTGAATCATGCAATTTCTGGTGTTTGTTTGCTGGCACAATATTGCAATTCTTCCTCTGCTCTGGATGTTTCCCAAGATTTCAGGACTTATTAAAAATGAACATCTGTGAAACAGAGATGTCCTCAGCCAACTCTTTCAGGATCCTTAAGTGCAAGTTAGCCAAGACAGACGATATAAAAATGTTTATCCCTAGCAGATCTCTATTGTTTTCTTTCAGTACTGATGAGCTATGAAGGTGATAAAGTATGTCACAGTATATATTTCCAAATGGAGACGAGAAATCCTTGTTACTTCTGTCTTTTTTACTTCATCACTGTCAGTATATTCTGCTTTCTCTAGCACCAAACCTACCTCCTCCTAAAGGTTTCCTCTGTTCCTATTATCCTTATCCCTGTTCTGTAACCAGGGATTTTGCAGTAAGTTTTATTTCTAATTTATACAAGTTGTTTACAACTATCTCTATTTTTTTTTTCCTACATGTCAGATGTTTGGGGATGATTATAGCCTTGTTTTTCCACTGGACCAGAATTTATTTTAGCAAATTATATCCTATGAATGTGTAGTCAAGACTTTCCAGCCAAATAATAAACTCTTGCTGAGGAACTCCCTGCTTTCATTCAGATTTTTACATCTCCAATTTTCCTTGGAGGCAAATTTATTCATCACTTCTCCCTAACTTCCACAAAATTTATTCATCACTTCTCCCTAACTTTCACAAATGTGCTAGTTGTTGGGATGGTTGTCTTTTAATATATTAAGTATAAGTTACGTATTACTTAAAATCAGATTGTGATCATCAGACCTATAGCCATTAAAGGCTGCTGCACATTGTTTAATCCATTTATATCCATCAGAACAAGATCCAAGATAAAATTACTCATTGTCAAACTCAGTATGTTTTGTGTTAGAAAACCATCATCTATCATCCATCATTTTTAGAGGCTTCTCTACCCTCTGCACGAAGCGGAGCTTCCATCATTGCATCCTGGATTCAAGTCCCTCATGACAATTATTCTTTCTGGATATTAAAGGCAGGTGTTGCTGTGGCTGGATTCAGTGGGCTGTAACTAACTTACATTAGTGCACGCTCCTGGCCTTTGTTAATTAATGTAGATTCATGGCCATTCAGGACTGCACATTTCAGGTCTCCCTGTAGACTCCCAGTGTTCAGAACTTCACCTCACCATATTCAGCCTTTTTACTATTTACACATTTTTCCTGCATTTTTCATGTCTTTCTACAAACAGCTTTACTCAGAGAGAAAGGAATATGGCTCTTTCTTGCATTAATGAAAAACATATCTGGAAATTAGCCTGTAATGCATTTTACATCTCTAAACGAGTTACTTCTACTCATAGACTTTGAGTCCTTACAAGACTATTAAAATTCTCCCTCCAGCCTGTGGAATAACACAGGTTGTTAGACCCCACTGTTTGTTACTGGATCAAGTTTATTCCTGATTGAAATATTTTAAAGGGAGTGATGGTCCTGGTATTGATAATGAACATTTTGCACCAACTTTATCTCCATTCTGACACAAAAGATAAGACAAGAGATCATGTTGTGAAACCTTGACATCAGCCAAAAGCATACCTGAATATTTTGCTATGGATTTTTCACATAATAAAAGACTCCAAAATACCCAAAAAGACCCAAAGTAACTAGTTTAGATTAATGAGATCTTTCTTCTGTACATAATTTTAAATGTGAACCATAAATTCTACATTATGCTGAGGATTCCATCCTCAACAATATGGTGATAGACAACAAAAGAGTTCCTTTGTAAATGAGTAACACTATCAAATTAAATGCAACTTATGAAAATAATTTATCATAAATTCTCTTTAGTTTTTCTTAACTGGCATTACCATAATTCATATAAATAATGTTTAAATCATAATATAATTGTATAGCAAGAGCCTTGGATTCCTACATTCAAAATAATTTATTTTTCTGGAGGCCGTGGAATGGTACATTGGAACAGCATATATATTTGACAGCCTCTTAATCTAAAAAGCCTGCAAAAATCCACCATTTCACAAGCTGAAGAGCAATTTTCATAATTATAATTACACAGAAGCATGCACATAAACTTGGCAATCCCCTTGTAGGCGACTAGCTCAGACTAAACTTAAATTGTTAATGCTGCTTTGCATTGAACCAAGCCAAAGTGAGCTGTGAGACCTGATTTTGCTAATAAAGCTGATTATCTGAGATAACACCCACTAAACTGCCAACATTTGTTGCAGCTACAAGGTTCACTAAGGGTAAGAATAGAGATTAAAAATCTCCAGAAAGAGAGCACTGCTAATGAGCATTTTCCGTGTTGGAAATGGTTATGTCTGCCCTGCAGAAAACATACCCAGACCCTTTAAACACAAGTCAGTGGCACCGATGAGGCAGCAAGAAGTCATCTTGCTTTAGCTGAGGGCAAGCAATGGGGCCAAGCCAGCCACCATGAACTGGAGCAACGTGAAGGTGTTCGTGTCATGAACACATGACTGCCTTGTGCAGCCAAAATCTGGGAAAAGAATGACATTGGGAACTCCACGCCAGCTCTCTGTGTCTGCAAGCACCAACTAAGCTGATGCGGTGGGCCCAGATACGCTGGCTGGAGAGTCAGACTGCACTACAGGTTCAGCACAAAACATCCAGAGCACTCCAGGGAGTCTGGCTGCAGTTCTCCTGTCACGGGACTGAGTCCAAACCCTAATGCTATCCACACTTGTGCTGCGGGTAAGAGCATGAACTCCCTGCCCACTCATCCCTGCTAGAGTAGGTCAAGACAAAACCCAAACATTTGCAAGGCTCCAAAGCTCTGAAAAGCTGCAAATCTTTGGTGTAGACTAAGTTTAAACTGCTGTTTCTGTGTAACAACATGAGGCACAAATCTCTGGTTGTGGTAGACTTCAGGTTTGAGACTGTTCTAGGACCAGTTCATGTTGCTCCCATCATCTGTATGGTAACGATGCAGTGTTAAATCCCAAGCTCACAAGATATGCAAGTACAAGACTATCACAATGTGTCAAATATGCTGTTCACCATGAAAAATTGCATTTTCATTTCTCTTCTCACCCGTGTAAGGAGTCTGACTTGGCTCTCTAAATTGCTAAATTTCTAGTGAACTGAAAAATGTAAGCAATAGTCTCAGAAAAAAGAAAAAAAAAATACAGCTTTCATTTGTACCCTGCAAGCAGAGAAAATCAAGGTCAGGGAGCACTGTCAAATGACATTTTTTCCCTTCTCCTCAGTTAGAATGTGTTTCGGCACTGATTTTAGAAGGGAAAAGGCTACCAATGAACAAAACTGATGCCAAAACTCATCTTTGAAAGTAAAATATCCTAAGCTACAATACATGAAATGCATTACCAAAGAGGATGTCCCAGACAGACTCTCTCTATAACAGGACAACCTTTCCAGATTCTTTTCTGACTCATATCCATCATAGACTACATCTACTCCTTTTCTTTGCATTGCTATACTTCTGAAGCAGGCAGAAGTAGGACACCTTTCAAGCAGCTATATTTTATTTGAAAGCAACCCAGGCAAAAAACACTTGTGCATGTTGTTTACTTTTATTGTTGCTGGATGGTACAGAGACTGCTTCTAACACGTAAGTCCTCAGATACTTCTCCACGTCACTAAACATTGACCAAAACTGGGATTTTATTAGAATGCTGGTATTAGAATATTCCTTAAAATAATATGTAGATGCTAATATTTTAATGACTTGTATGATTTTCAATACCTAGAATTATTGCATAATACCACTACGAAGACTGTATTGCACTTTTGAAGGAGATTGCCAAGGGATTTTTTTGACTTGAAGTAATCAAGTCAATGAAGCCTGAAACATGTGCCATTATCAATAGCTCAGGAAGACCTCGCTGATCTTTAAGGCATTCCCCAAAGATTTAGTCATTCTGCAAGTATCTCTCTGCTCCCAGACACGCAGTTCTGCTCAGTGAGGCTGCACTTCTAGGCCAGCAAGAAGTCATCACGTTGGTTAACAAGCATTTGTGCTGTAAAAAATGCTGAAGTGGAATGAAAAGAAAAAAACTGTCATATGTTCACCTATGATAATCATGCAAGCAGTGTCATGGGAACACACACCTGCGTGCAGCTGGTACTTCTTGACCTACCCAAGACTCCCCTGCTTGTCACAGGGCTGTTTTGAATGATGCATGGGTCAAGATCTGGTTGAAGTTCTCTAAACCTCTCGAGAGCCCTTAAATCACATGCCTGAAATGCAGCAGCAGCATTCTAATACTACACATGATCTAGCTGAGTGATTTCCATTTGTGGTGATTTAACTAAATTCGGGGCAATTTCAATTTGTGTTTTCCTCAGCAGGTTCATGAGGATTGCAGAAATAAGCCTTCCAAAATGGGATAAAACAATTCTGAAATCTGTTTCTAGTAAATTAATGTGTCTCATTGCATGAAAAAGACATTTTTAAAGTTCATGAAGACAGAACTCATTGCAGAATACTGTTGGCTGACCTTCACATGCTTCTTCTACTCTGTGCCCCAAAAGGCATTATATGCATGTAATTTCCAATATGGGAACAATTTGGGTTGTAATTAGGCAAATCTCAGAAGGTTCCGCCACTGATTTGTTCATTCTTTCAATATTATTCTATAGGACACACCAAAAACATTACATTAGGTTCAAGCAGGAGACAATTAAGAAAACTTTAATCCTGTTACAAGGGTATGTAAACATATCATCACTTCATAATGGTGTTATTATACTTTACATATTGGGCAGATGGGTCATATTGGTGTTCTGGCATTTACTATTGCACACACTGTCTCCAAATATAACTTGCCATATTAACAGACACATTTCCCATTATAAGACCCACAGAATGAGGGTTTTCTGTTAGAAACTGTAATAACAAATCTGTCAAAACAAGTAGTGACAAAGTTAAGAGACTGGGACAACTTTTTTCAATAAGCCTTTCGTTATGACAAAAAAGGTCAACAGATTAGTATTACATTGAGGACAAGTCCAACAATATATAATTTTTATTTTAAAACTCGTTACTATGATGAGAGGAAAGCACCACTGTCCTTGTTTGATATGCAATATTTTTTCATTTTCTTTCCAGGTTTGTAATTTATGTGTCATTTCCGTACCATTTATAAATACATATTGTAAGTATAAAAATAAATGTATATGAGCTTGCATGCATGAACACATATATATATGTGTATGTGTGTGTAAGGCAAGGGATATACAGGACCCATTACTATAGGCACAAATTGAAAGTCAGACCTTTTGTCAACTGGTTAATACAGTTAAATATATTGTGAAGCTTATAATATTTACTCAACATCCATCGTTGTAGAACACTTATTCTTTAAACTCAAAAAAGACCATTTCTTCTGCAAATTATGATAAGAAATAACAATAAAATAAGCCAAATAATTACATACATATATTATGTTCTTTTTGTCAGGTGATCAGTTACTCTAATACCATAAAATATAATCTTTCACCTTTACTTGAATTCCAAAGTGATTAATCTCTCAAAGTATTTATTTTAACAACAGGATAATATTAAAATCAGCTTACTTAAAACAATATGGAATATTTTGGTATCAGCATAAAATTATGGAGAAACATAAAAGAAGAAAATTTAAATCACAAATTTTGTGTGAACCAAATGCTCACAACATGGAACATGAAATTGGCAGTGTTCGTACCCTAAATTTAGGATCTACTCGATGGAGCTTTAAAACCAGTTTATATTCACTGCTGTGTTTATGGTCTTAATTTTGCAAGAAGAGCATAAAGATTGATTTGGGTCTGTGAGTGAAAGAGGATGACTAAGAAACTGCCAAACAGGAGAAAGGATTCTTCATGCCCCTCTGGGCATTCCTTTCCTGCTGCCAGTAATCAGAGGCATAAGGACTTCCTAAGACAGATATTATTTCTTCATGTTATTAGCCTTTGAGTACTCTTTTTCCATGAATTCATCTAATTGCTTTCTTAAATTCACATAAACTTTCAAGATTATAAGCGCCGCACTTTAACTATGGGCTGTTTATTTTCAACTTGCCATCCCATAATCTTCACAGAAGTCCCTTCATGTTTTGCTTTATGATAAACAGTGAATAAAAATTCCCTATTTACTAAAATCATGCCATATATAATTCCTAACATGTCTTCTATCCTCTCAATCATCCAGCACACTAAATTAGCAAAACTGCTTGTTAGAGGATCTGAATGTATTGCAGTCTTCAAACTAACATTCCCTGTCTGCTTAATTAGATTGTCTTTTAAAGTTCAAAGTGTTTGAACTTCCTCTCTGAAAGAAATACATATTTTTCTAAACTGTGCTTCAGAAAAATGAGCCTCTGTTTGTTGGGGCTGTGCTGGAGGATCAAACTACTGAGAAACGAGAAAAGAGCACCACAGCGTGTTTTTAATTCCAGGTGTGTAAGGCAGATGTCAGTTCATTTATACAGCACCTGTATGTATGTGACAACTGTCAAAGGTACTTTTTTAGAAAGAGAACAGGTTGTGTAGATTTAACAGGTGAAACCTCCTCTGTAGCAGGCATCCTTCAGGCATAGACCAGGCAGTGACTTAAACAAACAATTCTCTTCCTCCTCCACAAAGTGAATCATATCACACAGCTGGTATTTGGGCACCACTAGTTAAAGTGTGTCTGCTTCTCCAGCTGCATCTGTCAAAGGCAATGTGATGGTAGCATTAGGGACCCAAGACAGCAAAAATGGTGAGAACAAAGGAGCATGTCCTCCCTACCAACAGAAACACAACACAAACAAACAAACAAAACCTGTTACTCATTAGGCTGACACATGATTTCCAGCTCGAAAAACAAAAAAATACTCATTTCAGTTTTCATTGCTGAACTCTGACATGGACTGTCATGTGCAATTACACTCTGTAGATGTTTGACTAAGCATTACTTCTTTATGTGAAAACACTTCCTAGCTCTACCAGCCTGCCTTTGAAGGGGCTTTGCAGCTTCTCGCTTTTTTTTTTTTTTTTTTTTGTAATACACAGCTCCAAGATGCATTTAAGACAACAGTCTTCTCTTCATTGTTTTATTTGCAAATGGGCTCAGGCTAAACTCTTGACTGGAGCAGAGGGAGTATGGAAGTGATTAAACTTTTGCTCTCATTCAGGTCTGTGGCAGAGTGTAATGTTAAATTACCAGATTTGAAGAGCAGAAGCAGAAGGGAAAACAGTTATTCCCTGAAATGCTTGGGACTGGGGCCCCATGGGTGTCATGGAAAAGATGTGCTCTGAACTCTGGTCGGCAAATCGCTGTTGCTTCCTTTGGGCTCTGCTTCAAGCCGGTCGGCGTGCGCTGAAAACGCAGATGAGTGAGATGAGCTCTTCTGGAGAAGACATTTTTTGGGTGTCATCCATGTGCCCCTGCAGCCCAGCCTGTCCCCTTTCTCATCTGTGGCTCCATGTGCCTGAGATGCTTGCTGGCATAAAGTCTCAAACCAGCCAGCATCATCTAGCCACACGGGAGGCCAGGAGCAGTGTATTGTCACTCAAGCCCAAGAGGGTGACTCCTCCATAGCTGCAAGTTAATGCTGTCAACCCTTTCATTTCAGTGTTGTCACCCACAAACACACACAGGATCCTTCAAATGAGTCTTCAAATTCAACTAAAGAAGACAAAAATTAAAGATGTGCCTCAGTCAGATGGTCAGGGAATACTGGTGGGAAGATCTGGCAACCCAGACTGGAGCCTGCAGAAAGCAGGCTCCTTGTCTGTCCAGGTTATAGAGATGTGAGAAGATAAGGACACTTTAGAAGCACCATCCAAAGTTTCAGACTCTGAGAAACCACTATAATTTTTACCTGCCTTTCAGTCCTGGTGGTTGACTTTGCAAAAAAGAGAAACCCAACAGCCAGACTTTATCATGGCTGTACCTTCAATGTTGTCAGAGTAACACCATGGTCAGGTTTTACAACAAAACTACAGCAATACAGCAATGACCCAGTTATTAGAGTATTTTGGTCAACATAAATGTTTCTGACTGATAGCTACAGGCAGCTGCAAGAACACAATTTTCTCAGGCTACAATAGTGAAGTCATTTTGGTGGTTTTTTTCCAAACAAGTGAGTATAAGACCATGTGTTATATGCATTTAGGATTTGGACAACAGAGGCATACACTGGAAACAGAACTTCATTAGTATTATACAGAGTGTGAGATTAACAAATGCAGAGGACTTCATGAACCCATAATACTAAAGTATTGTTCATTTCATATTCAAAGAATTAGCAATTATCTGGCCTGGGACAACAAACCTAAGAGTAGTCTGTAAGCATTTCTGAGTAAAATTCAACAATGTGCCCCACCAATCTTATATTCTATCAATTCCATTTAAATTAGTGGGGTTACTAACAGAAGACAACCTACATATTGTAAAGCTAGGAATTATTAAATATTGGCTTAACACTTTTATACCTGTTCATATGAATATTGAGAAGATATAATTTGCAAAACCAACCAGATATTCCACAAGATCTTCCAGTCTAGTTTATCTAGCATGTAGACATTTATACATTGACTTTCTGTTGTTTCTAGATTTCTACAGCTTTCTTAATTTTTATGCACATGTAAAATTGTATTGTCTAATATTCAAGATCCACCTTTCTTTGAGCTCTTCTAACTTCTAAATTTTTCTGCCTTGCTCTCTACTTAGCAAGAATGGAAATTTTAAAGAACATATCTTCTATAAAATGTAATCAATGCCTGGTTTTTTCTTATTTCCTGTGCTCTTTACATCACAGTAGAAGAAATAAGAACCTCCCTGTTGCAGGAGGCTCTCAGACACAATGACTACATCCCCACCAAAAAACTGGGCAGTTCCAGGCCCTGTTCTCTGGCCCTGTGAGCAGAAGGATGCTGTCATAACATGGTCATATGCATTTATTAAACTCTCCTGGCCTCTAAAATAGGGAGGTCATATCCAAACCATCTTTTTGATTGTCCCTGGCCCAGGCTAGCTCCAGACCAGGAACAGTACGAGACACTTTCAGTAAGCCCAAGCCAAGTCCATGCCAAGGACAGCTCTGATATTTTAAGGACAGAAATACCAGCATTTAGGGCCAAGACAAGAGCTCTGGTACTGCTGATGTGCCAGTACAGACACCAGAAAGGGATATGGATAATTGCCCAAGGGAGATGTGTGACTCTTGGCCGTACCCAGCCCCTCAAGAGCAGTGTAGGATCCCTGGGAGTGCCGTACCAGGAGCCCAGGGATTCCCCTGCCCTTGGCATGCTGTGCCCTTAGTCCCACTCAAATGTGTAATACACTCTTTTAAGGGGGTATAACAGCACCACAGCCTTGCTGCTGTCCCAGTTTATTTCTTGGTCAGCCCTGCTGCTCCCCCTTTCCTCCACAGTGCCCTCCGGCCCATGCCACTTCCTGCAGTGCCCTTCCAGCATCTCTGCTCCTACAAACTTAGGCTAAAAAAGACCTGACTCAAGACAAAGATTAACAAGGCTGAGCATGTTCACAGTACGTGGGCATGTGTCCCACTGAAGCCAAGAACTACAGGAAAATAACCAAAGAAAGAATACATTGCAGTGAGATTCACATCTGCAGCATACTCTATTAGGGCAACACTGGGAGATTATGTTTCTAACAGTGCCTGAAATATCTGCTGCTGAAAGACAGATTCATATTAACAGCATGTGTCGTTTGTTGGGAGCATTGTGATAAAAACAACTATCACATTGCTAGATGTTTGATGCTTTATAAAGGCTATGTGTCATGCAGCAGTCTTATGTCATCAGTGGGAGAGATTGAAATGATACTTCTCGGCTTCAGAGAGCCAAGTCTAGCACTTAAACTGGAAAAGGTACAAAGTCACAGCATTTTACAATGCACTATCTACTTTCTTGGCTTTATTCTCCAGTCTTCCCCTGTCTGCAGGTGACATCTGTCTTTTGCCAGCTCACAAGGCCACTCCTGATGACAGTGAGGCAGATCAACCTGTTGTTGATGTCACCTGGGGGTGTCTTCCTGCTGCATCTAGAACTCTTTTCTACGCCTAGGAGCAGTTTCAAGAACAGAGAGAAGTAGGACCTTCCACTCTTTCCCCCTTTTTGCAAACGGCCTGATGGGGAGGATTTTTTCAACCTAGGATACATCCCCACATTAAAGAAAATCTTTTTCTACCAAAGCTTATCATACTCACATTTATTTTGGCAATAGTAAATAATAATTCTGGCCTCATCATTAAATTATTTAGTTTGCTAATCGAGCGGTTTGCTCACAGGATTATTAAGTAATGATGTTAGGTATTTTTAACACAGCAAATTACTCCTCCAGCAGTGACCATTTTAGGACTATCTTCTCTATAAGAACAGGGAAGATGTAAAGTTTAACTCACTGCAATGACTCCAGCTGTTTTTGGATCAAGAACCAGCAACCCTTACAGCAGTCAGGCCAGGCAGAAAATCTGCTGAGGAAAGTGCTTTCAAATTACACGTCCTCCCAAGGACTGAAAAGTGCCCAGTAATTTTCTTCATAACTACCAAAATATTACCACTGACAAAGGGAAGTGGTAAAATGAAGCACTTGTTCAGAATAAACCAGAGCTGCCTAATCCCTAGAACACCTCATATTTTTGGTTTTGTTATCCAGATCAGATACTTTTGGATCAGGTACATTCTGCTGCCCAGATGCATCTCAGAACCTGGGTCCTGGCTGCTGTTCTTCACCACGCCACAGCTCTGTGCCATACCCGATTTCACGGTTCTTTTCCAGTCATTAACACAACACCAAAGGGCAAGAAGGGGCTGTGGCTGAAAAATAGTGCTATAGCAAAGGCCCATTAATCACAGCTTTCTGCACACCAAATTAACTACAGAAGGTAGTGCTGGTAATATGACAAAAATTAACTACAGAAAGCTGCTAAAAAAATGTAAATACAGCCTAAGGTTTTGGAACATTTGCCTTAAAGAGATTTTAAAATAAGAAAACAATTTTTTTGGTTTAGAAAACAATATGTCAACTTTTTTCCTATGCAGTATTAAAAGATTAGCCCAACAATAGAGGATTTTATTTCCTGTTTATTGGTTTTTAACCAGGATCTAATCTGTGAGGGGAAAAAAATGCTTTCATTTCTGATGCAATCCTGCTGCCTACAGATGTGCATTTATTGCTGTTAATGAACAATTATTGACTACTAGACATACAAAGGTAGAAGAGAAAAAAAACAACCAACCCTCCCAATATAATTATTGGCACTAGTTTTCAATTAAACATCACAATGTCCTTAACACTTGACAACAGATTGTATCTTCTGAATAATGGGAAAATTCACTTCGGGAGTTTTTCCTGAAAAAAATGCCACTTTTGTTCATAATTCAAAAGTCACTGAAGTCTATGTAAAGACTTGGACTTTGGATCACATTGCAACTTTTCCCAGAAGGATTTATTTTCCTGAGGTGGAAGAAAGCAGTCACAATGTATAAAATTAGCTTATAGAGCATGCATAAAGAGAGTGGGCTTATCTCTGAAAAGAAACCACACAAGGCACAAAGGACCTTCAGTTTGCAATTTCACATTTGCAAGAATTTCGTACAGTACCTAAATAAACAATATCATTCCATCAAGTGGAAGATTTAAGCTGATTCTTCCAGGAAGTCAATTAGCATTTCCAAGGACTTTGTGCAGGATTCATCTGCCATAGTTTACACATCTAACATTCAGGTATCTAAGTCTGAACTACTCCCTGCATTCCCTTTAGGGTCAAAGAGAGAAAGAGCCACCTCCAAGAAACTATTTATTTTATCCTAGAGCCGGCACAGCAGTCAGGGCTGTGTGCTGGAGATACCGAATTCTCTGAGAGCTCCAGGGAAATATTTCCTTTTACAGATACAACCTCAGGTCTGTGCACCTGGACTTGATGAGTCCCACTGTAATAATGAGCACTGATGCTTAGATCAATAAAGGACACAAGCATATATCAGCCAAAGGACAACAGATCTGTGCTTTTCATCTGCACACAGAGTAAATGAAAAACTGCGATTTAGCTCAAAATCTAAAAAACATCCACTTGTATGCTCACTCTTTTTATACACTATTGTGGGGAAAACTATGAAGAAAAACTGTTGAAGGGAAAGAGGAAAAATTTTAAACATACAAGATTTTCTACAGAACATTTTTACTTTTGGAGTGAAACTCAGTAAAAGTCCATTATCTGCTGAAATTAAATTCATTATGCAAGAAAACAAACTGAAAACACTCTTGATGCTAACTCTTCACAAACATTAACATAAAGCTAATTTCTAAAATGGAACAAAATGCTTTTTATAAAATTTCTTCAAATTAAAAAAAAGTTTGACACAAAAGTTTCTGAAATCCAAAGCAGATAATGTCTGCATGTGTATGTGAGAGAGAGACAGAAGGAGACAGTCCATCTGCCTTATCAAAAATTATGCAAGAGATTCAAATCAGGCCCTGACATGTGAGGCAAAACCAGATGTTTTAGCCCACAGAAAGCTTTTCATAAATGCTTGAGGTTTTGTTTTTCTTCCAATGCAAAAATGAAAATAAATAGTCATATTTTTTTAGGAGGTAAACAGAATCCACCAGAAAGGCTTTTTTTAGCCTGAACTTTTATGGTTCTTAGATATTGGAGGCGCTTGAATACTCACAGTCAAAGGGACGAGGAATGGCAGAGACAACCAAACATCACTGGAAGCAGTGCAGCAATTAAGGACATTTTTTGTCCAGGGTTATCCAAGACAAACAGTGAAAGGAGGAAGAGGAAGGGGAAACAGCCTGGCAGAGCCTCCATCACTCACCCCAGTGAGAATGCAGAACAGCTCCCCTGCCCTCAGAAACATTCCTCTGGATTTACACTGGAGTAAATTAGAGAAGAATTCACTGCAATAATATAAAACTGTTTACAGTTTTAATAGGAAAAAAGGTTAAAAATACAAAGGGAACAGTGAAGCATCTTTTTCATATTACCAGTGTTTTTAAAACTTTATCAGACTCAAATTTAGCTTTTAAATGTAAGTCAGAATCAGAACCAGGTTTCAAATTCACCAGCCCGCCCATGTTTTGTGCTTTCTGCTAAAAAAAGAGGGGTAGGTTTATTAAATCAAAGTTCATGGAACTGGAATCTATAAACCCAAACTTATATATCCTGCTCATTGTTCTGTGTTGATTTGTTTTGTGATGATTTAGAACCACCATAAGGCAAAAAACCAGTGTCTGAAAAGAGAAACTATGGAAAAAGGAAGAAAAAAATAGGAAAGGACTTCTTAGCACACCAAAATGCTTCAAGAGAAGAAATGTGTAGAAATTTATCTAACTCAGAGTAAGTTTATTAGTCCTTTGAGAATGCAACACAAGTGCTATATTTCTGTAAAATTTGAAGGTGACTGAATAACCTCATGCTGGACCAAATACAGGCCCATTAAAATCCCTGGGAATCTCTCCATTGACTACAATAGGCTTTACATCAGGTCTCTTCTCCTTTTTTAGGCAAGGCAACACAAGATGGCGTGAAATTCTATCCCTAATGAAGTCAATGGGAGTTTTGCCACTGACTTCATTTGGACCAGGATTACACCCCTCCTCCTCCATTATCAGAATATGAAGTGTGTTTTCCGGATATAATCTGCTGGTTGTAAAAGAAAACAGGAACAAAAAAACTGCAGCACCATCCAAAAGACAGCAGATATTATGAAATTACAATATTACCATGTTTCCAAGTGGCGTGAGATAATCTAAAGTGAAAGGCTGATGGAACATGAAGCAGCACAAGTGTATAGTAAAGGCTACATTACCCAAATTACTTGTCAATGCTTATTTATATTGCAAGCTGTAACATTGAAATCTTGTGACAAATAAGAAGTCAGGAGTCACGTGTCTAGAAATCCTGCCCTACCTATGCACCTCTGCTGGCATTTCTGAGGTTGTTCATCTTGTCAAAGTTACACAAAAAAATCTCAGACACAAAATGTTTGCAGCTGATTTTCCATTCTAGTTCTTCACTCTCCATGCCCAAATGAAATTTTAAAAAATCCTCCAAACAAACCCTTTTTCCTTTAGTTGTCTAAGGTGTGGATACATAAAGAAAAACATTGTATGTTTTTCTGGCCCATTGTGCTTTTTGGGGACAAGAGTGGGGTTGAGCTTCTGTCAGAGCAGCCCTTACACTGCTCATCACAGAGTCATGTAGTCACTGGTCAGGGACAAGGGATGCAGGGAGTGAGGGCACATCTCTCAGAGCTCACCCCTAGCAGTGCCAAGCTCTGGTTAAAGCACAGCTCCAGGTGGGATGCAGGTGCCATTCTGGACAGATGAGGAGGTGCAGCAGGGCCTGCCCTGGTGGACACCCAACCTCTCAAATGAGCTTGAGCCCGACCCGCTCATTCTCTCAGAGCCAACCTGGGAAACACAACAGAAAGCAAAAAAGGCACGTTGCAAAGTGAAACATCTGAAAGTTGTGTCAGCCCAGAGGCAGGCACACGAAAAAGGAAGCAGCACAGAATGCTGTGTCTCTCTGCACAGCCTGCAGATCAGAGCCGGCAGGCTGGGCCCCAGATGGGCGCGGCAGGAGGCAGCTGGCGATGTCCTGACTCATGTATCCACTGACAAGTAGCAGTACTAAAACAGGGCCTAAAGATGCCACAACTCTGCGTGAGAGCTTCGTCAGCCAAGGCAGACACAAGCGAGAGCATCGGCAGAGCCAGCGGTTCCCAACTGGAAAGGATGATCCCGGAGCAGATGCACGGCTGTGCTCACACCAAGGCTCTATCCATACCAGCAAAATAAACGGGGGCTTTGGCTTCTCCCCGCAAACTGTGCCCAGGGGAGATGGTCAGCACATGCCAGGGACCACACTGCCAGTTTCACAGGAGGAATAGGGTGGTCTCAGCCCCCCAAAGTCCTCCCAAATCCTTCCCAGGCCACCATCCCACTGCTGCTACTACCAAATGGAATGGCACCACCTGAGGCTAAGGGCAAAACAAACACGACCACAGACAGCAATCCAGGTCCCTGACTTTCTGGGCACAGAATCTCTCTGAAGGGAGAGATGGTGGCAGCAATTCTGGGAAACACAGAACAAAATCAGGAGGAGAGCAGAGCAGAGAGGCCAAAACAAAATACGAGGCAAGAGAGAAGGAATGTGGAGTCCAAGAGTAGCTGGAGGTCCGGCTACAAGGTGTGCTGGAAACAGAACCACTCTGAAATTATTTTAGAATTCAAGAGCAAACCTAGAGCCACGAGGGCATGGTGGTGACTTCAGACATTTTTCTTTGACATCCTGGGCTCTTCAGAGCTCACAGCAAAGCCAAACTGAAGAAATACACAGGGGAAAAGCATTAAATAAAACAATCTGAGATGACAAATGGAAAATGAAAAAGGGGAATGTATTTGTCAGTTATGTTTTCATAGAAAAGTAGCTGTTTTAAATACCAAGGGCCAGCTGATAGTGGGCACAGTGTTGCAACTGCTTTAAACTGGTATTTAGGTCTCCAGACTTTATCATGATGCCCTGCAGCACCTCAGCTAGGAATGACCCCAGCTTAGAGCAGACCCCTCTGCAGGGCAGCACAGGGGCTGCTGAGAAAACTGCCAGCAGCTGATGCCTCCCTGCCAGGCGGCAGACACAGTGCAGAGCCCTGGGTTTGCAGGGTCCCTGGAGAAGGGTGAGCAGGGCTGTGACACATTTCAGCAGCTCCAAAGATGGACACAATATTGGCAGTGCAGTGACAGTGCTGGGCTGTGCCTCTCACCAGGGCCACGTTCCAGGCTCCAACAGGGGAGATGCAGGTGGATGCAGGAGTATCTGAGGGATACAGAGGGCTGCACTAGTCCATCTGAGGATGAACCAACATGCTCAGCAGTTTGCCAGTATCACTAATTGTGGATTGACAAATATGCAGGCCAGCTCAATAGCTTTTTTTTCTCCTGGCACCTTTTTCCTGCATGTGATTTTGGCAGCCAGTTTCCTAGTAATCACATCTCTTAGTCACTGTCTGTCACTGTGAAGCCAGAGTTCTTTCACACTATAATTGCATCCCATATGTAAAGTTACTCCTGAGAGCTGCCTTTGGTAATTGCTTTTTCTTCTTCACACCGGGTGAACATTAAAGAGCCAGGCAGGAGTGAAACAATAGACTGTCAGGATTCCTTTCTGACACACTCCATGGATGTGCTCCAGTTGGCCATTCACAGTATATTTACCCACCCAGCTCAGCTCCAAGGTAAGCACCTCTGCTCACTGCTAGAGTGGTGCAGCTCTGCTCACTGCTAGAGTGGTGACAGGCTTTATTTACTTTTGCTGTAATGGAGCGAATTCTGCCACAAAAACGACCTTTGTTAACAGTGGGGGTATGCACAGGACAAAGATTGACACTGCCGAGGTGGACTGTGGATCACAGGAATCTGCTATAGGAATCATGATACAGCAGCAAAAAGTAGGGAAAAATCACTTTAATTGCATGCTAAAAATAAGTATACCTCCACACACAATTTGTTAAGAACCTTATGCAATGTGTCCAGCTCTGGAATTTGCATTTTAAAGCAGACCAAAAGTTGGAAAGGTTCTAGAAAATACATCTTCCATCAAGAAATGTAAAGAGTTCAATCAGCTTAGGCCCTCAAAGAAACAGAATTTTGAAAGCTTCTGAAGTGGAGAGTTATGATATGAGCCACCCCTTAACTCTATCAGAGAAAGGCCCTGGAAGATCAATTGGCTGAAAGTGCAAAGCAGAGAAATGTAAACTGAAAATAGAACACAAATTCCTTACAATGAGAGAGTAATTAATCACTGGAAAGTACTACCCAAGGAAGTGGTAAATTCATCATCACTTGGAGCCTTTAAATTCAGATTGGATGTTTAAGTGACACGTTCTAGTAGTCCAACACCACGTTAACAAGCACAGCATCATTCATTTGTCTAAGTGTAAAATAATTCCAGTTCCTTACACTGCAAAAATCTTGCCTGCTATGGTGGCACTTGTCACAGAGTAGGTCAGATACACTGGGACAGTGGTGCCTTTCAGCTTCAAATCTCATTAATCCATAAGCATTTTAATTGGTTTTTTGGTCAAAGACCTAACTTGGCTGTAACATATCATGTACCTTTAATATGTTACAGTTATGCAGAAAACAAGATTTGCAGGTAAAGAGAAACTAAAAAAAAAAAAAAAAGCATATGTACAACCAACAAAGTTAATTTGCCACAACAATGCAAGCTCTGGAATGTCTTACCTTCTCAGCTCCAGCTATTCAGGCTCAGCACTTGAGTAATTAATTATAGGAAGTTTTTGCTTATTTTATTTTTTAAACCTATGCATCATTTGTTGGTGAATTCATAAATCTCACTGCTTCAGAGAATAGAATATAAAGGTTTCTGTACTTTGTTAATCAGAGAGACCCAAAAGGCTTTACAGATTAAATTTAGCTTTCCCCAGTTGACTGAGTGCATTGCCATAAATGGATATTTTCAATCTGTGGAGCTGCAGTTCCTATTGACCACACCAGAAGAAAGTAATTTATAATGGAAGTAGTAGGTGGGTAGTATTATAAGGTAAATCAGATAATATTATAAGATATATCAGATTAAGAAGTTAACTCAGATCTCGGACAGCCCATGACTGAGTTTTGTTATGTCAGAAATGTAGGAACCTGAACACCCATGGGTCAATGCAATGAGCAAAGTCCAAAGGAAGTTTTTGAGGAGAGAGGGCAGAAGGTTGTGAACCACCACAAATGTCCAAGGAAAAAAGAGGATGATGAAGCAGCTGCCTATTAAAGAGAAACAAGTCCATGAAGTGTTGGAAACTCTTTATATGGATAAAGGTGAATTGAATTCTGAACAATGAAAGAGTGCTGGATTAGGAACTGCAGGTCATGAGCAGTTTCTATTTATTTCATGTAGGCAAACACAGTACAGGCCAAAGAGCAAAAATATTCGGGTATTTCCAAGCAGTTATATTCTGACACTGGGAAAACACAAGAGAAATGTGGTAATAGGAAAAATTATGAAAGACAGTGGAGAGTTCTTCAAGAACTTGTTAGATGATCAGGCCTCACCTGATCCATGGGAAAAGACAGCAGTACCTCAAAGCTTGCTTCAGTTCAGCAATGTACTGAACGCCTGGAATTTCAGAGGTTTTATTCAAGAAAAAGGCATCCAACATGAACCAAACCATAGAGATTAGTTTTTGTAAACAGCGGAAGGTGTGTAAAATGGGCAAAAGATCCTAAGGAAAACATCATGGTCGGCAAAACAAGTTGAAATTTAAAAAAATTAAATATTATGAGATCAAAGAAAATTAATACAGATTTCTCAGTGACAAGGGCAAAAATCTAAATACAAATAATTTAAAAACTAAAAATAAAATGAATATGTTTTCTATTTTACCATTATGTGTCTCAATCACCCGAGTATGATTAGTCAATTTTTTTATTTCAAAGAAGAATAAAATGTACAAAATAGAGAATTAGATAATGTTATATAGGGATGTATATTTTAAAGCCATCAGCTTGATAACTTGAACTCAGGAGTCATAAAATACTTGCCTAAAGAAATCACTGCTCACTTGTTGCTTATTTTTACTAAATCCCAGAATACCAAACAAGTCTGAAAGCACAAGATGAATGATCACCTTGTGCAAACATTTGAGAGCAGCAAACTACCTACCAGAGTTACATTACTGAATATCCTGACATCAACCTCAAACAAAAGAAAAGAAAGCACATATGGAATTTAACTGATAAAGGAGAACAATATAATGAATACCAGACAACATGAAATGGGTTATGGAAAATAATGTTACTTAAACAAACTTGAGTTCATTCTCTAAGAAGTTTTTTTTGGATAATTTTAACTGTGTAGATGTAATAAAATTTTATGGGGTGTTTGACTTGGTACCACACAATATTCTGATATAAAAATCAGCTGTATATAGTACTAAGAAACTGTATGCTAAATATATTGAAAATTAGCTAACTGATATAAGCCAAAGTATTTGTAAATAATGTAGCAAATAGGGCTGTTTCTAGGAGGGTCACAAAATGCTGCTTATAAATATGAGATCTACACCATACTATCCTCAAGTATTTGAAAGGAAATTTAAAATTACAGGTAATATTTTTTATGGATGATTTAAAAACAGTGAATGGCAGAAAAAAGTGGGGAGAGGGCAAGCAGAGTGAACTGTAGTGCACAGTAACCTGGGTCTACTAAAAAAGCGCTTTCCAAAAATTCATACGTGCAAGGAGAAAAAGAATGGGCTGCTCCTATAAAAGAGAAAGGTTCTTTGGATAGCAGCACTTCTGAGATGGATTTAAAAGCTCTAATGGGCCAGGTTGAGGTCCTGGCATCAAGCAAAAAGTGCTGCTGCAGCCCTGAGAAACCTGCTAAGGTGCTGTTATCTAAGATTAAATTCCTCCTGTATCTTTGGAGGGCAAAAGCCACCACATTGAATAAAATTTTGGCATTTTTAAAGAACATTGTTTTTCTCTTTTCCCACTCCTCACACACCCAGCAAGCACAGGCAGAGACTGAAGAACTCTACTGCATATACCACCAACACACTATTAATGATTATTTAAATTTTGGTAATTTGATGGTCATGTACCACAATCTTATGAAAATAAGGTAATGGATTGGACAGGGGATCCTTAACCTATCTGAATACACACAGAAAATTATTGTCAATAGCCAAAAAGCAGATTTTCATTTAAGTGTTTGAGCAATATTAGATAGATCTAACAACAAAAGAAACAACACATGACAAAGGTGAACCACTCTTGAAAGGAAAGTGTAGGAGCTTTGCTCTTCTATCTGTGATTCGGCCAAATGGGACTTCTGGGCTCAGAAAGGGGTTAACTGAGTTATATGCAAGGAGGCCAAAGCAGATGATCTCACAGTCTCTACTGACTTTGAACACTATGGAAAAGGACTTTGTGATTGGAATGAGATGTTCTCAGATGGGCAATCCCAAATTGAGGCATTAAAAACACATCACTGCAGAGGTTCTATTAAGCACATGAAAAGCTGCTGAATTTAAACTTTTGTAACTTCAAAATTACTGATCCAAATTTCTTAGATTTTTGACAGTTTCTTTTATACTCCCTTTGAGGCAGGATTATTCCTCACCTATCTATAAAACACCTCATGCTGAAGCTACTTGGAATTTTCTTTTCTCACTGTGGAAAATTCTGACTTTTCATAGGAAAAAGGAAAAACGATAATAAAAGAAAAATCTATTTTCAGCCAAAATACTATTTTTCAGGGGAAACTTTTTCCCAAGAGTGATCATTTCTTCACCAAAATAAATTACACTGTCAAAAGGAAAACCTTCATCCAAAAACAATTTTGATGGAAAATTTTCAACCCACCATATCTACAATAGTGGTGATGCTATAAATAAACAGATCAAAACCACATTCATTGTTATCAGTTACATGCCAGATAAAATAAATGATTCCTTCACTTTACCCTGAAACTTATTAAATTTGACCTTTGTGGGATGGCTTTAAAAAAATAAAGATTATCTCTGGTTTGTATTCTCTAGTTCTGAAACTGGGCCACCTTTTTATTTCCTGTCTGTCCACAGGATGATCACCATTTGAACTTTAGCTTAATTTCTAAAAAAACTAAATGTGATTTGTTTCCTACGTGGTGAAAAGTTAAATAATCTAAGTGTGGAGATCTCAGCGATGATATCTCACCACTGTTGATGGAGCAGTGTGTTTCCTGGGGAGCAGGAAGATTTGATGTGTCCCATGCCATGGGGATGGCCACACAACTTGGTGCCAGCCATGGTCACTGACTGTAAATGCATTCACTGGCTCAGGATGTTAAGAAATATAGTGCAGGGTGAATGTATCTACAATCATCTGCAGTGTGAGAAAAACTGGACTAAATTCCTCCACGCCAGCTTCCTACTTTGATTTCTAATTATCTTGCTTTGGCTAATTTGTGTCAGAATTCATATTATTTCCTCTGTGGTCAGCCTTCCGTTTCAGTCACTCCGAAGGAATAATATTTTTATTCTGAATATTATCTGGTGACAGTACAGTACATTTCCAGATCAGAGTGTTTATAATAATAATTTTATTCCTGCTAAACAATACAGGTTTCCTCATGAACTTTGCTTCTAAGTAACAAAAGCTTTTTGACTGATGAGTGGCAAGAATTTTCCAGGACAGGATCTCCTTAAGATCACATATTTTAGCTGTGCAAGTAAAAAAGAAACGCACATAGGTCACATGTAGCACAGTGCAGTGCACACAAGTGTCACCTGTTGAACTCACTTGGCCATCATCCCTCTAACCCAGTCTGGATCCCACTGGTTTTGATCCTACAGGACAAAAATCATTGCAGTCTAAAAGTCATTGTTCCAGGCTCCAAGAAAAAATGACAAGATAAAATAATGAAAAACACATGCAGACATCTCTAAGAGCACATACAGGAAGATAAAGTGTGCTTTAAGATCTTCTTAGATAAGCTTATTGCAGCTGGCTGGCACCAAAAAGAAGAAATTAGGTTTTGCCACTCCTTTAAGTAAAAATAATAAGGAGGCTGGTGGACACCCAGCTCTTTTCTAAGATTAATCATACCAGAGCATAATTTGTCATTCAGTGACATGTCATGTCTGGAGATTAAAAAGAAACCTCTAAATGTCCAGGAGGAAACGGGTCTGAGCCAAGGACTTTTAGGGTCCAGTGTGGAGAGGTGGAGGACTTATCTCCAGAGGTGGTTTCATCCTGCTGAGGAAGGTCACGGCTCCTGTGATGGATGAGAGCAGGCAAGCTCCAAGGGACTCTGGGGCAACTGTGCTCTGTGAAGAGGTGGCCCTGCGCTCTGTCCTCTTCTTCCTTGCCCTCCTTCTTTAGTTTTTCATACACTATTTCCACAGCTTTCCTATCTTCTAGCTGTCCATTGCAGGGATCCTTCACTACAGATCACTGGCATTAGGCCCAGCAGAGACCCCTGAAATTCACACTGCCATTGTAAATTCAGGGAAGAAAGCAATCCCAGTCAGCAGCCATGAGAGTTTGGCAGCTAGGACAAAAAAACCTCAGTGGTACCACTGATGTCAGCCTGAAGGCCTGGAGAGGTGCTTTCAAACCAACCCACATCTGTCCTTCACAACGAGCTTTCACCAGCAGCCCAGGCTCTCTGAAACAACACTTTTCTTGGCTTCCATCAGAGATTTGTTTGCCTCAAGAAACCTCAAGGTTATCCTCAAGGATAAAGTAAAAATTTTCTCTGCAGTTACTCCCTGCCAGTTTATGCTCAGTACAAATTGCAGACCTCAAAATTCTGGATGAATCCAAAGAGGCAAAGTCAAAGAAAGGGGGGAAAAAAAATGTTCTGGCAATCATCCAGTCACCAATGGAACTGGAGGAAACCCTATCATATGAATCATTTAAAAATAAGATCAGTCTGGACACAGCCCTGGAAAATGTACCGTTGGGAACGGGCTTGTATTGGCGGGGGAGCGAAGAGGATGAGTAATCCTGTAGGTCTCTTCCATCTCTGGTTTCTGAGGGCCCAGTCCTCAAGGGACCTCGCAGGTTGGGCTCCCGCCATGCCCAATTGCTTCAGAGAGCACCAACAAGCACTGAGATAAAGCTAGGATCACATTATCACAGATTAGCAAGAACCTTTGCAAAGGTCTCCCAGGAAATAAGACCTGATCTAAAAAGTGAGAGTGGTTTCGAGACCAGACAGAGGCGCGAGGCTCAAAATCTCTATCTGATACTGTGCCTGTTTGGGGCTGGGATTTTAGTTCAATGTATCATTAGAGACAAGGCCCAGCTGTGAAGCTTGGAGCTAGAGACAGTCTACTGTGGTATCTGTTTACATCCAGAAATTTGGGTTGAGACGTTATCTAGTCAGAAAACACTGGCAACCTGCCTCATCCTACTCCAAAAAAAAAGCTCTGGATATTGCTAAGTCCAAACATCAATAAGACATTTTTGGGGAGAAGGTGATGGAATAGAAAAAGACTCTGGACCTTCTTCCCAGTCACCACTTCAATAAACTGAAGTGTCAAGGGATTGCTGTGATCAATATCAAAACCTTCTCTTGCCTGTTCATTTTCAACTCACTGTGTGTAAATTTGACTGGAAAGGTGAGAACAGGCTTTCATCTACCAAGGCCATGAAATGAGCTACAAGATGTGAGGTTTGTGTCTGGTTCTAGTCATTGCTCACTTTCCCTCCCAGCTCCTTAACTTCTCTTTGCAGTGGCTCTAAAGGAAGCACTAGTGCCTACTTTTTGCAAAACAGTTTTAAATTCCCAGCTAACTGGTGATTTCTCAGAGTGGAGTGTTAGCGCTGCTAATGAGGAGGAAGGAGAGGAACTGTGGAGGGTGGTGCAAGTGGGTAATGAGACAAAACCAGTAAAGGGATATTTTAGGCTGGAAATCAGGAAAAAATTAACAGTGAAGCCCATTAGACTGTGGAATAGGCTCCCAGAAGGAAATGCTGGCAGCCCCACCACTTGAGTCATTTTAAATAAGACTGGACAAAGCACTAGAAAATACACTGTAGGGAACAGGCCTGGGCTGACTTTCGGGGAGCAGAGAGAAGGAAGGGGGGGAAGTGGACTGTGTGACCTAACAGGTCTTTTCCATCCCTAGTTTCTATGTATCTGTTACTGGCTAGTGAGAAAATGTGATGTAAGGGCAGCCTACAGTGATTGGCAGACTAAATGAAGGTCAAGAGTAATTTTTTGGATGCCTTGAGCACAGTGCGTGTCCCAAGCACTGACCACACTCACTCGGCATGTTTAGCCACCTGGCAGCTCTGCTATAGCCAACCCAAATAGTTCATATAAAACTGAAGCGAAACAGCAAACAACCATCATTCTCAGAAATGTTCACTTTTCCTGGGATTTCTTTTTCTCTCATTTCCTTTTTTTTTTTTTTTTCTTCCAGACAAACCAAAAACAAGTGATTGAGTTGAGGTACTTGCTGCATGAACTCAGACTGGTCAAGGCTAACTGGTGTCTGGTGGAACCATTGTTGGAAACAAGTGTTTGTAAAAGTCCACCTGCTGTACTTGGATACTAGTTCAGGCCACTCCTGGGGCTGTAGACCGCTTCTCAAACTTGATAGACCATCATAAACTTGGGCTAGAAACCCTGCTTGTGCCCTCCACAGACAGACATGCTTCATCCTAGGCTATCCATGTTCCCTTCTCAGTGCCTTTTTTTCAGAAATGGAAATAAAGCTGCACCTGGAAAGTCCTGACTAGATGTCATTCCCCTACACTGCCAAAACCACTGTTTCCCATGATTACCAGAGCTCTCTTGTTCCTGTGCCCAAAGTGATATTCACTGACCCATATGTGCCAGTTTTGTGTGGTGCATTTGGATTGCCATTCCTGGTCTTGCCTTGGCCTCTTCCAGGTTTGTCTGCTGGAAGGAGGCAGAATGAGTGTTGGGCTTAGCTAATGCAAGAGAGTACTCTAACTGGCAAAGGATCTTGGTAAAGCTCTGGAGAGGAAAGATGGGAAGAAAAAACATGGGCAGGAGGAGGTGGGGAAAGTGGGATCAGCCAATAGAAGAAAAGAAGGCATGACTAACTGGGGTAAGCAGAGAAGAGAGAGGGGATAATTGCCAATTGAAGGAGGATCTGGTGAAGCAGTGAAAAAGCCAGAGGTTTAGGGTTAATACACAAGTGATTGCACAAAATTGAAATGCAGCTCTTCAGCTTGGGAGGATTTTCATGCCTTTGCTCTGGAAGATTGCCCAAATTTTATGCCAGCTTTTGTTAAGGCACTTTTATGGCCTCCAAGCAGTAAAATCTCACTGTACTGGAAGCACTCAGGGTGGGACTGAGGGACCTGCATGCTGCCATCCCCAGCTGGAGATGCTCCACAGGGAGTCAGACCTGAGGGGGAAGCAACAGCCCCAAGTTCTTGCTGCACAATCCAAGGACAGCCAGGAGTGTGTTCTCTGCTCTATTCCCCATTAAAAGCAAACACCACAGCTGGCTCCACATCGCCCCAGGAAGCTGATATCCCTTTCCATGGTCCTCAAGTACAGACAAGGCAATGAAATTGCCCCTTTGACTATATGCCACAGGATGCTTCCCTCTGCCAGTTTACTTTTCGGTCACAAGAGAAGGAAAGCAGGGAACAGGGCAGCTTTGTTTTCCTCCTTGCTCTACATGGCAAAGAATCCACAGGTTTATTTTTCTTACCTGTGGTTTTATTTGTCAGTCCAAGTATATCAAATCAAACATAGGTTTTGGTCTGGAATGATCTTGAAGGCAAAATGATACTTTCTTTCAATATTTTGTAGATCAGAAGAAGTTAAGCAAGGGCTGTTATTTCAGTGGTATAAGCAGCAAGTGATGTGGGAAGAGGGATCAGATGATGACCATCAAAATTAATTATGTGCAACATGACCAATTGACCAGAGGCTGCCATTGGAAAAAATGAGCCAATATGCACTGCAACCTGCACAAAATAGAAAGCATACTCTATAAATCTGGGGGAAAAGAAACTGTGTTACCTTATCACTGATGCATTCTTCAGAAGGACACATAAAGGTACAGTATGTCAGAGTCTTGTCCACCACCTGGTTTTCACTATTTGCCTGTCAGAGAGGAGCCAAAACAACTGACTTCCATATGAAGGCGTGACCTAAAGTTCATTTAGTCATTGCTTAAAATTGAAAATGCCAAGCTGTATTCATGCTCTTAGTCTGAAAAAAAAAAAAGACCTTTCAGAATCCCTCACAGGGACAGAGCATGAAGATTCCCCTTTTGGTGTGGCCCTGTCTTTTATGTTTATGCCTCTAAAGTAAAAAGGGAGAAGTCTACAACCACACTAAAAGTTTTCAAGTTTTTGTGACTAGGAGATCTTTTGCAGCAGAGATCCTGTGGATGTCATCTAGGAAACACATACTTAATGTGTGGCCTGTTGGAATCTACAGAGAGCAGGCTGAAACCCACCTGCTCCACAGTGGGGAAAACCAGGACCTGTCTCTTCACCAAACTACACTTTCAGGGTGACAACATTCCAATATTGTGATCAGGTTTTTTGCTATTCCCAAGCTTTATCTTCTTTTTGTCAGACAACATCAAGATCTTTAGCCCATAACTCAGAAAGCAGCTAACACCTGCTTTCACACCAGACATGGTTGCACATCCAAACTCGGGGCTCCAGGGAGCTCATTTGGCACCATTCTTGGCCCTGTTATTAACTTTCCATGTAGCTTCAGCCAAATCACATCAAATCAATATCCCCCTCCACAGAAGCAAGGATGTGATTTCTCCTTTTGCTCATATCTCTGCCACCACAGCTGCTACCAGCACCTCTAATAAACCTCTCTTCACAGAGAGCCCTCCCCTGGACCAGGGCTTCTCAAAGGCTTTCACTGGAGAACACCTCAGGTCTTCTCACACGCCTGCTGTTTGCTCCTCTTGAGCACAGTTTCCAGGCAAGAACCAAATTAGGATTCTGTCAGGCCAAGAGCAGGATATAGGAGCAGACATTAATCCCTGTCTGCCCAAGATGTAACAAGCAATTCAGTTTTTAATTTATTGAATATCAAACAGGTACAGAAAGTGGACACTGAGCTGTTTCCCATGGTGTTCTCTCTTTACCTGAAGACAAGGCTTATAGATATTTTCATAGCAAAACTCCCCTTTTTCCTTTTCAGTCAACAAAATGTAAGTGTCTTGCTCATCAGTGAGCTATGCTGGAGCAGACTGTTTTGCATTTGGTAATGAATTGCATACCATCTTTAGATAGAGATCTTTTGGACTCGTTTTTGGCGTCTCCGAGGAAATATGTTCTCCACCTGCTCTCTGTCCAGTGCAAACACCATTCCCACAGCATGTTTCACTGCTGCAGACAGATCCTGCCACCTAGTGCATCCAGATGTGTACTAGCCCCACAGCACACCTGGAACAGCTGCCTGGACCCCCCCCACCAGCAATGGCCAGATTTCTCCATAACACCCCTTTCCTTCAGTCACTGAAATAAAAGCACTGCCACCAGAAGGAATTTTCTGAGATAGACCTAGGCAAATATTCTCCCAGGACCTGGATCCGTTCTCAAAAAAGCCATTTTGATTTTCATTTCCATTTAGAAAGTGGCATGTCTGTATTTCTCTGTTAGTAACAGGGAGGAGTAAAAGAAGGGACCTAATCACAGTCTACAGCTTCCTTATGAGGAGAAGTGGAGGATTAGGCACTGGTCTCTTCTCTGTAGTGACAGTGACAGGACCTCAGGGAATGGCCTGAAGTTGTGTCAGGGGAGGTTTAGGCTGAATATTAGAATAAGATTCTTTAGCCAGAGGGTGGTTGGGCACTGGAACAGGGTCCCCATGAAGTGGTCACAGCACCAAGCCTGACACAGCTCAAGAAGAATTTGGACAACCCTCTCAGGCACGTGATGGTTCTTGAGGTTGTCCTGTGGAGGCCCAGGAGTTGGACTCAATGATTCTTGTGCGTCTTTTCCAACTCAGAATATTCTGTAATTCTATGATAATAAACTAGGTAAGCAGACACAGGAGCATCCTATTTTGTTCTGCCCTACTTCTTAGGTTATATCCCTTTTCTCCGGCTCACTCAGGCCAGCATCCAGCCAGGAACAGTATTGTCTGGTTTTATGGTCTATTTTTTCCCCCTTATTCTGTGGGGTTTCCTCTATGTCATGAAATGAACAGCCTTTCAGAAAGTCCTCAGTGCACTAACTTTGCTTCCAGCCATAGGTTAAGTAGTGTGGCTGCTGAAAAAGGAGAGTACACAGACCAAGGCTGGATTAGAGGTTATCAGGAAAACAAAATGGGACTTAGGCATCCGTGTGTGGCCTGATTCCCCTCCATAAGACTGAGCTTCTCCCTTTGTGTGTGTGTTACACAAAACACACTGTCTCACTCTGACAAATCATATCTGGGCACTGTCAGAGAGGGAATACCAAACTGGACACAAAAGATACGGTATTTGACAAATTCTGTTTATCGAAGGAAAATTATGCTTTCATTTTTCAGGAAGAGTTTATAAATCTTCAGTTCAGGTTTGGAAGTCTTAAGTCTTCCACACTTTCCCCCTCACAGAGCCAATGGTACTGTATTCTGACACGACAACCACTAGCTTTTTGCACTCTGCACTGAACAAATATCCACTTCTTTCCTCATCTCTCATCTCTGGGAGGAAGGTATTTGTTTTCCTCCACAGTAGCAATATAATGAATTGCTTCAATCCTTCATTAGCTGCCTAATCCAATTCACGTCAGCTTCTTCTCTTTCCTTCTGCCCTGTGTTTCTAACCTTGCACCTAGAGAAAAGCTGTCATTGCTATCCTTTTTTCTCAAACTGTTGACCAGCCTTGCAAAATTTGCACTTCTCTTCTGCTCTGTTTCTTTTTCTCCCATGCTCCTGATGGTAAATAGATTCAAACCAGTAAAGAGGTGTATGGTTTTTCATCACTCATTGAACTGGCTTACCAAGAGCCTTGGTAGACTCTCCACCACTTGCGTGGCTTTTATATAAGATCAGAGCCAAATCACAGCACAGGTGAGAGGTGCTGAGCCCAGAGCAGTGGGAAGGGAGATCCACAAGCTGCCTTCCTGTGCAGTGCCAGGAAAGAGGTGGAGGAGCCCTCTGAGCCACAGCACATCTGGATGCCAAGGTAATGCCCTGATCCTGCCCCAAGGGAAGGACTGGGAATAGTGGCGGGGCACAGGTGGAGTGGGCAGCAGCTTATGGTGCCTCCTGCTACTCCTAGCAGCAGAAAGGACTGTTCCCCAGGTGTCCCCTCTCAAGGCACTTGCCTGCAGCACAAATCAGGGCGTGTTTCTTGCCTCAGGGGGTCAGCAGGGGCTCGGGCTGTGGGGCCACTCTCCTCTGAAGTATAGGAGCTGTAAATCCAGAGGGGAAAGGGTTTGATCAGATGAGAATCCCTTCTTCAAATGACAGTTCCCTCAAACTACCCATGTCTCCCAAATCCCTCCTGCCCTCCACTCATACCTCTCTCAACGGTTCCATCACTTCCATTCCCTCTCTGGAATCCATGACTTTTCTTCTCCATTTCCAGCCTGTAAAGCTTCAATTTTAAACTGTCTGGCCCTGTGACTTCCTCCTGAAGCACACACCTTCCAAAAAATAAGCTTAATCACCTCCATATCTTTTCTGCAGTTGTTTGTGATATTTCCTGAGCCTGTTTGACACTTGTGGTCTCCCAAAGCTTGCTAATCTCACACTTGCCTACTGGAGTCCTCCTGAACCATCCCAGCATTCTCATCCCCATCTCCTGAAATCTCCTGGCCCCTTCCAGCCCTTCTACTCTCACAACCCATCCTGCTGCTGCCCTGAAAAGAAATTTTTGCCTACACTGCCAAAAAAGCCTTCAGCCATCTCCAATTACAATGGAAAACTTTCTTCAAGTACTCTCTCTCCCAGCTGCAGGAAATCCTGAGGGGGCTATTCAGTGACCTCCATAATGAAATAGGTCAGATTAGATAACCACAATAAGCTTTCCCGGCCCTAAAGGCCTCCTGCAAAACAAATTGCATGATCTAGCACATAAGAACATGGATTAATAAGGACATTCAGGGAGGACAAACCACATGTTCCTAAAGCCTTTTCAACTCCAGATGCCATGAGCAGTCTAAACCTATGGATCTAAAGAAGGAGAACAAGTGTAAGTGCAAAGGAACGATCTATATATCCATGATAATACCAGCATTACACCGTATCATTTGTTTTGTATTATTAGACAAGTTACACAGACATCCCATGTTCCCCAGTTTGAACTAGCAAAATGCCAGTGGACAAGGAAAAAAATCACAAAAGTTTGTTTTTGTAGGAATAATGTGATGACACATTTTCAGCAATATATACTATATTGTCAAGCCCTCATTAGACAAGCCAAATATTTTTGTGTAATTTCTGCAATAAAATATGAAAGCAGCAACATTCAGACAGAGAGGCTGGCTTTTGTTAGAGTGGGGCTCCAAGAATAACAGCTTGTGAATTACCAACACCATTGTTTGGGGGGAGAATGTTGCTTGATATTAACAAATTCATTAAGCCCAAACTGACACGCCTGTTAAAGCAGCCATTAGTCTCAATCTTTATGGATTTGTGTCCCAAACATACCAAATAGCACCAATCATGGGTACTGTGTTGGGGCACAAATATGTTTTCCAGCAGATGTTTAGGATGATTTATGACTCACATTTCTCCCGTGTACTATGGCGCTCGTACAGCTCATTTGTGCTACGTGCTTGCAAGAGTCATTTCACCCACCCACCATGCCAGGGAAAGGCAATTGCCTCCAAGGATCAAAGGCAGTGAGGCTTGGAGCTGTTACAGAAGCAGCACACAGGTGTCTGGAGCAGGGCGTGAGGATCGCACTCGCCTGCTAAGGCCCACCTCACCAAAGGGGCTCCAAGCCTCCCTGGAATTCATTCCCTGATCTCCCACCCCGAGTTATCATCCCAGTGGGCAACTGACCTGCAGCACATGTCAGTGTTACCCTTTTCAGATAGGGACCAGGCACAGGGACAGGGCATAAGCCCCCACCTAAGTGCAGTCCAGGGCCTCAGCACGTGGCAAACCCTTTTTCTTTCTCCAGTAGAAACTGCCAAAAGGATTTAGGAAGATGGATGACAATTCACCCAGGAGAAATTTGGCCACGACACTGGTGTAAACGTTCCAACCCCTCTGATAAACTTCATATGATATTACAGATTTAGGTATGCAGCAACAGTGTCTGACTACACAAAGTTTATTTATTTGCTGCTTGATCTGTTTTTTTTTCAATCAAGGACAGTTTCTCCTTGTCTCCATCTCGTATCTTTGAGAGATCTGATCCAGGATAACAGGAGGAAAAATTGGTTTCCACAGAATTATCAAGACAAATTACAGCAAGGCATGTGGGAATCTGTATTTGAAGTACCCACATTGCTGAACATCCATTTTCCTTGTTATCTCCTCCTTTTCCAAAGGAAATTGTTCAGTCTTCCACCTCAGCTGAAACTTCCATTTGCACGGCAACTTCTCATTTATACTGTGTAAGGCTATCATGTTATACATTCAGATTTAGATCTGGAAGGTCACAAACTTTGGTGAACATCAAAGTATGACACCATTGTGGTGGAAATTCTCTTTCCATTCCTTAAAAAAATTATGGTAACATTAACAGATACAGAGACATTGAAAGATAAAAGTTTTTACAGAAGCAGCAAACCCTTTTAGGCTCAGGCTAGCCTAGGTTTAGTCCAGTTCGCCAAGAAATCGTTCCTGAACCTCACATAAATCAATTTTAGACAAAGATTATGCTAATTTTCAACTTCTTACCTGTCCACACGTTTCATTTATCTCCAAAATGACACTTCATTGTCAAAAGAGATCTCGTGAGTACTCTGGAGATATGCAACTCTCATCACAGTTAATTGACATCCTACAACACCATCTATGGAGCAGTGTCATCTGGAAAATGTTTCTTCCCTGCAGTAGTTTACAGCCTATATAGAAGAAAAATGTTAGATTTGGAGTGATGGAGACTTTCAAGTAAGAAAGAAACTCAAGGTTCACTTTAATCCCTAGGTCCCTGGGAAACTCAGCTGCCAAGTATCTGTCCTACCCAACAAAGAAAGCCAAAGAAGCTCTACTCCTACGTGTCACTGTCTTTTACCAGTCAAACGGAGCTGAGCTTTAGCTGGATTAAGCAAAACTGCACAAACCACCAGAGACACATTATCAAACAAACCCTTAGACAGCATGGAGACTACCATGGCAGGATCAGATAGGAAAGACAGATCAGTGTATTAGGCTTTTGTGCAACCAAAGAGTAGTATGAAGTAGCAGCAAATCATCTGTGTTATTCCTCCACCCTCCTCAGGGAATGCCCAGTGAATCCAAATCCACTTCTGCAGATCTTTCAAAAAACCCATGGAAAGCCTGCTTCCTCTTTGCGCTGTCACCAGTAACAAAACCTGACCCCAAAGCCCCCAGGCAGCCTGTGGTAGCCACAGTGGTAACCATAAAGGACACAAATTTCTGCCTGCCCACAAAAAGTCAGCGCTGTATTGACAACTTCTGCTGCCACTGTCAAAAGAATCACATGGGACTGAAAACCAAAACAGAGTAGCCACCAATTACAACCCAATCTATTTTGTCAAGAAATGCTCTGTTTCCATTGAGAATGGAAAGACAAGTAGATAATAAGCCACGGACCGTCGTTCTGTGAAACATTATACTGGTAAACACAGGAAAATATTGTCACTGGAAGGCAAGCACTGCCCCTCTATTGCACTTGTCTGTGTTCATTGGAGCTTGCCGCACACAGGATGCTTGCTCTAGCTCACCTCACCAGCATAAACTCCCACAAAATAACAGTTATATTCACAGCAGAAAACAAATGAGCAATTTAGGTGACTTTGTTATTTGTGAGGACTGAAGACAATATTCTAGAACTTCTCAAGGGCATACAAGCTGTAGCCCTGAGCTGAAACAGCCCCAAAAAATTGATTATTTGGAAGTGTGGGTAGAGTTTGTGGTTTGTTTTCCACTTTGCTGAATCTCTCCATTTACTCACTCTCTCTTCTTGCAGTCCCACGTGTAGTGGCTGAGTTCTGGCACCCTGTCCAAGTCTCCCCATAATGGGAATACCGACCCCATTGGTTCTGGAATCAAAATGACCACACGGCACTTATAACATTTCCAGACAGACATAAATACACAGATTAGTCTTTTCTGCATTTTTCCTCATAAAAACAACAGCAGCTTCGAAGCTCATTGGCACAAGCACTGAGATTAAGTATTGCAACCTGCTATTGTTGGCAGGCTTGCTCTGGCTTCTTCTGCTTTCCCCACCTCCCTGTAATCCTCTCTGCTCTTGGAGAGTAGTTAAATGCTGTGTCCATTCATGTCACCACGGAGTAGTTTTGGCAGATGCACGCCCCAAAGCTGGGATGTTTTTACGAGAACCGTTTTCATATTTCACTGTTTGCCTGGCTGATCCTTTATCTGTTCTAACAGTTATACAACTAAACATACTGAACCTTCTGTCAGATGATTACATATTCCATGTTGAATTGCAGGATATGGAAATCCTGCCAAACACAGTCCTGATCTAACTCTGTCAACTTCAGTGCATGGGCTAAGAATGAATTCAGACCTTAAACTCCTTTACACTGGTCTTTGAGAATAAATAGAAGCAAATCAGCATTAACACGTCTTCAGTTTTGTGCATCTATGCCTTTCTAGGGCTAAAGGCTCCTATGGATACCCTTTAGCTGTGAGTGATGGGCCTGTATATACCACCCCTCTGCTCAGAGGTGTGTATTGAGGGGGTCAGTCTTAAGCTGAAAGCATTTTGGTCTAGAAGCAATGGTTACCAGGCTCCTAATTAAAAAGAAAAGATGGCAGCAGATGGAGCCCTTCCCTTCACTCCTCACTGTTGACCCAGCAGAGCCAGGAGGGAGGTCGAGGTGAGGGAGCAGAGAGGAGCTCATTTCCCTTCTCCACCTGGCAGCATCTTCCCAGTGCCACCAGCTCTGGCTGCACAGGTCCCAGCGGGCTCTGGCTGCACAAACTCTGCTGCTGCTACTCCTGGTAGAAAAAATCAGGGGATTTTCCAGGTTGCATTTAAATATCTCCAAGACCATGAGGTGTTTGAATTTTTTTATGAGAAAGCCCTCATTCCTTTTTGAACTCATGATTCCCTAGAGAATCCTGCTTCAGGTGGAAAAAGCTGATCTTATCTATTCCCCTATCATTCAGCTATTGGTATTGAATCAAACCATTCATATAGCCTGAGGCTCTGGTGTGCACCTGCTCAGAAATGAAGCAGACCACAGATGATCATAGCAAGAGTTCAGGAAGGGATTTTGTCCACAGGAGAATCCTAAGAGAGAATGGACACAGGGAAAGAAGGAAAAGAAAATGTACTGTTCATCTTTTAAAAATAGTTATCAAAGTGTTCTCTAACTTAGATTTCAAGGTTTTTCAAAGAGTCTCTGAGTCCCCCTATTAATATTGACACCTGGACACCTCCCAGACATTTTAACCAGCTTTTTCATGCATTTATCTTATGTTTTCAGTGCTGTTAGTGTGATCACAGCTGCCTACACACAACCAGCATTCTTTTATAATAAAAGCAGAGAAGGGTTGTTTTTTTATTTATTCGTTTTTTGATTCTGTGTTTTGACAAGAGTGGCAACCTCATCCCCTACCAGTGTTAAAACAACATAAATGAGCCTAAAGCAAAGGAAAACTCAGTCATTAAAAGGTTGAAAGGGAAGTTTTCAGCAAAAAAGTTCTTCAAAAGAATCACAGCAGATGAATAATCATCCTCAACATCTCTGAGTCACTCACACACTGAATTTCTGAAAAAAAAGTCATGTCCTCTTAGTATTAGTGTTTCAGTTCCTCAGTCTCCAAAGTTGGGGGACCACAGAGCCATTCCTCTCCTCAAATCATTTCTCCCTGCATGACTTCTGTCCAGCCTCTCACTATCCCAGCTTCTCTGGACCCTAACAGCAATTTCTGCTCACAGCAGATTTAATGAGGACTGCATGTTGCTGGCTATTTAGTTGGCTGTAGCTATAATTAGACAGCTGACAAAGACTGGCTGGTTGTGTGCTCTTTATTTCTGTGATTACATATCATAGTTGGTCTATGTGCAAGACAAAAGATGATTTTTCTTCTTTGTCACTCCCCAAACTCCTCAAGGGAGTTGATAAGAGTGCTGGCTGCTTTCTGCCACTTACCTCACTACTAGCAAGAGGACACTGTCATCATTTCTAAGCCAATAAGTGTGTTGAAGTGACATGTAGAGGAATTCAATCAGTCTTCTGCCTATGCCAGCACTTTTCCCTCTTTTTACAGAAATCCTGGGGAGTTTTTTAGGTTTTTTTGGTTCGTTTGGTTTTGGTTTTTTTTGGAGGGGGGGTTGTGGAGGGGGGAAATATAAACCAATATTTTAATCTTTAAATGTTATGCTTCTAGTTTCATGAAAATAGTTGGTAGAACTGCGTCTCCCAGTGCTCTGTGATGTCCTCACACAGCAAAGGGAAGCAGTGCAAGGTGGCAATTCTGTGACTACATCAGGACAGAGAGATGGGGTCAGTTCATATGAGAAACTGTGGACATGAAGACAGCCTGACATAGAACTTTCTGATAATGTTTTTCACCTGAAATATTTCTTGGTTTTACCCAAACCTTTCTATTTCTCATGCGGAAGACTCAATCTTCCCATGAAATTAGAGCCTTTTAAGGAAAGACTCAATGAAAATGTTTTTAAACATGATGTGCTAGTAGAACATTTGTTAGTTTATTAAAATAAACATATTACCTTCAGTAATCACTCACAGTAAAAGCCTAGACTCAAAGTCAGGCCAGAACATATATTTTGAGTGAGAAGATGGCATTTCCAAGACAGTTACGTTTCTAATCATAGATCAGGACCCTACTAACAACAATAAAACTATCTGTAAAAGTACATAGAGCCATTCTTCATCTCCAGTTCACTGAGATGAGCAAGCAGAGTATTATTATCAAGATAAATGAGTAAAAAAATTTCTGAAAAACAAAGACGGATTAATTTTAAAAAACCAAGGAAAGACTTTTGATCCCTAGTCTATGAAATCTCTCAGTGAAGGCAATGGAAATTATACTTGTGTTAAGACAATGTTTCTACCCTACCAAAAAAGGCCATAAACACAGAAAAGTCAGGTGACAGATACTGGCACTCCTCACAACCTGAATTTGCTGTGGATAACACCATATGTCTCCAACCAGAACCTGTCCAGAAAAAGATGGAAGGGCTTTTTCTCCCAAGAGAAGCAGAAACCTCCTGTAAGCTTCTCACTCAAAGATATAGAATGGAAATGTAGCTCCTCTGTGGGCACTGGCCAGCAATGGCACTGCTGACACTAGATTTTGTTTCATGTTGTCAGAGGGGCAATGCCGGAATGGAAGTAAAGCCTATGAGGCTGCAAGAAAAGCTCCATCATAACTGTACTGTGACTAACCCAACTCCAGCTGCTACACATTTTCTATCAGGTTGCTTCTGGCAAGTGAATAGCAGAAAGCAACTTATTCATTTTAGCAGCTACCACCAATTTCTACCTTTCTTCCTCTGTCAAGAATGCCCTGGCTATTGCTTGGATTGCACACGAACAGCTTTCCCGCAGTCTCTCCTGCTTCCTTCCACTGTTCCATAATTCAGCACAGCACCTTGTAATGCTCAGAAGTTATTCCCCAGTGTATCATTCCTAACACCTTCCCAGTCCCCCACAACAGCTGCCCCCACTTGCCTTTTGGGCAGACCCCCTCACAAGTCAAGAGGGTTGGTAAAAATAGCTCTCCCTGTCTGTCCCACTTCTGATTCATGGTCCACTTAGGTAACGTCTCTTTCAGCTCCATGGAATAGCTGGGGCCTCCTGGACCCCAGGGACATTACATCCTCATAAATAAGGAGATTTATTTACAGATATAAATCAAGACACAACGTTTAGAACATGCTACAGGGAAACAGTAAAATGCAAGGAGAACGAAAGAAGAATAATCAAAAGTCGAGGATTCTGGCCAAATTCTTCTTAAAATAGCTCTTCCAAGACATAGTGAACATTGTATCAAACTCACACAGGATCTTTTCTTCTTCATGACTCATTTCACTTGAGCTGGAGAGTAACAATTTCCTCCCTAGCCACCGACTCACATGGCTAGGACTAGGCAGATAGAGCTCAACCTGTTGCGATTGATCAGGCCCCTCTTTAGGGTAAACGATGCATTTCATCAAAGGCTACCGTGCATCAAGATCAGCATCCAGAAAATCTCCTCTCTAACACACACTGACCCCCTGCACACCCACACACAGCCCCGCACCCCCAGCCTGGTGGTCAGGTCATCACCTGCTAGTGTTAACATGCACACAAGAAATTACAGAGCAGACATCTGTGCAGGATGTTGCTCACAGGATCAGCGTCTTCGCACTGAGATGGCTGCAAGCCTTTGAAGCATTTGTGTTCTGAGTCTGAGCTGTCTACTAGTGCAGGATGGTTTGTCTGCAAACGTCCCTCGTGCTGGCACAGCATTCATTGGTGGGAATGATCCTGCTTCTGGTTCAGAGCTAAAGCAATGATGCTGATGGGGAAAAGCCAGTCTCGTGCAGACAAGATGAAGCCCACTTCTTTCAGTTGTCAGTGAGTGGGAATTATGGAGCCCTGGCTGAAGGTTTTGTAGATTTTCCTATAAACAATAAAGTGTCAGTATCATGTTCTGTTTGACAAGATAGACACCATCTCTGAGAAATCAAATGGTTTGGAAATTAAAACAAAACACAGGTTTGTTACAGGGTCTCATCTCAATTATACTAAAGTTTTAAAATGTTCCTCAGAATGAATGCCAAAGCAAAGTTTGAGTTTTCACTGTGATTTCTGAATACAGACTGACGCAACTCCCTCTGAGGGCATTGGTAATATCTTGAGATTGTCCTTGAAGGTAATTAAAAATTAAACTGGACAGTGGGTGCCAAGAGGTGGCAAATGCCTTTGCCAAGTCCCTGGTCCTCTGTCCTGGCATGTTGGTAGCAGAGGAGCACGGCCCTGGCCATGACACTGCAGAGGTCATCGTGCCCCAACTTCTGTGGCTCTACACCATCACACAAGTGCCAATTCTTTCTGTGCCCATCAGGTATAAAAAAAAGCAAAAATATATTTGGAATACATGTGAGCTAGACATTACTCTGGACTTCACCACACCTGACCCCAGGTGATTATGAATAACACATGAGTATCCCAGCATCTTCATACATTCAGCCTAATGGCCCCTTCTCTTGTGGGCTGAGAGCCAGGCAGAGCAGTGGGATTTTCAGGATGGGCTAAGCCACATGTTGAACTTGGACCCCTTCTCTGTACCACTGCCACCAAATGTTGCAAATGAAGGGAGACAGATTGGGAGGAAGAGAGCATGAGAGAGAGCAAGAGAAAGAGAACAAGCACACTTATCTAATACAGACAAAACAAATTTTAAGCCTGCAGAGTTGTCTAATATTGCCCACACCAGGAGCTGGAGCCCACACACTGGAGCTGGACTCAGCAGTAGCTGCACCTCCCTGCAGCACAGTCCCAGTGCCACAGCACTTCAGTGTCAGGTGGGACAGCAGCACATGTGGCACCCACGGGGGAACCCACTCATCCCCATGCCCCCATGGAGACCAGGCTGATCCCAAGTCCTTGGAGCCATTGAGCCCACAATGGACAGGGCCATTGGACTTGTTTGCTCCATGCTGAGGTGATGTGGGGAGCCAGTGCCAGGGCACCTGAGCTGGCTGCCACAGGGCACCTGGGCTCTTGTTCACACTCAATGCCTGTGCTATATTCTTATCCTGAGCAGGTACTCCATGCCTCTTCTCCCTGGACATGGTGCTATACTCTTATCCTGAGCAGGTATTCCATGCCTCCTCTCCCTGGATACAGTGCTATACTCTTAACCTGAGCAGGTGTTCCATGGCTCCTCTCCCTGGACATGGTGCAGCAGTGGCTGAGCTTGCTGGGCTGCCGTGGAGCTGGGAGCAGGGCGGGAGGGGGGAGGGATGGCTGACACTTCATTCAGTGATTGCAGCCCTCCTCCAAGGCTCAGACTTTGAAACAAGACATTGGCAGGACTGCTTAGAGAAATGATTTCATCCGTGTATGAATTAAGCCAAAGAACACAGTACTTGTCCCTTTGGTGTTTATTTTAAAATAATTATTACATGTTCCCTTTTCTTTCAGGAACATTAAACACAATGCTGCACATGATTTTGTTCAGGAGGGCTGCAGATGGCTGCAATGGGGGAAAGTCAGTGGCAAGTACTGACATATGCACTCTGGCAAGTACTCAAAAATGAACTCCTCATTCCCTTCAGCCTGAGGAATGCTGAATTCTGATACCATTTGGGGGGAAATGAAGATCAATAATAGCTAGCAGATTTATTTAGTTGTTGATTTTTCGAGTGCTGGGCCACCAGTCCTGTTGTATTCCTGCTCTTTAAATCGAGAGCAGACCTTTGCAACCAAGTGCCAGCATTTGGTAGCAAGAAAGGCTTTCCTCAAGCAGCTGTCCTCTGAAAAACATGCCGTGGTTTGAAAATGTGGTTGCAAAATGTGGACTATGTGCACAGGAGTTATTAATGTTTGCAAGAAAATGTGCTGCTTCATCTCCATTATGGTCATTAACCACAGCTGTGGTTTTGCAAGCAAAGAATTCTGTACTCACTCTCAGAGCTGAGATTTGGATTTCAGAAGCAGAGACACAGGTAGTTCCTATAATTCCTCTCCCAGCTATAACACAAACATCTATGGACACTGGAAAAATACTTCCCTTTATCTTAATGGACCTAGTACACAGATTGCAGAAGGATTTTAAAAAGGGGGTTTAATGTCAGATATTTCATGTGGACCATATTTCTCACAGTGAAAATATTTTTTTTAATTTTTTTTTAAATAAAGGGAGACAATGCACTGTCCAGGAAAACAAAGCAAGCCAGCCAGCTCTATGACCATTTGACTGGGAGACAGCTCCAGAGTCATTCCAGTACTGGCAGTACAGCTAAGCCAGAGTTCTCCTATAAGCCAGATGACACACTTGGAAAAATATATTCCAGAGCTTGTTATCCATCCCCTGCACCTGCCAAATTTGCCCATATGGGACCATAGGGTTTGGCTCAACCCAAGGAGAAAATAGATGGGAAAATGCAGCAGAGTATCAATATCTCAAGCAGTGAGTATCATTAAGCCAGTGCTGAAGTTGCTACAAGGCAATTTCTGATGAGAGGACTGTGATCTTTAGAAAGTCCAGCCCAGTGAAGAGGGTGCTTTCAGACACATGCATGGGCAGATATTTAAAAGCCCAGCATACAAAATATAAATCCAGCATGGGATGCTCCATTTTCACACATATATGAGCACAATAGTTGTCAAACACATGTGAGCACAGGTGCTGGAAAGCACAGCTTTGGTGGCACAGGGCCTCTTTTGGGCAATTGACCATTAAGAAGTGATTCCCCAAGCACTGCTAGCACAACTCTCCTTACAGTGGTGTGAACAGGCCAATGCATTCATCCCAAATTCCAAGCTGCTCCTGTCTAGGAGTTGTATCTCTGTGCTAGTGTAGCAGAGTGCCCAAATGAACTACCACACTGGAAAGCAGAGAGCACTGCAATATTAGCAATATTAGCAATATTTATTAGCAATATTAGCATGGCTGTGTGGCTTTTGGAGCCAAGACCAAAGGGGCTGAGGGCTCTCATAACCATGGAGATGTAGGCAGGGAGGAATTTGCTTAGCACCTGCACAGGTCTGATCTTTCTTCCAGGAGAGTGAGCTAAAGCAGAGTTGTCCTTGACTAAGTGCAACATACCTGAGTTTCAGTTCCAAGCAGCCTCAGGCTGCTGGCTGCAGATGAGTCAAATCCTGAGCAGCACATAGATCAGCACTATATTTGTCATTGGGAAAAAGCATGGGAATTCCAGCATCAAAAGTACAAAAGCCCAGCACTTGAACAGGAACAGCATCTCTTACACTGCCAGCTCAAGCCATCCAAAAGTTGCAGACAGGTTCCCATGCTCATGAACTTGTCTTTAGCTAAAAATCACACCGCAATAAATGATTTTAATAACACATTAGGGGTTGATTGCATTTGCTGTCTAGGGTTTTTTTTTTAACCACTGGGATCTACTTCCAAACACTTCCACAACAGGAAGGCTCAGAACATGTTATTTTATGCTATTTTTCAAATGAAAGCTGAGGTTCTTATGTAGTCATCTTAACTCCAGGAGCTGTGTTTTTTAAGGCACACACCAAATGTCAAGGGACTCACAATAAAATCTCAGGAATTGGCAAGATTGCCTTTGCTGGCTTTGGGGAATGAGCAGGTTGTTGTTGGAGCCACACATTAGAGGGAGACACACTCAGATGTTCTTAAGCAGTGAACTGTGCACCGAGGTATAATGGCAATTCGCCCAGCACTGACATACAGCAACAAGAACAGGATGCACAAAATTCCCAGGCCTCTTAAACTAATGGAGAAGCTTTGTTAGTTTCACTAACAAGGGAACCAATGACATAACCTGTCATAAACATGTTGGGACCATTATATGCACAGACATGAGATATATTTGAACTATAAAAACCCATTTAATAACCAAAAAGACAGCTGCGTAATCTGCACATTACACTCACAAAAAGGAAATAAAAGTAAAATGAACTGGAACATGTGTGTCTGGAGAAAAAAGGGGTGAGAAAGGCCTGAAGACCACTCAGAGGAATCTAGGACCTGTTTTAGCAGGAGAGCACTGCTGTCCTCCATTCTCTCTTGCTCTGTACAAACCCCTATTTTTTCAGGGGTTTTTGGTTGTTTTTTTAATAGAATTGCACATACACTAACAATAGGACAATTTTCACATATGGGGAGTAAGCTGGGAGGAGAACTTTGTGTCTTCTCCATTGATGGTGTAAAACAAACGTGTACTCATCTTGATGTCCAAATTATCTGGGTACCAGCACTTGGGATCAAGACAAAGTCAAAGGAATACAGTGAATTAGTCCTTAATTTTCTTACATTGAAGTGCAAACACTGAGGCACAATATGGCAGGAAAAAAAGGACCTGCTCCTTCAACTATCTCTGCCTTTTTTCTTGAAGGTGTTGTAGATTTACGTGCAACAGGAAAACTGACTCAAACGTGTTTAACTAGGACTATGCTCACAACCTATCTGGCGTATGGAGGTTTTTATAAATCATATTACTTATGTTTTGTCATCTCTATGAAGGACAGGTTTAGCTCTATAATAACTCACTGAGGTTTTGTCAGGATCAATTCACATTTGTCAGATGCTCTGCAGTCTTCAAACAAAAGCCATAAAAAACAGCACTGCACCAGTATTTCATCTTTTTAAAGGTTATGATTTATGGCCCATTGAATGGGAAGAAGAGGCAGTGGAGGGGTGTATTTTTCTCCCAGCGGCAAACATGATCTTCTCCAGCGAGAAACCAATGTACAAAACTCAGCAACATGTATTCCTAATACCAAAATAGAGATCGAAAAACCCCTCAGAGGTGCCTAAATGTCTGTATCTAATTTATGGGTAATTTACAATGGAAATAGATGATTTAAAAATGTATACAAATTGTATCCTTGCACATCAGGGCAGATAAATAGCTTAACTACAAAATAATGAACATGAAGCGTCTCTTGTGAGCTGCCAGGTAGACATTTTGATTGCACAGATTTCGTTAAACTCAAACCAGAGAGAGCTTGAAGTCTTCCAAACATTCTTTAACTCTATCAAGTGTGTCGGTTCTCTACAGCCGATGACAATATATTTCACCAGAGTTGCCAAAAAATTGTTTAATTTTAAGCAATGCCTGTGTTGCATTACTTTTACAAGTTAAGCCAGTGTGTAGGGCACGATCAGCTCCACAGAAGAATAAAACCATTGCCAATGTTTTCTTTGCATCCATAAAACCAATTTCTCACAGGCATTCCTTAACCAAGGAGAAAGACAACAAAAACAACAATAGAACCCCTGTCATGTCCTTGTCTCCTCTGGCCTTCTAGTCAGCATTGCTTTTCCCAACTTTGCCAATCAGACTCAAGCGAGTGAAGAGTTACAGAGAATGTCTGTGCTGCCAAGAGCTATTTCCAGTGGACTTTGATCAAATGATGCTGTAATCCCTAATGGGAAGCATACTTCATTTATAAGGTATTCTTTGGTGTCATTCCCAAGGAGCAGGCATAGGGGTTTTGGAGCAGCAAAGCTCTTTCCCTGCAGAAAGTCAGTGCGAGGGCAGCACTGCCAAGTCCAGTGCAGGTGTCCAGGCCTGCCCAGGTCAGTGGGATTTTGGTTTTAGCCATTGTCACAGTCTGGAAAGGCTCAAGGGCTCAGAGGCAAGCCTAGCTCTGGAATTCCCTCAGCCACAGACCTTCACCCAGCAGCACAACGAGCACACGGCAGCATGCTCCGATTTTATCTCTTCCCACAAGGAACATGACAGCAGGCTGCTCTGACATTTGCACTTTCAGGCAACTCTGTTGAACTTAAGAGACTCGGGTTGTTCAGAACAGTATTTTCCCTGAAGAGCAAGGACAATTAGCTCACATTTTAACAAGGAAGCAATGAAAGTGCATGACGTTCATGAAAATGATTTATCGTGCTATTAAATTAGGATGAAAATCATCAAAGTTCATAATAGCCAAAGAAAAACAAATATAAATTATCTTCATACTCAGTTTGTACCCCGATGCTTATCAGCCTGAAACGCTTGTATTTATTCTCCAGTGCTGCTGTGCAACTTTGTAATTGTATCTCGCTGTTTGGAAAATGTTCCATTTTCATTCTGTGCTGTAGTGCAGCCCTTTAAATTGAAAAGGCTTAAACAGCCCTTATCTGCTTAAAATTTCCTCAAAAAATAGATTAGGCTTACAGAGTTAATGGCACTTTGGACATCCCAGGCAACCCTGCTGGAGTCAGGTGTATCACTGGACACAGGAGAGCCCCTTGCCACCCAAAATCCATTGTTTCTTCCATCTTTCCATTTGTTCATACATTTAAAAAAAATTCTGCTTTCATAACCAATAAAAATACATTATTTTTTATGTGCCTACACTTTTTTATTAGGTTTCTTTCACTGTTTTTACATTCAAAGCAAAAATATAAGATGCTTTTACTGAAATGGCAGTTTCAAACCCATACATTATGCTCCCATTTTCTTCCCTAGCATATTTGGATATTGCATAGATATCTCTTTATTATGAGATATAAGTATGTTAATAACCCCTCAAGAAAAGAAGAAGCAATGAGAATATGCCCCAGTGGTAGCAATACAGAACCAGAGAGGAGTCTTTCTATTACTGGCTGCCTCTGTGATACTAAGAAGAAAAGCTGTCTATGCCTTTGTTTTGTTAGTGAAATTACAACATATTAACTCTTTCATAGGACTCTTGTTTGGAAAAACATTTGGGCACTTCTATAAAGAAATATTCTGGTTTTTTAGGCAAGGTTTCCCAAGCAATCAGGGTTTCACTTCTATACCAATCTACAGAAGCCCCTTGTAGCAGCTTTCTGCTCTTCACAGGCATCTTTCACAAGCCTCCTGCCTGCGCCCCACTGCAAGCCCCTCAGATTCTGAGCAGGGAGCAGCTTCAAAATCTGGCAAAATCTGCATCCCTGCAAAGATCTGTTTGCACAAAGTTAGGGGATCCTGCTGGGCTCTCAGAGTCTGTGAGCCTGCTGGCCCTTCCTGAGGTTACAAACTGGTGAGAAGATACACCTAAGAATTGTAAATAAGGCCTCCTGAGCAGTAAAATTATCAGGAAAAAAATCTATCCCTCAAATAGGTAAGAGCCAGTTCAGATAACCTGCCTTCCTATCCTAAATTTGAAGCATGTGGGAAATTGAGCACCTTACTCATTAATTGCTAGAAAGATTCCTGGTTTAGATATCTCAACTTCACGTCAACAACAGAATTCCTTTTAGATTTAGTTTAAGGGAATTTTTCATCTCCTAGCTACGTGTTAAATTGATTTGCTGAATAGGGACCTGTGTTTTAAAGTAATACATTTCTGTTACTATGGACACTGTTTCCCTTACTATAACTTGGTAAACATTTATTTATTAAAACTTGGATTATACAATTTGCAAGTAATTTTTGTAGGTTAAGGCTCCTTCATGACTTGGAAAGCATCCTGCATTATCACATAAATGCAAAGAGAGCTAATAAGGGCTTAAGTACATCTGTTTTCTAGAAAGTAAATTTTTTTTAAGTGTTTCAATTCCCCATTTCCTTAGCAAATCATCCTTACTTTTTGAAAAAGGGAAGCATTAAATGCTCTGTCTCCATGATGAGTTCTAAATAGATATTTTCAATTAATTATCCTGATTGATTTGCCTGTCAAGATAATGGTATAAATTGCTCCTTCAATCTACATTTACAAACTGATTTGAACAGCCTCAGTAAAGACTCGGACAAAAGTTAAAGGAATCTGATGTAAATCAACAATGAGATTAGTGTTCAGATCTCCTCTCACAGGCAGGCTGTGCTGCAGCTGAACAGACTCAAGTTACAGTTTCTTTTCTGTTTTGCTTTAGTTTCTCTATTTCAGCTCTGTTTAAATTTTGAAAGTATGAGTGGCAAGCTAGAAAGAGTGTTCTGAGATAGATAATGAAATATTTCCAGAACTTCAGGTACTGCATCTTAAAAACTTTCATTCACCATGAAAGACTGAATTTTACGTGTAGGAGATACATTCAAATGTTGAAAGACACGTTAAAAAAATTTTAAAAACTAGAAGTGTTAGAGTACTTTACATGTGATATGGGCTTAAGAGGCAAAAGTATTGCAGATCTTATTAATGAACCTCAATCTCATATAGAAAATGTTATTTTTAACTTTTCACTTCCCTGCTATAAAAAAATACTTTTTTTACTGTGTTTAGTTTAATTTAAATAGCTTGATCATTACAGTGATTGCCATTTTATTTTGTTTGTAATTCAGAGGATTTAGGTGTTCTAGTAACTTTTAGCAGCATGTTCCAATACCGTCTTACCTTCTCAATTACTTTACAGACATTTATAGAAGAAAAAGGAGTAATGATAATTGGATATAACTTTTCAGTATTCATGTTCTGAAAAATGATTAGAAGCCTTGAAAAATGTTGACATACCTCACTGTTCTGTTTTGCTCTGGTTTAAATATCAGTGTATTTATTAAAGCTGGTTGGAAAATTTAATCACATATAATATTTTCTTTTTCATCAGATGTGAATTCTTTCCAGGTTTTTCAAGACTCTCATTTTTCTACACATCTCAGAAAATCTGTATTAAATGAGGTAGGATTTATTCCAAGTTATCCGGTGCATATCTTCAAAGAAGTATGTTATGCATATATCTTTTAAAATAACTTATTATGTAAATAGTCATTAATACAGAATAGCTGGGGAAAGATTACTTCAAAAAATGTTGGTCTTTTAAAATGCTGTGTGAGAGAGATTTAGCGAATATAGTGAATATCCTGAGTTATAGTTCTATAGTTATAGTTTGTGCAGTGTTTTATATTCATCAGATTTAACCCTTGAGGTTAGTTTCTACAGGGATTTTTTCTTTTTTTGTCATGGATCCATGTTATCTGTTGTTTTCCTTAGCCAGAAAATAATTCCTGAAGGGCAAGATTTTTGTCTTGTTGAACTTGCTGCGTGATACATGATTCTCCATGGCAAACAGCTCGTCCGTGTGGTGGAGAGCCCTGCAGGTGTGGATGCTCAGACTCTGGTCTCACAGGTCCTCTGATCCCACAGATCCTGCTCTGGGCACAGAGGATGGGTGGCTGTGGCCACCCGTGGCTCGGGCCACAGCAGCAGGACCAGCTCTGTCACCCTCCACAGCCCACTCCAGGTCAGGGGTAAAAGGACTTGAGAAATAACCTCACAGACATTAAGATCTGGGGGTATCCCCTCCATCCCCCAGCTTAAGGGATCTAATTGAGGCTAATTTGGAGTACAGTCACTGTAAATTCCCAGTAGGGTCCTGGAAGAAAGGCTGGCTCCATCTCTGCTTCCAGAGCAGAGCTAAGACTGGACACGCCGTCTGGAGAAGCTGACCTCTGTCTGTTGGCTGCTGTGGGAGCACGACCTGAGGAGATGCTTACTTAGGCACTTCAAGAAATTTCCTACAGCTCGGCAAAATGGATCCAGGAATAGAAGTACTGCAAGAAAAGTGGCACAGCTGGGTCATGGATTTTGCCAAAGATGCTTATTATAGGAGTGTTTATATAATTTAAGCCTGGAATGAAATCGTGCTAGACATACACTCCATTATTTTTTTTACCCTCTGAGCAGATTTCCCATCAATCTCTGTGGTGGTAACCCAAGGTAAAACCTTGGTTTGTAAACACACAGAAGTCAAAGTACATGAGTGGTCCTTCTGAAGTCAATGGACTTGGCTTTCGAAAGTGGCATTACTTGACATGTGTGTAATGAGCAGGACTTCAAAATGGTGATGCTCAAGAAAAGGCCAGGGGCTTTCAAAACAGAGAGGCAGGAGGCAGCAGCAGCTCAGTTCCTCTAGGTGAGAGGAGAGAAATTATTGCAATTGCTTCTTGAAACTGTTCTTGCTACCCAGGAAGCTGCCAACTGCCTGCCATTGCCTGAAGCTGTCCAAATTCAAGGAACAGGGGGGAACATGGCCAGTCATTATAGGGATTTCTCCCTTGCCAAGGGAACTACTGAACTAATACAGCTTCACATGGGATCACACTGGAAGAGACAATATTCTCAAACTCCTCAAAAAATTGCTCTGAAATTTTGGGTTGTGCTGGGTTTTGTTGAAGTTTGTTTTGTTTTGTTTCAAATTGTGCAAATGTAAAGGAAAACAACCTCAAAAAACAAAAGGTGAACTCCTGAGGTGCAAAGCAGGAAACAAGATTAGCAAGTTCTCAGTCTGGCCAACACAGCTGAAAGAGTTTTGATGCAGATCTTAGATTCAGTATGATACTAAGTCCAAGTAAGAATAACCTTGAGTGAGCAAGTGTTAATTCCAGTTTTAGGCATGGCCACTTCCACACGTTTTTCCCAGGTTGTACCACATCACTGATTTCTAGAGCTCATCCCAGTAAAGCCTGCACCTTTTTTTCACAGTGTTTACTGCTTAGATTCCAGAATACTGAATAGTCCCCTTGATCTCTATTTATTGGTCTTTTATTTTTCACATATGTCACTTTCAGTCTTTCAGCAGCACAACTCTCTGGGCCACAACAGCAACACGAAGAGCACTACTGGCAAATTGCTGCTTTCATCTGTGCTTTAACATCAGTCCTGCACAGGCTCTGGACCATTCCACACAGCTCAGGAGCCCAATGCCACCTCACTCACCAGCAGGCACACTCCTTGCTCAAGGCAATGGGAGAACACACTTCAGCACACCAAGGATTGGCTTAATGACACACCAAAATGTTTCTCTGATTTGCTGCCCAAGGAAAACACCTTTACTGTAACAACATGGATCTGCCTACTAGTTTGATCAGTCTGAAGTCAGTGGTAAAAATGAAGGCAAAATGAGGTCAGGGAAATGAAGAGCAATGAAGTAAGATGATGACTGCAGAATGCAGGGAAAGCCCATAGGTCAAGTAGATGATTTAACCATATTCAAAAGACAGGATGGGGAAATGCCAGGGATGGGGGGGAGTGGATCAATGCAGAACACACTGGGCAGGAACATGCTGTGGAAGAGGAGCAGGCAAGGGTCTGGTGAGACTCTGACAAGCTGGTGAGAAGGCACAGGTCAAGGAAGATGTGACCAAGGCTAAGAATGAGGTCTGAGGCTCAGGGATGTGTAGCACTAGGAGCCAAGCACAAAAGTAAATTTACACCTGTAAACTTATACTTTCTCTGGTTGTATAAATCTCATCAAACACTTCTGTCTCTGACTGCAGATCTCCTGCCTGCCTGTGCTAACTCTCAGACTGAGCTGCACAAGTTTGCCCATGACAGAAGTGGGCAGGTGACCCGTACCCATGCCCTAGATATCCAGATGGTTTAAGATACCAATGTAGATGTGCCCAAAGACTTCACACAATTCACTATTTGCTGTGTTACCTGACTGATCAAGCCTGGAGTCCATTTCCCATGTACACAGAAGCCCATGTCGTCATTCATAATAATGAGAGGATAGAGTTACTGTTACACTAACAGGAGTTTCACTTTGGAGCCTTAATATTCTTCAAATGCAAAAGGTTTCATACCATCTAGAAATTACATTATCAATGCACTTTTCTGGCAGCATGAAGATATGTTTGTCCCTTCATTGCATCTTCTTCTTTAAATATGACTGGGGCCATGGGGGAGGAAGGCCAACAAGGGACAGATCCCATCTCAAGGCCACCATCACCTTTTTGCAGCAACAAGAGCTTTCTAAACTCACTTTCCTCTAGCCTGAGGAAAGAAACTCAGCTTGACAAGTATGGTCCTCATCAGGCCATTAGGTTGTTAAGGGACAAAACTAAGCAATACTGTTCCATGAGGGCTGTGCTGAAACGTGACTTTCCTTTAGAAACTAGGCTCAACCCTCCCTCAGTTATATGTGTTTTCTATATGTGATCATTGCAGGGGAGGGAGGGTAGTCAAACTGACTCAGTGCTTGGAGCCTCATCCAAGACTCTGCACTGCTTGGATCACCATCATATTGGGAGGCAGGAAGATGACAGGAGAATCTGCTAGCAGGATGCCTCAGATTGTTTGTCCTTGCACTTAATCCACTTTATACTTCCTCTCATGCCAACACTAGCAACAACCAGCAGCTTTGAGACACTGGAGGTTTTGTGTAGCTCTTGAACATTGTTTTGTTTCAATTTTTTCCTCTCAGTGTTGGACTTCTTTTTTCTCTTTTGTGATATATGTGGTGGTTATGAAAGGTGTGCCTGTGAAAACAATACTGACAAAGGGTTCTATTCAGTTCACCCAGGAATACAACAGGAATTATACTAAAAGTATCCAGCTATTGTAAAGTCATGGAATAAATGAGGTTGAAAGAGACCTCTGGAGTCATCTGGTCAAAACGTGTACTCAAAACTTCAAAATTAGATCAGATTGCTCTGGGCTTTGTTCAGTCATGTTTTGAAAATCTTCAGGGGTGGAGGTTGCACAGCCTCTCTGGGCAATCATACCAGTGGTTAACCACTGATTGTGAATGTTTTTTCCTTATATTCAGTCAGGATTTCCCTTGCTGCAGATTGTGACCATTACCTTGTGTTCTTTTGCTATGAACATCTGAGAAAGTTCAGTTCTGTCTTCTCTGCAACCCTCCTTTAGGCAGCTGGACACAACAGTGAGTAGATGCTCCTCATGCTGAGAGAGCCCAGATCTCTCTGCCTCTCCTCCTATTTCATCATGTGCTGCAGCCCCCAGCCAGCTCAGTGGCCTTGGCTGAACTCTTTTGAGGATGTCCATGTCATGTTTGTACCAAGGGGCCAAACTGAGCACAGTAGGTCAGCACACAACAGTCAGGATGGAATCACCATTTCCCTCAGCCTCTGGCTGTGCTTTGGCTGATACAGCCAGGGGACAGTAGCCTCGCTGGCACAGGGGCCCACTGGGGACTTCTGTCCCATTTGGAGTCCACCAGGACCCCTACCTACATCCTTTATTGCAAGGCTCCTTCCCAGCACTCAATCACTCTCCAGCCAGCAGCGGTTCACGGGTTTGCTCCATCCCAGGTTCAGGAGCTCACATTGCTGTTTGTCGAGCTCTCTGAGGTCCCTGTGGGCCTGTTTCCCCAGCTTGTCAAGTCTCTCTGGATGGCAGTCAAACCTCCAGCACACTCAGAACTCCCCACAGCTGGCATTATCCACAGAGGTGCCTGCCAGGCCATCACCCAGGGCAGTGGTGAAGGTGTGTGACACCATCCAGGCCAGTAACACAGCTGAGAGCTGCCACTCAGCACTGACCATCAGCCAGACTCCAGCTCATTAACCACTCACCTCCAAGCCCAGACAGATTTTCAGCCACCTTGAATTCCACGTCTCCCGAGTTTGGCTACAGCACCTCTCTTGCCTGTGGACATTAGTGCTGTTCTGTGGTTGAGGAAGCATTGCAAACATTCGAGCGCAGAGATCAGAGGCAGGAGAGCTGGGCTGCTTCCCAGTCTCTGCTGTGTGACCTTCAGTAAGTGGCCCAAGCCACAGAGACCAGATGCTACATGTTGTTTAAATAAGTCAGCCTATGCCACAGATTGTAGATGCAGCTGCATCTGGGGCAAAACTCTGTTTGTGAAACAGCTGAACTAACATCACTGCCAACAACAGGAGCTCATGCCCAGAATTAATAAATAAATTAAAACAAAAATAAAAATTTTAAACATACTTCTGTAAAGACATTCCGCTCTGGCATTTAAATCTTAGCATGATGTTTTAGGCTCAAGATTAGGTCCTCCTGTCTACAAAATGGTGACAAGATGACCTAAACTCGTATGCTGCAGGAGTGCCACTGATGGCATTTCAATGTTGCATGTGAATAAAGAATAAAATATGCAATCAGCTGTAAAACTTTTAGTGCCACAAATATCCCCTTGCAAGGTGATTTCAGATGAGGAGAAGCCATGGCAGTGACTGGATGATCTCCTTGAACGCTGCAGCATGCAGGGTGCTGTATTGCTACTGCCTTCACAACCCACTGTATTTTGAGTACCAAGTAATATTGGATCAGCAGAAATTCATGTCCAGTGTCAGGAAGCACAAAACTTGAATAATTTTAGACAGCTCCATGGGATGTCACAAGGACTACACAGGAGCCAAACTTCTTAGAGCAGAGGTAGGATCACAAATCACCTGCAGAAAGAGAGGTAAAAGCCTCCCAGCTACCACATTGCCAAAAAGGGCTTTTTCTCACCACAGAAAGTCTCCAGAACATCATTGTTATGATTTCATATTAGGATTCACGTTTGTGCATGGCTTGCTATCTTACATCCTTCTTTGCATGTGTTCTCTTCACGCAGTGGTAACACAGGGGAACATCCCAGGTCCCAAACAGTGATAGCACCTGTGTAGCACCTCATAGCACCTGTGACTGGGCAACAGCCCTTCTCTAAGCCTCCCTCCACCTTACTGGCCTGCTTTCCTGACACCAGGACATCTGGGTTCAGCCTGAAACTCCATGAAGCTGCAAAGTTGTATGAATACAACACAGATAGATCTCTGTATCTGGGGCTGGTCTGGTGGACAAAAAGCTGGACACGACACAAGAGTGCCCTTGCAGCCCAGAAAGCCAATCATGTCCTGGGCTACATCCAAAGCACTGTGGGCTCCAAGGTGAGGAAGGAGATTCTGCCTCATGATTCTGCTCTCATGAGACCTCATCTGCAGTGCCACATCCAGCTCTGGGATCCCCAGCACAAGAAGGATATGGATGTATTAGAGAGGGGCCAGAGGGGGACACATAGGTGATGAGAGAGCTAGAGCACCTCTCCTGTGGAGACAGGCTGAGAGACCTGGAGCAGAGAAGGCTCAGGTGAGATCTCTAAGCAGGAAGGTCTCCAAACAGAGATGTCCTAGCAGCCTTCCAGTACTTAACTACTAAAACTGCTTTAAAAATAGAGGGAAAGCAAATTTTACACTGGCAGATAGTGATAGGGCAAGAGAGAATGGTTTTAAACTAAAAGAGACTCAGATTAGACACTAGAAATAAATTCTTTTCTTTAGGATGATAAGGCACTGCAACAGGTTGCCCAGAGAAGCTGTGGATGCCCTATCCCTGGGAGTGTTCAAGGTTTTACCCAGGTCTAGTGGAAGGTGTCCCACCCCATGGCAGGGGATGGAACAAGATGATCTTTAAGGTCACTTCTAACCCAAACCATTCTGTGATTCTGTGACGATCAGCACTGCTTGTCCCTGCCTGCTGGGACACCTGTCCGGAGCAGGGATGCTGTCTGCCCCGAACAGACAGGGACCAACACCCCAGGGAGCCCCAAGGATCACTGTGTGGCCCTGAGAGGCTGGAAAAGGGTGGACACTGCCCTGACAGAGGTGCCGGCAGCAGGATGCAGCTCCCTTCCCTTGCCAAGGAAATTTCCTGAGCAAAACCCCCGGCAGAGCATCCATCAAGGCGCCCTGAGGCAGAACCTGCCGGCCGTGCTGCGGTGCCCGGTGCCGGAGCGCGGTCCGGAGCGGCGCTGGGGGACCATCCATCCCTCCGGCACGGACCGAGCTCGCCTTGCGGAGGGAAAGGGAGACACCTAATGGGAACCGGCGGGGACGGCGGGGTCCGGGGGCTCGGGAACGGCTGGGCAACTACCACTCTGAGCACTGCTTTTGGAAAGATATCCACCCGGCTAGGCTGTTGTTCACACACACCCACACCACTAAAATATCATGCCTGGAGGTGACAGCAGCATCGTGCACTAGATCAGCCTGGATACCTGGGACAATTGGCATCAAAATTGTTTCCCCCAAGAGAACAGAAGGACTCTGCACTCTGCTCTCCCCTTCACTGTGAGCCGTGAGCACCAGGTCCTACTGAGAGGTGGGGAAGTGTGACAGGTCCCACAGGACACAAAGGCTCAATGCCTGTAGAAAGCACTAAATTAATTCACCAATTTCTGGCGGTAGAAAGAGCACATAAGGTACCAGTGATACAAGGCAGTGACCCCATAGATCATCTTCCCAAACAGACCTCCACTCCCAGGAGGCTGAGCCTGCTGAGTTATAGATATTCTTGAGTTAACCAGCAAACATCCCCTACTAATCCCTTGCAAGAGTCCCTGGGAGCAAGTACTGTTCCCATTCCACAGGTTTTACATCCCCAAGCATGAGAGGGGCTGCAGCTCATCAGACTGATGGAAACAGCATTCATCCCCCTGACAGCAACATGACAAGAAAAATCAGCCAGCAAGGCTGGGCAGTAGATCACCTCCACAGCCACACAGCCAAGCGTGGAGAGCTCACAGAGAAGAGAGCAGCCATGAAAGCCACCAAGTGAAACTGGGAAGAAACCTCACAGATCATTGTTAATGACAGCTGCTCAGCAAGGAACAAAGAGCTTCACACTGGTCATGGGCTGAAGCCCATGGCTGTCCATGCTGGCCATCATCTCAGACAGATGTACAGCGTTTGCCTGCCAGGGATTCCAAGCTTTTGTAGTCCTAACCCGAGTTGTGGTAACCCGAGATAGGAAATAAAAGTGAATTCTTGCCAGCATTCCTGGATGTGCTTCAGGGTGAAAGCTGCCTGCTCCTCTCTGGCCAAGCTGTGCCTATAACTGTGTGGCTCTGGGGAAGCACATGAGTGTTTTTGTGGTGAAAATGTGACTCAGCAAGTCCTGTGCTCAGCTGGATCCTGGAGGAAGCCATGGGTGTCTGAGATGGAGGTGAAATACCACCAACAGGCTGCTGAGAGCTCCTTGGGACACGGCTGCCCACTGGTGCAGGTACCTGTGGGGAGCAGGATGGGGGATGCCACAGGGCATGGCAGAGAGAGCAGAGATGCTGTAGAAAGACATGGAGATGAATAATACAGGTATTAGGGGTAGTCAGGGAAAAGGGTAAGAGAAAGAAAGAAGCACAGGACTTCTCTACAGGAGAACAGGAGAGGGGAAGGACATACTCACAGATGTCCCACTACAAAGGAGCCAGGAAATTACACTGATTATAGGCTAATATCTATTGTGGAACTGACTGCAATAAGCATATCAACAAAATATCTAGTTCTTTAGCACAGTCAAGCTTTTTTCTTGGTTCCTGCCAGTGAAAGGCATGTCACCCTTAGCACAGGACACCAGAGGTAGCAGCAAGGTGAGACACAGGTCTGAGCTTGGCATGCCCAGGGTCTGGGAAGGGTTCACTTGCATTTAAATCTTACTGAAATAAATGAGATTTAAGCAAGGGCTTAACTACTGCACTCAACAGAGATGTTTTCTTGAATCAGGCCCTTCATCAAGAAATGTTGATTAGATGTATTTTCTTCAGAAGACATCTGTCTGTGAGGACAATTTCATCATCTCTGAGATGCTCAAATACAATAGTGACAAGGCTTCGGGGTCACCTGGGCAGTGAGAGTGCTGAACTGCTCAGATCCAGTTCTGCTACTGCAGATCATGACAAATAGTGTTGGGGTTTTTTTATTTGAAATAACATCCTCAATAGCTACTTCAGTCCTGCGTAATGCAGGACTACTCCTGATGAGTAAGACGACAGTCTGGTCTTGGGATTCCAACTCCTTCATACCAGAACAGTCAGCTCTGAAGACCACCACCGTGCTGGTGTCACAGGCACCACAGAAACATGCAGTGCATGGTCCACCTCCTCCACCTGCACAGAAAAAAATCATGTGCCTTCAGCAGAAAATAAACCCATGCAGTCAAATACCAGAGAGAGGTGGGGGAAAAGTCAGACAAATGAAATAGATGGATCAGATTCCAGCATGCCCCAAAGGTCACTCCATGCAGGGCCTGCCGGAGGGAAGGTGGGAGCAGTGTCGCTCCTCCAGGGAGGGTGCCAAGCTACCAGTCTCTTGGTGATTAATCCTGGAGAGCAGGAGGCAGTGGAGAACACCCTGCCAATTGCAAATGTGGTGATGGGGCACTGGGGGCATATATATGCATCATTAGTCATCTGCAAGAATTTTGTTTTTGTAACCTCTGCATTTTTATCTGTCACTTCGAGCAATAAATATGCACTCCCGCCAGTGATTTGACATTACACTTGCTTTGGATGGTTGCCTTTCCCAAATATTAATAGTAACTCATTGTGGACACAGCATTGGTATTTAGTTAGATCAGACCAGCTTCTTTTAAAAAACAACTTTTCGTATAAAGAGAACAGATGTTTTTAATTTACACAAAGAACAAAAACAAAGTTCTATTGTTCAGTTATAGTGAACACAAACATTACAGACACAGAGAAATTAACACCAATTGCATGTTAAAAAAAAAACCCTAAAAGCTCATCAAGGTACAAGTCTGCTTATTTGTGCTTTTTTCCACCACTTTAACAGCTTAGTGGCATGCAATGATAGCAACTGCTGCTTTTTGGAATTCATATGCATTTGAGTGTGGTATGTTTAAAGATAAAAATGGCATAAACACAAGGGCAATTTCTAAACACACATTATACAGACAATAATAATAATAATTATAATACTTTAATAATAACAGATGAGGAATGCAAACTCTCATAGTCCAGAGCATAAGCCAACTACTTGCTCATGGGGATAGGAAGAAATTGCCTCTTTCAGCTGATTTTTCTATAGATGCTCCTTACAGGTATATTTTTCCCTGCACCATCTGCACAGAAGAGTGAGGCCTCAACCCTCTGAAACAAGAATGTGCATATGAAGACAGACAGAGCAGTGACATCAGTCACTGGGATTATCTTGTGCCACAATATGAAGTTTAACCAGAACTATCTTTCTCTGCTATTTTGCCCTGGGAATTCAAGAGCCTTTTGAATGTACTTACAAGCTCCTGGTGCATGTGGCTGAGAGCAGAGCTCAGGCTCATGTTCCTGCCAAGGTGACCAAGCTAGTTCCAGAACAGCAATGCTACCTTGCAGGTGAAGGCCACTTGCACATCTCTGTCTCACAGACACCCTGAGAAACACTTCTCAGAGATAAAGCTTTACACCATTCACATTTCTCACCTTCTGAACTCACAACCTGCTTATCTAATTCTCATCTTACTCCAAGACATATCTTTTCCCATGGAGAAACATCTCTTCTAGCATCTCCTCAAAAATTATCAAAAGGCTGTCTCTAGTTGACAGCCACATCTTCCCTTCTTGGGCAGCCACTTCTAGGTTTAGAAACACTGACATAAAAATATTTCTATCTCTATTTCATGTTTGCCAGTCCTGCAGTTGGAAGAGGACAAGGAGAGCAAAGATACCTTATATTGGCTTTTCCCAACTCATAAGTATAAGCAAAGATTCTGTATAAGCAAAGATTCTATATAAGCAAAGACTGTTGCTTCGAGAAGCTGTGGATGCCCCATCCCTGGAATTGTTAAAGGCCAGGTGGGATGGAGCCCTGGGCAACCTGATCCAGGGGAAGGTGACCATAGCAGAGAGATTGGAATTGGATGATCTTTAAGGTCCCTTCCAACCCAAACCATTCTGTGATTTAATGATTCGGTGAATCTGCTTCTGATACATTAAAACAAGACTGCCCCATTCCCTCTCCCATTGCTCACTAGTTTGGTTTTTTTCCTACTATAATGGGTGCCATTCTACTATATCCCACATTCAGACTAAGTATGAAATGATGAGGCTTACTTCAGATCAACACACAGGACATAGTGGGAGGAAAAAAAACCAACCAAAGGAAAAAACAAACAAACAAAAAAAACACCAACACCAACCTCCTTTGTTGTTCTAACCAATTGTAGAAATAAAGTTATCATTAAAATTTGGTTCCAACCAATTTGGTTCTAAGCAATTGTAGAAATAAAGTTATCATTAAAAGGCCTGAGACAGAAAAATTTAAAAATCTTTTTGTGTGGTATTCATGTAACCTGGGGATTTCAGTGCCACAGAAAAACAGACACAAACACCATGACTCAAAGGGCTGTAGCCTTTTTCCACCACTGAAAGCAAGCCTCAGTGGGAGAGGTGCTGCTCCAAGTGGCTGGTTTTAAACCTTCTAACACATTATATAAAACAAATCCCAGGTCCAGACCCATGCAGGAAAAAAAAAAGAAACCAAAACATTACATTCAAACAGTACCTTTCAGCTCAAAAGAACCCAAGCCACAAATCATTTTATCCACCACAGAATGCCATCACCTCGAAGCTGAAATGCAGCAGCTGTTTATTACCCTGCAAGAACATTAAGATGGGTGCTCCTTTGCAGCCAAAACAGAGAGGAAAACTGAGTAGACAAATAAAACAACCTGGAACACATAGGCTTATCCTCCCTACCTTTATAATGAGTACCAGAGGAACTTTAGGGACCACAAGCAGCTGATGCTTCCAGACGCCCAGTGCTAACAATGCTTTCCACAGCACTTAAGGGATCCTTGGAAGCCAAAAGCATTTGACCTGGACATGCTTTGCTTTGCTTGGTTGACAATGAGGCCAAGAGTTGGCTATTACACACTGACCACAATTTCTATGTCACATCCAAAGTCACTTCTGTCACACTTAGAACCAAATTAATGCCAGAAACACAGTAATCACGATGGTCTGAGTTGTCCAAAGATGCAGAAATTTGTCTCACTGCTTGTAGCAGCTAATTGCAGTTGTGTACCTGCCCTGACAGTTGACTGCTAATTAATAAATTGTGATCATGCTCTGTCAAACATGGTTCCCTCAGACCCTGACTCACAGCATCTCGGGGAGATGCTACACGTCTCTTGGAAGTGGCTTATCAAAATTGGAACTGTTTGCTATCCAAATATACTGAAGTTTTCACTCAAAATTCAAAATCTCATTGTTACACCACACTCATCACTGTGGTATCTGAGTACGGCCATTTCCAGAAGAATTCCAGCTCCAGCTGGATCCAATGAGGAGTCACTCGGACACAGAGTAACGGGGCCAGGATCACGCAGCCAGTCCTGCCTGGGCTCATGAGAAGCTGTGGCAGAAGCTGGACTTCAGCTCCCACTGAATGAGAAAGGGTCTTGTGGCCAAAGGACATTAATCAGGAGGTTGCTAAAGCCCTGGGGCTCCACTCCAGAGCGCTCACACAAGATGTGTGCCACTGTTCCCTGCTGCTGTGCAAAGTGAGCCTGTCTGGCAGGGCAGTGGTGGGGTACTGCTGTTACTGCACAGATCTTCTGGGAGAGGCAGAAATCACACTGATTGCACTGTGTCCTGGGAGGGGATGTGCCCACTGGCTTTTGTTTATCCCACAGTGGTGTGAAGTGCACAGCAAAAACAATCTGTTCTACAGCACAGCTCTGCTCATGCCTGTGAAACAAAGTAAGGTAAAAATGTTTGGTCAATGGCCCAAAATGGGGGCAAAAAGGAAATTGAGCTCTGGGTTGAAATGGCCAAAATGTCAACCTAAGTTTCTTGTACTCCTCACCCCATCCAGGCTCATCCATGCCACATAAGCTGTATTTTTAGCTGTCCAAGCCTCTCAGCCTTTCTTTCCTGGGTCACTTGCAGTCCCAGAGAAACAACTCCCATTATGAGCAAAGACTTTCCCAGGCATGATGCTTGTCCATTTACAGACCTGCACATGGTCTGACTGATACAGAGATATTGCAGCACTTCTGAAACAAGATGTTTTCACCAAAACACTCTCTGATAATCAAACAAATCAAAGGGCAACCTAACTGGATCCATGAAAGCAAAACGTGCAGCTGCCAAAGTACTGCTGTTATCTCTGGCATGGCTGGGTCACTGAGATATTTCACAGAAACAAAAATGTATTTCCTGTGTAGACCCAATTAAAATACCTCTGGAGAAATGTTTCATGTGTTCTAAAGACCTGAAGGTTGAGCTACGCAACTGGCTTGTAAGAAATGACAATACTTCCCAGGGGTTGATGGAAAGCACCAACTCTTCTGTTCTCATTACAATTAGGCTCAGCAGCAGCCTCTGACCTTGCAGATATCTGGCAGGAGAGTCCTGTGCCCTCCCAGAGAGAGGGAGCTGCCTCCCCTGCTGGGAGTGAGCTCTGATAACGTTGGAGGGCACTGCAGGATTCCACCCAGGTGTCCTTCCACAACAGAAGCCACTGGACTCTCCTGGTCCACACACAAGGTTTGGAGAAGACAGCACAATCTGTGAAAGGTAACCTGTACCCCTGCTCCTGGGCCTGACCAAGTTCCACCTGCACACCTGGGTCTGCTTTACTTCACAGGGAGGAGGACTTTGCTGCCCATGCACAGGTCCCTGGGGACAGATGGAGGCTGTGGGTCACTTGCTACACAGGTAACAAGACTTTGGTTTCCACTTCCTTAATTTTCCACTTTGTTTTTCTCTCTGTTCTCCCTCTTATTAGCTCATGTGCTTATACTGCAGGATCTGGCTGTTTTTCTTCCTGTTCTGGCTGGGACAAGGGAGGCGGATGGCTCCCCCAGGTTGGTGAAACATGATAAAAGCAGAGTGGGGAGAGAGGCAAGGATGAGAACTCAGTTATTTTGCTTGTAACACAATGTGCCTCCTCTCTGCCCTCCAGTCCCACTGACTCATCAGCTCTATATGTGCTCCCACTAGGTTTTGTAGAGAGCAGTTGCCGCTCCAGAATTTTTTGGATGAAACTGAATAAACTCTTGCTCCAGGGAAAGTTCTTCCAGCTGGAAATCTATGGTGAGTTACGAGTGGCAGCCCCGAGTAACATGAAGGCTGGGGAATCACCTAAGAGATCCCAGAGTCTGGGATCTGGATGCTGCTGCCATCTATTGATAATTGGTAACTCACCCAAGGAACCTGCAGACCTGCAGCAGATCCTTGTCACCCTGAGCCAGCCTCTCCCACCTCAATTTGGGCACTAACCCTGCAGAGGAGTAAAGGTGGTAACTACAGCCACAGCCCCCTCTGCCCCGTGATGCTACTGTGCTGGGAAAGGAGGAAGGATGGTCTGAGGAGGAAGGACTGACATTTGGCTTTCATTCTTCCCTCTGCTGAGCCTTTACACATGTCCAGCAAGGAAAACTAAGGCAACATTGCAGATTGGATATGCCCTGAACAGCATAATGACAACAGCAGTGTAGGCTGGGTAATATCCAGAAAACACACTCACAATGAGGGCTGAGTGAGTGCTGCAGCAATTAAAGCACTTTGGAGGGTATCTTTATTTCCTTTTTATTTAGCACCACAATGGCATTTAATTACCACGATTCAGATTGGACAAAGGGGTTCCATTTTCTGCAGAAAACAAAAACCTTCAGAACCAAAATGAAAACCAGAAAATGTTCACATCAGATTGTGAAAAGTATGTGATTTCACCCCAAACCTAATTAATTTCTCTTGAGATCAGCACACTCTTTTCTGGGTTATGTTTTTTTTTTCATTTGATTTGGAGGCAGAACTGAAAAAATCAAGTACGGAAAGGGTGTGGGCAGAAGGGATAGCATTTATGAGAGTAACTGATACTGCTGGAAAAAACAGAGCAGCCTTCAGGCACAAAATGCTGTTTGTTTCTTCCAGCTCTATCAGCTGGTCTCATAAAAGCTATTCCTTCTTCTTCCAAAATTATTCCCACTTATCTCCTGAGCCTATCCTGCCTGCAGGAATCCATCTACTGAAACAGCAGTTCTAGAACTGTCCAATATATAGGCATGACAGACAAATCTAGAAATTGCAGTGGCAGCTAGTTAAACCCTATCTGTTTGTACAGATTCTTGTGTCTAGCGCAAGACTAAAATAGTTCTAAATCAGAGGGCAGGTTGATTAACAAAATATGCTGTTAATCATCAATAATTCTACCATCATCAAGAGCTGAGTACGGCCAGTCCCTGTCATGTCTCTCGTTGGCTCCCCCATAGGCCTCACAGCACACAGAGACAAGCAGCAAACCTGATCAATGTGTAAAAAGTGCCCACCCAAAACATATCTGTGACCACATCCTTTGAGCAGAGTGAGCAGCAGATTATCCCACCTTGATGTTTTTTAGAAACAGATGGGTTTAATAGCCCATAACTCTTTTCTAGAGACCAAAATCAGGGAGGGAGAAATGCAGGTGATGCTTCAGAGAAACTCTTTAATAGCACTTCAAAGTGGCAATGGCACAAGCTTCTGGACTCAAGGAAACAGGCATTGAAGTGCACATTATGTGTGTGAGCCTGAGTCATGCCAAGCTGTCTCATGCACTCCTACACATGCCAGCCCAGTGTCACCAGCTCCTTAGCAGCCATGTCACTGGAGAGCTCCCAACCCACACGGGGAAGAGCTGTGTGAGAGGGCCTCAGCACCACTCTGCCCCGGGACTTGCCTTGAGCTTTACATCCCCCATCTCTCTCCCTTTTTCTGCAGATCCTTATTCCGGCCCAATTCTGCTGGATGAGCAGTTGGCCTCTCGCTGTGGCTATGTGCTGTCAGAGGACGTGTGGGGCAATCCTGTTCTCCGTGCCTCGGTGCTCGGCTGTCACGTGGCCAATGAGGTAAGGCCCAGACACAGGCTGGGAAGCAGCTCAGGCAGTACATTTTCTCCAAAAACACAAAATTGAGATAGTATATGGCATTCTAATGGCATATTTTGAGAATACTGAACTCAAGGAACTAGTGTTGGGAGTGTAGTGTGGAAATGAATAGGCAATGGCTCTCTGCTGGGAGGTTTGTTCAGTGTGACTGACATGGGATTTCCTCTCTCCATGGAATGACACTTATCCTAATGCTGCTGAGTAGCTGCCAGTTCTCAAGCATATCCTTGTAGCTGCTGATTTGCCAGAGAGTTTCTTGAAAGCCTCTCTGGAAAGAAGTAGGCATCTGCTTGAAAAAGCAATGTTTGCAGTGTGATTCTGGCAGATCATTTCCTGGCTTAATTTGTGTGGTAATGTGCCTGTTAACACATGCCTAGGAACATAGATCACACACGTCTATTAGACCCAGATTTGCCTCACGTAACTTTAGCCATCTAAAAGATAATGTCTAGTCTAAACTAGTTGTTTGCTCTTCCACAATAGTCAATGGAGAGAAGCAGGCATCTCCAGAAGGTGATTCACCCCTTCCAAAAATATATGTAAAAGTGTAGCCTGGATTTCTAATTTCTAAATGTTAGTTGAGATGAAATGTACCCAAAACCAGAACAAATCAGAGTAGAAACTTCATTGCTTGTCCATGTTTAGTCTGGTTGGTCCTGGAAGCCCCACAGAAAAAATATGGTAAAACTTTATAGGCAGAGTTAGCTAACAAGGATGGGGGTGTACAGTGTGCTGTGCAATGACCTGGATTTCCAGGCTGGAAATTTCTCTGTAAAGGTTTTGCCTTCTTCTGTAAAAAATACACATCTATGTCAGATAGAAGGACAATCCATGGGTTTGTATGTGGCTTCTGGGGAGCTGAAGGACCAAAAGGAATTTTTTTACTGGACTTAATCTGGCGTTAAACATTAAATAGCATTTGTAGATTAGGTCTGAACTACTTAGATCAAAACAAAAGTTCCACAGTACTTTCTCTGTGTGGAGACGCACAGAGTCACAAAGAGGAGAAACACGAATCTCACAGTAAGGTAGGTGAGGTCTGCCCTTGACCAGCTGCTCCTTTACAGTGTGGCAAGAACAGAGCTGAGATGGGGTCTGAGGCAAAGGCTGTGAGTGCTGAGGCAGTGTCTCTGGCTTAGTAAGACCCTGCGTACAAACCATTGCAGACAGGGTGGTATGTTGGTTGTAGGAGCTGTTACTGCAGTTCTCAAGCTGTTCTCATCTCTATAAAAGGCTCTCAGAAACAGAACACTGGGCTGCATAGTCCCATGCAGCCCCTGCTGGAACCTTCCACACCAGCTGCTGAACTGCCAGTTTTTCTTCCCAGGCAGATGAGCTGTTTTCACTGACTGTGAACATCAAAGTCTCCTCATTTTCAAGCATGAGGGCAGCTGTCACCTACACCTACCCTATGTACTGCTCCTATGCATCCTGGGCTTCAAGAGAAATTGTGTGTGAAGAAAACTACATGGAGGTAAAAACCTTCCCACTGAAGGAGAGGCTACATCCAAGTCCCTGCCAGGCACAGCAACCTCCACAAATTCCTGTCAGAAGTTGATTGTACCCATGTACCAGGCAAAATAGCAACCTGCTGATATTTAGCAGAGTGTGTAACTGTAGATCTGATTAGTAACACATTTACACGCCATAAATATTTTGCATGCAGTGAAACTCAGTTAACTGTACAGATTAAGTAGGGCAAGGCTCTGCAAGCAAATCAACAGAGAGGCTTAAGGCCAAGCTCTTAAGCTCATGAGCGTCCCTTTTGGTCATAAAGTGCTGCAGCAGTGAGAATGTCATCCTCATATCTGAAATAATAAAACCTAGGGTTTGCAGAGCTGCATCTCTGCTGAATCGCACAACTCACAGGACAGGACTGTGAGACAGAAGCTGCCTCCTGCCAGGTGGTGCAATTGGGCTGCTCAGCCTGCTGCCATCACCTACACACCAGTGTAGAAATGAGGCAGCAAACAATCCAAATTTCATTGCTTTCTGTGCATGCCTGCAACAGGCAGGAGAAAGAAAACATATTTCTCCTGTCAGAACTCAAGGCTGTGCAGTCATGTCTGGGTTGCAGCACAAACTATGGTACAGGTGTCTTCTGACTGTCCTGTTTCCTTGCCTCACTCTGCAGCACATGTGGGAAGGATTTACACCACAGCACCTCCCTTAGGTACTGGGCATCCTGCATTTTCAGGTGTTCAGCCTGCATAGGAAGAGAGAACCAGTCCTGTTAATGCCAATAACCTGCTTTCCTACACCTCCAGTGGAGAGACCCAGGCCAACTAACTTTCATTTTAAGGCCACAAAAATTACTGCCATCAAGAACCGCCATGCAAACACTTGAATTGCCTCTAATGAATGCAAACTGCTAAATCCTGATAGATACTGTTCCCCATGCCTGTAATAATACTGAAGATCTGTTTGCTCCGTTGCTCCCAAAGAATCTCTTGTGTCCCCAGGTGTCAGTGAAGACTGATGTCCCAGCAGTTTCAAATGACTACACTGTAGCATGGATGTCAGCACTGCCAGAGGTATGAAGGGGAGTCTTTCCTAACAGTTCCTAGCCTGCCTCTTCTCTCTGCTCCTATGAGTCATTCTTGGGGCATAGCTCCATCTCTGACAAAAAAAGAGAGATGACAAATTTGCCGTCAAGTACTGAAAACCTCTCAAGTATTTTTAGACCTCTAGACTGCAAAAAGACATTTAGGTGGGAGAACAGTCATACACTTGTTCCATTAGTGGAAACTGAGCTCAAGACAAACAAAGGTAGGTGGTTCTTCACACAATGGGTAGTGAAACCGTCAAACTCATCACCAAAAGATGTTGTGGCTGCTAAAACCTTACTTGATCCCAAGGAAAGTCTGGAAAAGTTGACTGAAGAGAAATCCAATAAGACATACAAAATACAAAGAAGGTACAGATAGCTCAGGAGTCACTGAGATGAAAAATATTTGAGGCTGGAAAGAATGAGCGGGAAATGATGACAGGAGCGTCTATCTTATGAGTAAAAGCTGAGGGAGTTGGGCCTTTTTAGACTGGCAAAGAGTAGGAGAGAATTTTAGCACACAAGTATCTGAAGGAAGTGCATCAAGAGGACGGAGACAGGTTCTCCTCAGTGGTGCCCAGCAGTAGGACAAGAGATCAGATAGAATGTGATCCACTGGAAGTTCCACCTGAATGTGAGGAAGAATGAAACAGATTGCCCAGGGAAGGTGTGGAGTCTCATCTGGGGAAATTCAAAAGCTGCCTGGACACAATCCTGAGTACCATGCTCATGGGGAACCTGCTTTAGCCAGGAGGTTGGACTAGATGGCCTCCAGTGGCTCTTCCAACCCTACCCATTCTGTGATTCTGTCAAATATAAATGCTTGTCCCATGTTTCTCATGTCTTACTTGCTCCTGATGCCCATTTTCCTTTTGACTGTGCTCCCATATTTCCATCACTGCAGGGGACTCTGTTCTAGGCCAGTACAGGCATTGCTCTCTCCTTATCTTTGACGCAGTATGGCTACACACTATAAAAGGTAGTCTGTCATTTGGCCTCTGGCCTGCTCCAGCAATCAATGGACATGGGGACAATCCTTTTCTTAACAGCACAGATATTTTGTCCACAGTGGATTTGTTCAAGGCCACCTGTCTACGTTTCTTCCAGGGCTGCTAGAAGAGTATCTCTAAAGATGCCTTAAAGAGCTCTAGCATTCCTTATCTTTACATATTCATATATATATAATATACACATATGTTTCTCAAGGGTATTTCTTGCCTGAGATGAGCTCCTAGTATCATTCCAGTTACTCCCACTTCTAACAGGAAAACAGGCACTACAGTATCACTACTCAGCTTTTTAAGAGACTTTGGTAGATGTAGAACTGATATAGCTCATCTCTCTCTTGCAGACTCAAAATGTTGCATACCAGCAATGGCAACTGATGTTTGTTTCTCCATCAGGGAGAAAGAGAATAACAGTAAGTGATGCAGTAAAACTGGGCTACAGCTTCAATAACAGCCTGTCCCGGGTGTACCTGCGAGCGCCCTACCACAGCAACGAGTCTGATGTCAGCGTGGTGAGTTGCTGATCCCAGCCAGACACAAAGCTCTGCTGTTCCCACTGCCTCTCCAGAACATCAGCTCTCTTTTTCTGCCTGGGCTCAAACAGGTCAGTGGTGTAACTATGAACATGATCACTTCCACTTCCATGTACAGGCAGCGGTGGCTGCTTTTGCTGATTGACACAACTGTCTCCTGTCCTGTTGGTAAGGGTCTCTTCCTTCTTCACTAAAAATAACCACTGAAGGAGGTAGTAGAAAACACAGTCTTCCCATTCTCACTAAGAGAAGAGGTTTACAAGCTTCTATCAGAGCAACATGAGCTAAGAGTCTGTGGCTTTGGTCCTGGACAAACACAGTCCCTGCTGTGACACTACATTACTTGTGTTCCCAGTGCAGTGTCATGGCTCTGGTTTCTCAAATCCCCACATTAGATGCAGGGAACTGGAAACAAGCAAAACTGCTATAGAAGAGCCAGGGAGCGTCCCCTGGGCTAATCCCACAGCCTTGGCTCTTCTTTTTCATACTATTCCATGCAAGGCATGCAGCTCTGCATCCTTGAAACTCACGTAATCCTTTTCTCTGGAGAGGCTGGACTGGCCTGGCTTTTTGCAGAGAAGTGGTGGCTGTACCTGGCTCTCACAGCCATTTATAATCTCACAAAGATTATTAATGTGAACAAGTGATGAGGAAGCACAAGGTTTTAAGTTGATGAGACCTTGAAGCCAATACTTCAAGCAGGTGCAAACAGGTTGCTCTGTGCCCTCTTCCTTCTGCCAGTAAGCCCTGGGACAACAGAGTAGGTAGCCGGGAGCACAGCTGCCAGTTCTTCTGAATAAATTAATGATTCACCTGAAACTGGTGATTCAGGTCTGCTTCAAGTGCCAGGGTCTCTGTGACAAAATAGCCAACCTTTGGCTAATATCCTACGAGGCGTTGCATCAGTGATAGCTGTAGAGATATCCTGGTGAAATGCAATCAGGGAAAGGCAGAGACAGGACTGAGTGGTAACTCCAATTGTGCCCTCTCTGGAACTGTCTATCTAACTCCACAGATGGCATCAGCTTCACTGATACCACGCTAACATGGACTGTGCCAAGAGTTATCCCCACACTAGTGGTCCAGGAATCCACCTTTCTGTCCAAAAGCATTGTAATGGGAGTGGATCATCAAGTCATAGTGAATCCAGAGGAGATGAACTACTTACTGGAGTACAACGAGACACACATCAGAATAACCATCCCTACTGGAGCAGAAGGGGGCAAGCTAGAGGTTAGTACAAACCTGTCACACACAAATACATTTGAGGGCCTGTACTACAGATGTGTCAAATCATGACAAATCCAAATACTGATTGACTGCTGCTTAAAATTTGCAGATACAATAAATTTGAAGAGCTAGATGCTTCTCTGTGTTTTGAAAACACTTACTCAGAAACTAGGAATTTATAACGAAAAAACATGGTCGAAGCAAGAGGCTGTTTTTGTTAATCATCTATAAGACATACTAATACATTAAGAATGAAGGGATTTCTGGACATTGGAATTTAATTGTCTGTGTTGTTCAATAATGAAACAGTCCTGGTAAACTTCTGGCCTGGCTCAATGAGTAATTTCCCTGGCAATTTCCAAGACAGAATGATTTAGCAAGGGACATGTTCTCTGCCTGTTGTTGGGGCGCAAACACCTGCTTTGAACACAGTTTATTCCTCATCAATATATAATTTACAGATATAGAGGCAATGTCAAAAGGAATGTTCAGTAGAACAGAAGAGAATAGTTTGGGCTGGAAGGCACTTTTAAAGACAATTTACTCCAGACTCCACTGCCATGAGAAGAAACATCTTTCACTAGATCAGGTTGCTCAAAACTCCACCCAGCTTGGACACCTAGAAAGGAGTTGGCAATATTCCTGATGGCATTGGTGTGATTTTTACTTATCCCCTTCAGGAGTTCCCTATTTGTGTAACAGACAGAACAAGAGACATGACTGGTAATCCAGGAATGGTAAAAAAAACCAACAAAACAAATGTAGTGATGTGCTAAATTTAATGAGGACACCCCTGATACTTCCTTATTAAGGATCTCGGCAGTATCTGAGCCACACACGGACCAGACTAATGGGCCAAGCTACCAAACAAACAAGCAAAATCTCCTAGCAAAATCCATCTCAGGGTGTACTAGAATACCATTTGCCCTTCCTAGTCTGAGAATTTTAACTATATTCAGTCATCTCTTTATTAAGCTACTGAGAATTAAGACTTAATCACACATTTTACCTCCTAGAGCTCCATATCTGGTGGTGTGTATGGAGTCACTTACTGCATTGACCTGTTTCTGGAGCACACATGGACGGATGCAGATTGGCAAACCACAAAGTATACAGTCATCAAATCCATCACCACCCCTTTCAAGCCACAAATACCAACTGTTATCAACAGTAAGTCATTCCTCTCATTGACCCTTTCCAATCTTCTGCTGTGCTATACGTTGCTCCGCCCAACCTGTGCCACACATCACATCTACCAAAATATTCTCAACTCCAACTTACAGTTTTCTAGGCAAAGTCAAGATTCAAGTATTACAGTAAAGCAAACAAACAAACAAAAAAAACCCAGCAAAAACCCTTTAGCCTTAACTTATAAGTTGCTGATAAAAATGTAAACATTCCTTTCATGTTAATGGCTGGATTTTTCCAGTGAGCACTGGAATAAAGATGTAGTGATGTGCAGTTATCACACTGGGAAGAACTGTCTGAGGACAGCAGTCATTGATGGTATTTTCTCCCCCAAACTGCCTGCATTTGATACCTAGGGAGCATACTGAAATCATTGTGCCACCCAGTGCTGCAGTCATGGTTTTTAAATTTAATTTTCCAATGCATTAAGGCACTAATGATACTTGGAATTGTCTGGATAAGGGATATAAAAAGAAAAAGGAGCCTCTTACCATACATTATGATCTTTTTTCAAATTTTATGTGGCTGAACTAGATTCTAGATTTCTTTAAAAGTATCACACATCATAGTGCACCTCTAGAAAGTCACTGAACCCACTTTCTATAAGGTTCTATGTATTTGTTGTTAATCCCCTGCAGCTTGAAGCAATTCTCATGTACTCAGAGTATTTCAGATCTGACTAGAACACAAACACTCATTAATCAGGGCCATTAAAGAGATGGCTGCTGGCTAAGTTTCCTGGAATTTGAATGGGAGGCCACCCCAACCATCCTCCTTATTTGATCCACATCAGCAGTAATTTGATGCTCTCTCCCTGCAGACACTGTGCCAGAGGAAAGGCTATTTAATGTTGCACTTGGACACTTTCTTCCCGATGTCTCTCTGGTGGCAATCACAGTAGGAAATGTGCCATTTTCCCTGAGGGAAGCACAACATCACGGCTTCAAGATTTATGAAACTCCCTTTTCTAATGGAACAAAAGCATTTATCCTGGAAGTCTCTTTTGATGATCCATATGTTCTGAGAGAGGTAGGATACAGCAGGCCACTTCAGCAGTAGAGTGGAGGAGGTGGGGCAGTCCCTTTGCAGAGCATGGTCCAGCTTTTATTAACCAATAACAGTTCCTGGATCATAAAGGTGTCAATGAGTCTGAGATCATCTTAGTTAAGATTAGAGGCTTTTATGTCCCCACCTTGCTCTCCACAGATCTCCAGGAGATCAGTATCAAGTGTAATTAGATGGGATGAAATGTTACTTCCTGTAGTGCCTGTCAGCAAGGCTAATGTCCCAGTGCACACTCAACAGGAAGAGGTTTGTCAAGTCTGTATTTCTTTTAGATGCTGCCCTTTGAAACAGGAGTGTCTTGGAAAAATAAATCAATTATTGCAATGCTGGCAAACACCAGTTTCAAAAATCCAGTAACTCCTGAACCCACTGTGCAACTGCTGGCACAGGCCATACCCCATGTGAACATGCTACGGGCAGGCTCAGGGTACTCGAAATGTAATTTTGTTAAGCTTCAGTCCATTTGTAATCTAAATATTTGTAAAAGGTATATACTCACAGAGGGATTTCAACCTCTCATTTCAGTGGGAGGATGTATAACTGCAAGTCCTCTACCACGTTTTCAACCAAACCACGCAGGGCTGTGATACTGTTACAAGGAACAACATTGTGAACGCACAGGATTTGTGCAAATAGTTTTCAGGCTGCAGTCAAACCACAGTCAAGTTGCATTAAGGATCAAAGCAAGAAAAGAAAAATCCAGAAGTATTTCCTTCAGGTTGAACACCAGGTTTTGCTTTGGGAGCACTTTCAGTGAAGGAAAAGAGGATATTGGGAGGGATCTCTCACAGCATCTCCTCACACCTTCTATTCAACTGATTACTTACTCTCCTGGTTTCAGCCCACACTCTGAGTAAAGAAGAATAAGGATTTGGACCTGGATCTCCCTCTATGAGCTCTTTCACCATTGGGCTACAAAGGAACCACCACTGTATTCACTAATGTCTTCATTTTCTGAAAAGGCACAACATTTATGTTTGGCTGAAAGAGCTGTTGAATCCAGGCCAGATTTCTGAATAGCTTTAGGCCAGCTGAAGCGATGCTTTTGGGGCCTGAGCTATTTGCAGGGGAGAGGAGGGTGTTGGAATAATTATTAAGTGTTGTTCAGAATATACATGCCTGCCTATTCTGAAAGCTGCTGCAGCCTTACTCTTCTCTCTCTTTCAGTATGTGAATAGAAATGAAACAAAATACACCCTCCTGGTCAACTACACCCTTAGTGTGGGCCCGGAGATGACGCTCTACTATCATTCAGCAGAGGTGGAGTGTGCGGTTGCTGATATTGGTAAGCTTTCCTCTGACATTAACTGGTTTGCATCAACAGCATGGCTGTCACTGAATTCAGTGAGAGCATCAGAGTGAGGATGAGAGCTTTGGGGAAAACCCCACCCCTCCACAGCTCATTGTTGGTAACAGCCAAGTTGCTGCTCCACTGATGGCAGCTCCTCTGCATACTGGCAAGACAGTCTGCCCTCGAGACACTGAGAGCAATAAAACAAGTGTGTAGAAGAAGCTGGCTTGCAAACTCAGAGAACAAGATGCCTCAGGACATGAACATACATCTACTGGCAAAACTTTCAGACATTGCTACAAGTTTCAGTTTGTCCTCAAACACAATTCTGCCTCCGCATCCAGGGCAGAACTTAACTGACTCAAAAACATTGCTCTAATCTCCAAAGACAGAAATCATCCACTAAGAGCTGTATTTAGCAGGTTACTGAAACAGTCAGGAGGTCTGTTTGGTATTTTCTCAAATTTATTAGATTTTTGCATGCCACAAAGATGACAGTCTCCTCACTGTCCTGTTTTATCTCTGAAATAGCTCTTGGTTCAGCCCAAAGAAGGCTGATCAAAAAATGTATTTACATACATAGCTCAGCTTGCCTTACTGAATCAGGGAACAGTCCTGGAAGCAAACTGGCAGGCCACTGCTGAAGCAGGACTCCCCATCCCACCAGATGTCAGCTGGTACACCCCCAACAACACAGCCAAGCCCTGCAGACAGTGCCAGCATGCACGTAACAGGCTGCTGGGGTTTCTCACCTGGGCCAGAAATCCCTGCCTGGGCCAAACCTCACCACTCAAACCTTCCTTCATTGCTAACTCTTCATCCCACCTTCTTCCCACAGAAGTTCCAGAAGCAGTTGGTTCCTGTGATGAAGAGAACCTGTATCTGAGCCTGCCCACTTTTGGCTTGCACCAGTACTGGGACCTGTACCTTGGTAACAAGCTCCTGAACAGGCACCTTGCCCTCACCAATGGGTACCTTGCAGCTACCAACTCCACACACCTGATCCTGCAAATACCTCTGTTTGCTGGGGGACTCATCTATGAGGTACAGGAGCTGTTCAGCAATGCTTCTTCTAAAGCACATAGGACTGTTTGCTCCCACAGAGTCCTGCAGTCACAGCCTGTAGTGCTGTGGTACTGCTCATATTGGAAAACCTCCAGAGGGAAGGACTCTGAGACAGAGCAAGTGGGATAAGAGGCATTAGACATGGATCCTTATGGTGATGCTGTGTATTGTGCAATCTGCAGTCCCCACTTGTCTCTAAAAGATATGCACCAAGTCTTCAAAAACAAACTCCTCAGTGTTTTTAGAAAGATGAGGCAAAATATCCCATCTGCACTGAGCCAGAAACAATATTTCAATATAGCTTTTATGAAAGAAGGTCTTTTAAAGGAAATTTTGCAGAAATTTTAAGACATGGCAGGGTAAAATTGATGCTGCAATAATTTGAACGATTCTACAATTATCAGCCCAAATTTATCTCTGTGACAGTGACTGATAAATTCATACAAGAAAACTTGTAGTTCTGCCCTCATGTTGCTTCAGGCTCAAGCCTTCATACTGACTTACCTCTTGTGACTTGTTAATATTCAAGTGGCACAAGCTATGGAGCAGAACTTGGTACACGTGAATGATGTACAGGAGATAACAGATCTCTTCCATCTTCTCCTTTGCAGGAAGTGTCCTTTCAGAAAATTAAAGCAAGGTTTGATGTTGCCCTAAGGAAAGTGAGAACTATGGAGACCTTACAGATGTTCTCCATTAGCTGCAGTTTTAATTCTTCAGCTTTTATAAGTAAGTTATGCAACTGATCAATCAATAAAAAGATGTGTGATTCTTTCTTGAGCTCAAACCAACCCTGCCTTTCTTAGTATGCCACCCAGATGGTACCATAATGGTATCTGCCCAAATGAAGACAGTTCCTGCCATTGACATGAGTAAAACCAAGCTAAGGGACAGCTCCTGCAAGCCTAAGGAATATAATGAAGCCCATGCCTTCTTCAAGTTCCATGTCACTACCTGTGGCACTTCAGTAAGGGTAAGTCCATGGCCAGAGCAGATACACCTACTAGAACTCTCTGCCTCTCCTGCATTTTCTCCCTTGGTCCCCTGCCCCAGCTCCTGAGAAGAGTCAATTTACAATGAGCTTCCCATATGCACAGTTTGAAGGTGACCACATTATTTATGAGAATGAAATCTCTTATGAGAAAGAGACTCTTCCAGGACAGAGCACACCAACAATCACAAGAGATCCAGACTACAGGTAGGAGCTGCTGCTGGCTGACACTGCTCACTTCTGTACAGCTGCTGGGAAACAGATGTGAACACAAAAATTGTTGTTTCTTCTAGACTAACAGTCTTGTGCTACTACCAAGCCAAAGAGACCCTAGTGCTTGGTGCCTTCTCCAGGGACCCAGCCACATCCCCTCCTTTTGGCTCTGGGACGATGTTTCCACGTTCAAATACTGCAGGTGTGCAATCCTCTTCCTCCATTTTTAAACCCCTCTGACCCTTTCAGTCCTAAGTTCCCTTGTTAAGACATGCCTTAGTTTCACCTAAAGAACCTCACTAAAATTTCCTTCTCTGCAGCTTACAGGAGGGTAAGACAAGCTCTGAATGTAGTTTCAAGAGTGTCCAAAGGTAAATCTCCTCCTATGGAAATCAGATCATTTCCAAGTATGTTTTAGTTTAAATAATATTAAACAACAACAAAATCCCCTGATGTTTTCTCGAGATGAATCCTTCATGGAGTTCTATGGGCCCAGCATGGCAATACTCAAACAACCCATGGAGCCTGTGTTTCTTGAGGTGGAGCTGAAGGATGAGAGCCCCAGTGTTGAGTTATACCTGGAAAACTGCTGGGGAGCCACATCTCAAGACTTCAACAGCACCTCAAGATGGAACATCACTGTGGATGGGTGAGTAGTATTAAATGTCCAATGAACTCATCAGCAAAGCCCTAATTTCTACTTATATCTGTTGTTCTTTCTCTCAAATAGGTGTGAGATTAATGGCAGTGAGTTTGCTGCAGAGTTCTGCCCGGTGCCTGTTAGCCCCCGGGTGAGACACCCTCCTCACTTTAAAAGGCTGGCAGTAAGGACCCTGGCACAGCAACTGGAGCAGGTAGGATTGAGTGAAAGGCTCGCCTCCAACTCGTGGACTCTATCCTGGAAGTCGGGATGATGCTTTTAGTCATGTGGTTTAGTTGGAGGTAGCAAGGAGCAGGAAGTTAGACTTGATGATCCCTATGGGTCCCTTCTAACCTGAGATATTCTGTGACTCTATGCTTTCAGAAATAGATTTAGGCACCTCACAGACTTAATTAGGCATCTCACATTTAACTCAAATACCCTGTGTACAGCTTTAATTCTGTTCTCTTCTTAAATCTCCTCTGCCACCTAGCTAACTTGAGATTGGACAGGCTGGAGTAAACAAAACAATGTTGTATGTATATATGGTTTTATATGGTGATGATATGGCTTTGAATAGGTTCAGATTCATATCACTTCAGCTCAAAATGTCTAGAGCAGAAAAATCAACTTATGTGTTCCAATATCCAGATAAAATTCAGCTCTGTTGTCTCCCATCTGTCCTAGCCAGTCATCCATCTCCTCGGGTGTCAGAGAAGCAGAGGCATGTGGGTTTGGTCTTAAAGTTTGAGATCCTGTTCCCCTCTAAGGACTAAGGAGAGCAGAGAAAAACCCAGGACAGTCACCTGAGGGTACTTTGCTCCTTGTGCATCCAGCTGAGTGCACTGCCTGTCCTGACATGTACTGATACCAGCTATGGTGTGTTCACCCTGCCTGAGCAGCTCAACCAACTGCACTGTTATTTACTCAGCCTTTCATAGGCACCTCAACTCTTGAACTTGCTAGAAATGAACATGATGCAATTCTGGCTTGTGCTGCTTCCTAAGTGTGCAGCTGCAGCAGGCACCAGATTGAGTTTCTGTCTAGTTTTGATACTCTGCAGCACGTGAGGTTTTAACTTCTCCTGTCTCAGCCTCTGAGTTACCAAACTGCCTGAGGGCTTCCTTGACACCAACTTTAAATTCAAGGCAGGTTCAGCTAGAAGGTGCCACGTGGAGGTGTCCAGAGAAGCGTAAGTCTAATCAGATGTAGTTTCTGCAAAAGGCAAGGACAAAATAATGCTTTGCACAAATCCCACAGTGAGATTTGATATGGATCAAGTTGCATTTTCTCTTCTTCTCAGGTGTATGTGCACTGCTTGGTGGCAGCGTGCTCTCCTAACAACACACAACCTGGCAGCACCTGCAGAGGACAGTGCAGCTCAAGCAGGGAGAGGAAGGGTATGTTGTAAAGGAGGAAAGAAACCATTGCAATGCACCCCTGACCTGATGCTTCTCAGAGATTTAGGAGCTCTGACTTTGGCATCTGAAATGCCTCGAGCACGGACTGTGAACGTTGATGTCACCTTTAAGCATGTATGTATTCTTTAAAAACTACACAAACACACTGTGTATTGTTCTCAGGCTTTCCAGGTCACCCTTCTGACAGTCTCCAGGGCTATGTACTTGCTGGACCGGTATGGATTGTTGCTCCAGATCGAAGATGACAGACAAAAACTGAATTTGGTAAGAACACCAGGCCCTGTGTACTCACCCTGAGAGGTCACCATGCTTTGTGACAAGCGATGCAGAGCCTGTCCTCGAGGACCTCAAAAATAAAAGTTCTGGGACAAGAACAGGGAATGGACATGGTTTGCAGTGCCATGGTCTCAGCTTGAGCCCACGAGAGAGGGAAGAAGGAGAGCTCCCTGCCAAGCCTAACACAGCTGGTGTGGCTCTGGAGCAGATGCCAGCAGCAGAGCAGGGCTTGCTGGACTTGGGCCATAGCAGGCAGTTTTGGAGCCAGGTATTATTTCAACAGGTTTTCAACAGGACTGTCCCCAGTCTGAGAGAAAACAGATCCAAATTTTAGAAACAAACACTAGGGCACTAAGGCACGCTGCCATATTCCAAATGCTTTTGAATGGTTCAAATCCTCCAAAGAGCAGGGTTTCTCCTATAGCTTCATCCACCCTTGGACAACCAGAGCTGCTGAGCTGTCTGCTCCAGCATCACTCCTCACTTCAGCCTCTGTGTGTGTCTCCAACAGCACCTGAAGGCTCTGCTGTGCTGGCTGCTTTCCAAATGGTGCCACTGGACACAGGAGCTACTGCTTCCAGGAACCACCAGAACTATTTGCATGAAGTTTAAAGAACAGATGGTGGGACAGCTCTGGAAAGTTCTTGAGTCTGCTGACAGCATCCATAAATCTTGCAACCTGTTGTCTCTCTGAAGCGGCTACAGAAGAAAACTTAGCGGAAAACTACCCAAGGCTGCAAAATAACACTTTGTGTTTCTTCCAGATGCTCAAATACGGACTTGCAGATCACTAAAATGATTCCAGCCCTGATTATGGCTGCTTCTTGTAATACTTCATAAAGTGACTGCCAATCCTCCCATCTGAATGTAAAGTGCAAATCTGAAAAGTCAAATAAAAATACACCAGAGCAACGTAAGCACAGAACATCTTCTTGCTAATGTGCAACACCAACCATCTGCTGTACCAACAAAGAGCCAAGCAGTGACTGCCAGAGCCCCTCCAGCATGCAACACTAGGGCACACACTTCTTCCCACTAATGCAGAGCTTTGTCTGTATCATGACATTACCCTGACCTTCCTGGAAACCTTTTAGTTCCTCATTTTCTCTCACCTGCCCCTGTATGGAAAAAGCTAACTAAATGTGAGCAGATGGATACTGTACTACGAGCAAATGACACCTGGTATTTTTTTGTTTCTGTGCACACAGAAAGCTTGCTTTTTTTTTTAATTCTTATTATTTTTTAGAGATCAAGTACAAACCTGCCACATGACCAGCTGTAATCACCCTCAGGATGTGCCTACAGTGTACCTGCACGTGTGGCTGCAGCACATGTAGATGTTCAGCAGCAGTGAGAGGGGGCAGATGGCACACCCGAGCTGACAGCACACTGTGTGTGCTCTCCAGAGGGTTTCCCAGCTCCTGCAGCCCCTGCCCTCCCAGCCTGGCTGGTCAGTGCACACACCTGGCCCACTTCCCAAAAGCTGCAGTCCTGCCTGAGATGATTGCTGAATAAATGCCCTCTTAAAGCTGTACCTGCTGAAGGAGTAAGATCAGTGAAAAGGAATGGGACGGTGCTGTGACCCCCAGGACCCGCCAGCAGCTGCCTGAGTGCTGCCTTCCTCTGCTGCATGAGCAGTGCACTCTGCTGTCCACAGACCACACTGCAGAGCCCAGCAAGTTACTGCATTTGCCAGGAGAGCATACTCTCTGCTTTTAACAGCAGCAGAAAATTTATAAGTTTAGGTTAACTTTCTGCTAATCTGAAAAGCAGTCCTCTAGAAATTTGTAGACTGGAATGAAGGGAACATAATAATAACCAAATGTTAGCTCCTCTCAGGCCACACAGGGGAGCATCAGGTCTGGTCTGGTATAACTAAGGTTCACTTTGTGTTGCAGCTTTGCAGAGTGTATTTAGATAAACTTGTCTGCAGTCAGTGGGCTATCCCAGATTCTCCCCTTTTGCCCTGGAAAACCAGGAAGAGGTCCAGCAGCATTCCATACCGTTCCCCCACCACCTGACAGATGAGGAGACTTTTCCAGATACATTGGAAGGGAGATGGAAGAGACCGACTTGCATTCCCATTTCAACAGGGATTTTAGGTTTCCCTCTTCCCAAAGACAAGCCAGAACAATTCCAATCCTTGGTCTCTTTCTCCTACCTTGGTTGCTGTTCATGGTGTGGATGATGATTTTCACACCAAAGCTCATGGTGTGCTAGGGTTAGGCATTCCCTGTTTACCTTTGAGGGTGTCTTTCCCAAAGTATGATTCAGCCATGCTATTGCACGGGTGTACTGCTCTGCAACTCCATTCTCCTGGGATAATTCCTGCCTCTCAGGTGTTGCAGAGGGAACTTCAGCACCTAACTCCTGTCCTAGATTGCAGTTTTCAGGCCTGTGGGCTTAAATGGTTCCTTGGATTAGGTTTCAGGAACCACTCTGGTCATACCACTGTAGTTGAACAAGCCTTCATTATTCAGCCAAAGTGGAGAAAAGGAATTAGGAGAGAAGTTATTTTCAATGCACAGACAGAGGCACACCAGAGTCCCCATGCTGAGGAGTCCCCAGCCTGGAAAGCACTCATCAGCCTTTTCCATAGCAACAGAGTTAGGCTGAAACCTACTGTTGTGAACTGGGACACAGCTGAAACAGCTGTTCCTTGCTGGGAGACAAGGATATCCTTCAGGCCCATTTCACATGCTCCTTGTACAACACAAACATGAGTGATAAAAGAACTGATCACCATGAGCTGTAGGAAGCAATGCTCTGGACTGCAGCCAATCCCTCCCTGCTCATGCACTAAAGGGATCCTACAAGGAGAATCTTGGAAATAATCTTAGGAACCAGACCAGTGTTCAGCTCAAATGGTCACAACATGCTGGAAGTGAGGCCTCCAACTTGACCAGATCTCTCAGCAAACTGTTTTCATACAAAGCAACCAGACCTTCCATTCTGCATGAAAGCCACTGGCTGGGGTCAAATCTGTTTCACTGATCCAGCCCACGTCTGTTAAAAGGATGAGGCAGATGAACATCTGCTGTCACAAAAGAATTTTGGATATAATCCTCCCACTAGCAATCTTCAGTTTTGAACATTGGTTCTGCTCTTCTGAATCCTTCCGCTCCTGACAGGCAACAGAGAGCATGACCTGCATCGCTGAGTTTGACTGAGATAGAGGTGTTCAATCCCCACAAAAGTGGAATAGTGCACCTTTCTCTCCTCAGTCACTTTTAACAAGGTTACCTACTAGATGAGAAGTGCACAGCGCAGCACTCACTTGCAACAGCCCAAGAGTTTCAGGCTTTCCATGCTGACCAAACCTCCCTTGCTCACTCAGAAGGCATCTGGAAGAGGGACTTATTCTGGCTACCTGACAACCAAACCCTTTGGCCTCAACGTGCCATAGCTTTCCATTTGGAAAGGCTCTCCCTGTTCCCCACTCATACTAAAGATGCATGAAACCCTTCTCACACTGCTCGGTGTCCTGCTAAACTTGGCATTCTGTAACCTTTCCCACCTTTCTGCAAAAGCAAGGGAAAGGCCTTGCAACACTGATAGTTGCGTGACAACTCCTCCTCGCATGGTTCAGCAGGACAAATGGAGTCCTAGGGAAAAGCACAGGATGATGATGTTACTCTTTGCCTTGTTCTGTAAGGCAGTGATGTTATTCTTTAAGATTCTTTAACGTGTAATGGAATTCACAGGATTTTTCCTAAGTTTAGAGGTAAATCATCAGGTGAGAACAGTTACTCATTGCCAAATTAACCCTGCCTACAGGGAACAAGCCAAGCAGAGGGGCTGCCAGTGACGGCTGTGGAAGGAAAGTCAAGGGTTTGGGAGAGCAGGTTTATAGGTAGGAAACCTTGGGAAAGCAGCTGAGAATTATTCACATCTGAAATATTTCTGGCCAGAGTAAAGAGAGTCACAGTGCATTAGCAGCAACCATCTGTGTGACTTACTGGTGCAACCCCATGACTTTGTGGAGCTCCTGGGTCAGTCCTGCCCGTTCCACCACCCTTGTCAGAGGTGTGGAATTGTCATGCAGAGACAAGCCCTAAAGCCCACTGAAGGTATAAAGCTGCAGCACCTCAGATTGCAAAGCACCCAAAGCACACAACCCTGCTCCTTTTAGAGGCTGAGAGGCTGCCTGAATTTCACAAAACATTACATTAAAGAATTTTATTACTCTCCATTAGGCTTTTAATTCTTAAACTTCTATAACAGGAAACTTTGCAGGACAAGGGGAGTTACTAAATACATCCTCCTCTTTAAGTTTGAGGGGTTTTTTATACATTTTATATACTGAAGATTATGCCCTGATCACCTGTCCTGGCTGTGTCTCCTCCCATGCTCCCAGGCATCCCCAGCTTCCTCCCCACCATGGCAGTACAAAAATCAGAAAAGGCCTCAGCTCTGTGTGAGCCCTGCTCAGCAATAACAAAAACATTTCCATATTATCAGCCCTGTGTTCAGCACAAATCCAAAACACAGCCCCATTCCAGCCCCTGTGAAGAAAACTAATTCTACACCAGCTGAAACCAGCAGGGCTATTTAATAATTTCAGGCTGAAAACCTGAAAGCCAGAGAGCTAAGTGACTTGTGTGCATGTGAAAGAGGAAAATGTGAAAACCCTACTGGCCAAAATTACCTTGAAAGAATTCCAGATTAAGCTGAAATGCATGATGACAGTTCATCCTTTCACAGGAGAGACAAGGAAATACTGTGGAGAATTGGCAATTGCTCCCCAGCCCTGTGCAGTATTTCTGTGCCAGCAATTGCATGAGAAGTAATTAAGCAACATTCACAAAACAACACAAGCTGGAATATTATCTCTAGCATCTTTGTTTTCTAAAATACTTGTTCACTGTTAATATTTTGATCTATATTCTGTCATTTTAAGTGTTCTGTGCAGAAACACATCTGTGATCTCCTCACAGTAAAACTTCCTAAGTCACATCCAATTGTTCATTACTGCTTTTTTAATTGTCTTGGCAAGGTCATTCAGGAACATGTCTAGTTCTAGCTCAACTTCTCACCATCAGTCAAGAGCTGGTAAGATTTCTCAATTTTTAAGACTGAGGTGGCATGAAGTCATTGAATTATCTGTGTTGTTTCAGAGACAGAACACCCAGATAAATGGTAGGAAAGCATGTGCTTAATATAGCAAGTCCAAAATTAAGACTTCTAAGGGGGAAAAAATGGTCATTGCCTATTTCTCAAACTGTGAATGGTCACATCCTGGTATTACATATCATATTCCTCTAACTTCAAAAGGCTGCAGTCAAGTGTCAAGAGCATGAGAGGTAAATGCAGCATTTTCTCAGCCCTGTTTCAGATTTGCTCATTGTGGCTATTGCAGTTTCGTCCCCACACTGAAAGTGATCTTGGTGAGGCTGCTGGGAAGGATATCCAGAGGCTCCAGTCTGCTCTCACCACTCACCCCAGCGGTCCCACCATGTTCAGTGAGCCCTGTGCTTCTGCAGGCTCTCGGCTCATCCACGGGGGAACTCGCCACAAGAAGCACGAATGTCACTGGCATAATTTAAAAAACCAAATCCTAATGCTCATGTCAGCCATCAGAGAGTATTTCTTTTATTAGAAATTGTGTTGCTATGAACTTGCAAGGGTGTTCCTTGCTGATGATTTACAGATTTCAGTAATGGTCCCTCCTACAATGTGAGAAATGAAGCTGCCTGGGTGTTCACAGCCAGCTCCATCAGATGGATTTCACACTGCATTTTTCAGGGAATTGATCCCTTTAATAAGGAAGAGAAAGCCACAGTTCCTCCTGTGAGCATTTTCTATGGTAAACTCTGCAGACAATCATGAGATAAAAACTATATGTTCATTTTTATTTTCAATTAATCTGGCCAATACATTTATTATAGAATTACAAAGTATTTCTGTACAAAATCTGTACATGTGTCTCACAGAGACCAACATTACACCTTCTCTCAAGAATAAAAATCCCAAATCCAGGTTACTTTGCAATCATGATCAATTTTTAACTTATTTACCTAAGAATGAAGTTCTTCAACAGGTGATAACAGATGTACATGATCTTGTGTTTCATCCATCAATGACAAAAATCACATGTTTAGTGGAATATTTTCACATCCATCACATCACTTCCTGAATTTTCAATAACCCCGTTTCTCTTTTTCTTCTTTATCAAGCATAGCCTGTTTTAGACTCAATGCAGCATCTTCAAATTGGGGGTTTAACTCTAATACTTTCCTAAAATCTTTCATGGCCTCATCAAAGTCTCCTGTCCCAAAAAAAAAAAAAAAAAAAAGGAAAAGGAAAATTATCTTTCTGTAACTGCTCATGCTCACAAATCTCTGACAACTCAAGAACACCTCCTAATACTTTCACCCACAAAGCAGCAGCTGCTTCCTGGACCCATGGCATTTGGATTCTCCACAGGCCCAACTGGGAGTCAAAGAGTTTCACATCAAGAATGGACTCAAATGCACTTAAGGCTCAGTTCAGCCAGTTTGTTCCCAAGAGGAGAAGACAACAGGCCCACACCGATACTGAGATTGCCCTAAAGCTGGCACACAGGCACAGAGCTTCCAGCTGGTGCCCACGGCCCGGCTCCATTCTCCAGTGCCTCGACCTCTGCAGTGGCCAAGCTCTAACAGAAGGCACAGGGCTGTCATTTTGGGATGGCATCACCAAAAACGGGGCAGGAAACTCCCCAGAGGTGGCCAGCAGCCCACTGAAAGTGGAGAAGGCTGTGCTACAGGTGCTTGGGAGATGCTTTATCTCAGGTTTAATGGCAGTGCTTGGAACTGGCTTGTTTTACCCCAGTGCAAATTTCTCCACAAGTCAACTACACCTTTCCTCCCATCCTCCAGGGAGCAGCATCGTTTCGAATGACAGCAGCACAGGCTGCAAGAGGGATGTAAGCGCACACGGGGGGCAGGCAGCAGCTCTTGTCACTGCTGTCACCGCGTGTGGCGCCGGCCCCGCAGCGATGCCCACCCTCGTCCCGCCCGTGATTCGGGGCTGCCCGGCCGCGCTGCCCTGCCCGGCTCGTACCCAGCCGGTAGCGCACCAGCCCGCGGTTGTAGTAGGGCACCTCGAAGCCGGGCTGGCACTCGATGGCGGCCGTGAAGTCCTGCACGGCGGCGGCGAACTCCACGCGCAGGTACCGCACCTGCCCGCGGTCGTTGAGAGCCGTGGCGAGGTCGCTGCTGGCACTGCGGGGACAGAGGGAGCGGCGTTAGCGGGGCCCGGCCCGGCGCGCCCGCCCCGCTCCCGGCCCCGGCGTTACCCCGCGGGGCTGCGGGCGATGAAGCGGCTGAAGAGCTCCTCGGCCGCCGAGAGCCGCCGCGCCCGCAGCTCCGCCCGCGCCGCCGCCAGCAGCGCCGCCGCCTCCCCCGCCATCGCGATGACGTCACGGGCACGCCGGCGCGCGCGGCCACGTGAGAGACGGTGCTGGGCCGGGGAGAGCTGCCCAGAGAGCAGGAGGTGCCCACAGAGCTCAGAAATACCGCAGTGGTGTCAGTAACACCACCGGGCCCCGTGAGAGACGGTGCTGGGCCGGGGAGAGCTGCCCAGAGAGCAGGAGCTGCCCACAGAGCTCAGAAATACCGCAGTGGTGTCAGTAACACCACCGGGCCCCGTGAGAGACGGTGCTGGGCCGGGGAGAGCTGCCCAGAGAGCAGGAGCTGCCCACAGAGCTCAGAAATACCGCAGTGGTGTCAGTAACACCACCGGCCCCCGAGAGACGGTGCTGGGCCGGAGAGCTGCCCACAGAGCAGGAGCTTCCTACAGAGCACAGAAATACGGCAATAGTGTCCCTAACAACAGGAGCCCTACAGGGCCACAGAAATACGGCAATAGTGTCACTAACAACAGAGCAGGGCCACAGAGAGACGGTGTTTAACCTAAACCTTCTCTCCTTCATCTTAAAGCCATTCTCCCTTCTATCCCTTTATGCCCTTGTAAACTGACCCTTTTTTACCAGTTTACAAGGTGCTGGGCCGGGGAGAGCTGCCCACAGAGCACAGCATTACAGCAGTAGTGTCAGGAACACCATCGGGCCACCGAGCCCTCTGCTCCGCTCTCCCGGGCCCCCACCGGCAGCACAGCGTCCAGCTCGGCGCCGCAGCACAGGCACGACGCGGAGCCCCTGGAGCGAGGCCAGAGAAGACCAAGACGATCAGAGAGCTGGAGCACCTTTCCTCGGGAGACAGGCTGGGAGAGCTGGGGGTGTCCGGCCTGGAGAGGGCTTGGTGGGGACTTCAGAGCACCTTCCAGTACCTAAAGGGGCTCTAAGAGAGCTGGAGAGAGTCAGTTTACAAAGGCATAAAGGGATAGGAGAAGGGAGAATGGCTTTAAGATGAAGGAGAGAAGTTTAGGTTAAACATAAGGAAGGAGTTCTTTACTGTGAGGGTGGTGAGACCCGGGAACAGATTGCCCAGAGAAGTTGTGGAGGCCCCATCCCTGGAAATACTCAAGAACAGGTTGGATGGGCTTTTGTGTTACCTGGCCTAGTGGAAGGTGTCACAGCCCTTGTCAGCAGGTTTAAAGCAAGATGGTCTTTAAGGTCCCTTCCAACCCAGGCTGTTTTACTGTTCTGTGATTCTCTGGAGATGGGGTTTATCCTTACCTGGCCTAAGCTTAGGTGAGACACAGAAGAGCTCCTCTGCTCTCCTCTCAAACGTGCCAAGGCACAATGTGAATGTACAGCTCTTGTCAGACAGCCAGGTGCTGGCTGGCCCTGGGCACAGCTCACCCTGTGCTCAAGGTCCTGCAGCACTGCCAGAGCACAAACCAGCAGTAAGGTGGGACAGCAAGACATCGTTCCTTGGACCTTTGTGTGTCACAAGGGTGACACTTCAGCTCCTGAAATCTGTTCAACAGATGCAGGCTGCTCTCCCAAGCTACATGAAAAATGCCAGGTTCCAGGTTGCAAGTTCACAGAGGTTTCCTTAAGCTGTTGAAGGTGACATCACCCAAGCTCAGGAACCCAACTGACACACTGACTGCTGCGTGTTTTCAAGCCCTTTATTTTATGGTGGGTTTAAATACACTTAGTAGAAGAAACCAGCACTAATGTATGCTTATACTGGTGTCATCACTCTAGTAACTCTAAACAGTAGTACAAAAACATATATGGTAATATTATCAAAATTATTGTGACGTTATTTCAACTCAGGAATCACTTCCCTCAAAACACTCTGAATTCTGAGAAAACCCAGTAATTTCCTATGGAATTAGACAAAAAAATTGAGCCTGCTCAGAGTAGAACATATCATTATGAGCCTACATTCAATTCACATGGCTTTGAAACTAGGCTCAATCTACAATTCAAAAAGAATGCTTTTACCTTTAATCTTTTTTAAAAAGTGTAGCAAAAATGGAATCTATTTACATGGAAATTTCTTCAGCTAAATGGAAGCAATAAAGGTTTCTCTTGTGGGTTTTCTGTTTTGGTTTTGGGGTTTTTTTTTAATGTTTCTCTAATAGCAGCACTAACTGCTACAATACAGTACCTGAGTTGTAAAAGATAGTAACATTTTAGAGGCTGATCTTAGCAGTCATAAATGCAGCTACAGAGTCTTTATCCTCAGCTTACTGTGCTGTGGCACAGAGGACAGGCGTTATAATGGCCTGCTTCTTTGGCTGTCATGCAATGCTTACACACACTGCACATCCAGAATTGATACTCCAGGATAGGGGCTCCTGTTGCAACACATACAGGAAGTTTACCATCTCCACTAAAAAAAAAAAAAAAAGAGTAAAGCTGAAAGAATAAAAATACCATGTGCCACTTGTTGATTAGAAGTTATTAGCTCATGTAACACTTCATTGTTCATGTAACCAAATATAGAAATCTTCACACCAGAGAATGCCCATCCCCAGAACCATACAGTCAACAAACCAGGACTAGCAGATCCAAAAGATGGGGTGAAAAGAGGCAGTGAATGCCATATAAAAGTAAGGCCTGATTAGACACATGCACTGCTATTATACTCTGTCCTCTGATGTCTGAAGGGTCAACAGAATCACACCTGCTACTGAGATTCTGTACAGCTGCACAGTAGGATCAATCAAGACAGGTTAAAATCCTGTTTGCTAAAAGAAAATTGATTTAGAATTGATTTCCATATTTACAAGTTCCACGCTCTCAGCAGGAAACGTCAAACACGTTGTGGGTACAGCCACTCCAAGGACTTACCCCTTAAATGTGCCCTTCATACTAATTTTAACTTCACATATTGCTCTTTGCACACCAAGTAGATTTAGGTAATTCACAAAACACTGGAGACCTCTTCGTTAATAATGGTTAAACAGTCCCTTGTTGATACTTTCAGCATTCCACCATGGAGATGCAAACAGTAACATTCTTTAATGTCACATGACACAGTCTCAAAGGTCCTAGAACTCCTGTGCTTTGTCTACCTGCATTTCAAATTAAGATAAAGTTACATCTTTGTGCCCAGATCCTCAAATGCAGTCAGTGTCTGTTTTCCCAAACAACACAGTGCTGTATTACCTTCCTCCAAACTGGCTAACTCCTGCCTCATTCTTGCCCAATATTTGGTTTTAGCAGCAAAGCACTTAATTAATTTGGTCACACACAAAACCTGCTAAAACCCAAAACACAGCGAACAGCAGAAAAAAGTGACAGTATTATTATAGTATCATATGAAAATAAACCTACCTCTCAAGAACATCCTCCAGAGCAGGTGTTTTGTTATACTTTGGTCTATATCTTGTGAGTATCTCTAGAGCAAGCTCTTCATACTGTTGCCTCTGCTCTGGCTTAAGAGTTTCCAAGGATTCTAATTTAACAAAGGCTTTTGAACAAGTATCAAATGATCTGTTTGCACATGCACAGAGTGCCAAAAGGGAATAGATTTCAACTGCAGGGATAATGTCTTCATAATCTCGCAAATGAAGAGCTAAAAAAATGAAAAATAAGAAATCCAAGGAAATTATTACGCATCTTCTTAGAAGTGCAAGCATCTGTATGAAATAGTTGCTGCTAGATAACAGTATTAATTCTAAAAATAGACAAAATGAACCACAGTCTTTTTATTGACATGACTGAAGCATTGGTCTAAAAAACAAATTAGCAGATTTCTCTTGGAAATTGGTGTCTTCTTGAAACACTTTATTTTGGTTGGTTGGTTGTAAAAATAGAAGGATTTTAAATCTTTATTACTTGGACAAAGTACAAGGTGCTATTTGTTTCTCTAATTCCCACAGATTTTTTGTGAAGCTCTACAAGGAGATCTGATGTAAATTCAGGTGTGCCTTATAATTTAGGCAGAGAAACAAAACAGTCAGCAGAACATCTACAGAGATTAACCAGTTTATCAGGTAATATTTGGAAAGATTTGCATTTTCTTCAGTGAAGTCCTTTCCAGGTATTGTTACTGCAGCCATATTCAATTCATTATATGGTTTTGGTTTAAATTCCATGGATTTATTAGGAACTGAAAAATGTGGCAGCTATAAATGAAGATATGTGCTGTTTTTACAGGGTTGAAAATTAATTCTTACCTGTTTTAAATGCTGCATCTACAGAACCTTTATAGAGCTGTTTTTGTGCAAGTATGAAGAAGTGGTAAGCCTCAGCTCCTCGCCAAGCATTGTCTGCAAAGCGATTCGTTGAAGAAAGAACATCTTCTTCCAGCAAACCAGCCAAAGCTGAAGCACTCTGAAAACAAACCAGTATCAAAAGTAATTTGTATAGGAAACAGATACAGCAGGAAATGGGGATATATGAAAAGAGCTTTTCTATACTTGATGATTACACCACTGTCCGTGTTAAGTAGGCAAAATACGAACGGACCTACAGCGAGCATTGTCAGGCGTTCTGTACAGAGCACAGGCACAACATCTGGTGCAGATTTTCAAAGATAAATATCATATACGTGTGTATACAAATATATTTTGTGCACATCTGCAGACTGGTTCATAGTTTGGATTAATACTGCATTTCAACACCAGAGCTCTTAAAAATTTGCTTAAACAATTTCATTTGTGCATATGAAGATGAACGTGTAAGCAGACAAAAAAAAATTCTTCCATTTGCTTCCCCTGTATCTGGAGCCATCTCCCTGCTGAATTAAAGGAAACATAGCTTAATCTAATCACAGATCACCCTTTGGGATCAATTCTTACTCCTAAATGACACAAGAGTCTTGCAGGAAGTTTCTTAGTATGGTTTTCATTGTTATAGTGAAAATATTAAGAAAACCATGTTAAACTTAGGAAGCAAAATATCTACTAATACATACGATTTAAATGTTTCAAAATAATACCTAAAACAATATGTTTTCATGGGGGACTTGCTTGAAGGAAAGCTTTGTTCTTAGCAGCGAAAAGGGTTATTAAAAAAACATTATAGGCTCCCATGAAGATGGCTTGCTTTATTCTGACTAGCCAGCAGATACCAGAATTCAGAAAGGGGAAAAAAAAAAGACATTACCTCTGAACTTTTCTCTTTAACTTTTCCCCTTTGTGCATTTTGCATTTGTTCATGACACTGTTCCATAAGTAAGGCTGATAGCACATAAAGCTTTTTAACTCGCAAAGGCTTTGTCCTTTTCTTTGACTCTTCATCTGCAATCTTAAAAAAAAACAAAGGGATTTAATTCTCTTGGACAATTGCATGCTTGTACAAACCTAGGAAATCATGCCAAAAATGATTCTGCCTTTAAATGCAATAATTTAGACTGCAAACAGAACTATAAATGAAAATGTCAAAGTGAAGTATGCACATTATTTTATATTTATTTAGCTAACGTGTATACAAAGCCAGATTCTCAGGAAGGATAAATCAGTGTAACCATGTATAAGTCTAGTGATCCAGTATAAAAATAAACTAAAAAAATAGCAATTTTTAAACACATACATAGCTTTCAATAAGGTCTGATGGTTTTCCCAGAAAAGAAGAATAGCTTTTGAAAGTAACATATATTATATATATATACTGCTATAAATATTTGCTGTAAAAATTACATATCAGTCCTACAAGACTTTAAGCTATGTAGAGAAATTTCTGCAGCCAAACCAAATCTAAGCAACATTTTTATCTTAAAAGCACACCACAGCTATTTCTAATTGAAGGAATTAATTGAAGAAATACCAAAATTTAACTTCTAGTTATTGACATTGCTGGTTTTGTTTTTTTTTAAAGGAGATAAAAATAACTCCCATGACATCTAAAATAATGTGGACATTGCACCCCAGGCCAGTCTACTATACTCTTTTATTAGGCAATGCAGAGCATCAGGACCTTTCCTGAGATGCAGTTCATCTACTGAAGTGAAAGCCTCAAACTAAATAAATAGATGACTTATGTCCCCAAAGTCTCCTCTCCACCAGCTACAGGGGACACCCAGGGTAACTATTACACACAGAGATATCTAAACTCTGGGAGTTCAGTTTATATTTGCAGTATCCTGTATGATGACATCTGCTTATTGCCTAGACATTATTAAAACTAAAATAACCCCAAGGGAATAAAAGTAGCACAGAAATAGTAAGAGCTAGTCCAAAAACCCCAGTCATTCAACATAAAAATAAAACCTGCCATACCTTGAACATGAGCTTAGCAGCTTCAAAGAAATAATTTGCTTTACGATAGAGTTCTATAGCATCAAGGATTTTGTTCTTTTCCAGTAAATGACTTGCATATCTGGCTAACAAGGATCCGATCTCTTTCATATTGTGATTTTTGGCCAGCTCCACAGCTTTATTCCACTAGAAATTAAAGGAGACAATTATTAATCTCATTTTTTCAAATACACTCTCAGAACAAACCAGTTATCCATGAACAGACTGCAGCATCTGTGTGCAATATTTCATCACCATTTTGAACCAGACTACTATAAATTAACATAAAAAGCAAGAGCATACAAATGCTTACATCATTGCCAATCATGTGATACTGCAGTACTGAAAAAAATGCTGGATCGATATTGGGGTACCCAAAACAGAGATTACTTTGGACCTTATTAGCATAAGAGATTTGATAACAGGATGCCTTGGCAAGAGCAAACAGAACTTTGAGAATTAAATCAAGATTGCAAGAAGATCAAATCAGATGGTTTTACCGGAAAAAAGAAAATTACATCAGACTTCTGCAAGCAAGAGATAGTTTAAGTTTAAAATCTGTAAGTTTGTTTATGTGATCTTTAACCCAATCATTGTAGTAAAACATTACTAGCCTTCCTAAAACAGTATATAAACATTTGTAGTCCACAATAAAATTGGATTCTTTGACGATCTCAAAATCTTCCCCATCTTTCTTCATTGCTGACAGACCTCTGTCCAAAACCACATATAAAACAGTTGCTTCTACTTTTATGAAAGCTGTGCAAAATCCTTTCATTGTAGTTCGTAGCTGGACATGTGGATTTCAACCAAGTCTCAAAAGCATGTCTAAAAGAGGACCTAAGCCCAGAAGCTTAAAGCACAGAGTAACACTTTACTTACTCTTCTATACACCTCATTTTGTCTGTGAATTTGCCTGATCTTCAGTGGTTTGGCTACTATGTTTGCCCCAGATGAAAAGTTTGGAGGACTGAGATCTTAACTGAATCTCACATCTAATAGCTCTTCAGATCCATAAACTAAGAAATTGTTCACAAAAAGCCAGCCCCAGGCAGTCCTGCCATTCCCATCCATCAAGTTCCTCATAGCCATCCTCAGTTTCTCCCTTATTTGTGTTGACACAGACATTTGCACAGGTTAAGTTATACCAGGAAACAGCTCTAGTTATAAACATGCAGATCTGTTTCCAGCTCAGCTTTTTCCAGCTACATCCTTATGCAGTCACAAATCCATTTGTATCTATACAAAGGAGTGGGATGTGGAAAATAGCCAGAATGGACATTTATCTCTTCTCCAGTCTTGTCCCATTTCATTAGGAGGCAGCACAGCCTAGCTCCACAGAGGCTGCAAATGTCTGTATGCTGAGCATGCTGCCCACATACCCTGCATGTAGCTTTGCATGTAGCCCCTCCAGTGGTTTAATCTTAATCTCAGAGAAATGGTTTAAGGACTGAAGTATGAATTTTCCGGAAATTATGACAAATCATCTAACACTTAACATGGATTTGTATTCCACTGGACATTAGGATAGAAATCTCACTGTTAACCTGGTATTATTACCGGTTATCTCCTGCTGTTTTACCTGGTTGAGATGCACACAGGTATCCACGGCATCCTTTGGTCGATTACATTTCAGAAAGGCTGACACAGCTTGTTCACACATCCCCACTCTCACAAACATATAAGCTATATCCTGCAAAAAGCATCAGCACTGTATGAAATTCACTTCTGCATTTTTAGTACATTGTGCAGCAACAGCAGTGCTCCTGTTCGGTTAATTTAAGTCCAAGAGGGTGGGGAATGGGTTGTTTGCTTCATGGACCCTGTGAAGGCACCAGGCATTGTTGTAAATCTTTAGAACAGTGTGCTAGGCTCACCCACTGCTTCTGAATTCAAGAAAGCCATTACAATGAGGTTAAAAGAAAATGCTATGTCTTGATTTACTGGAAAAAGCATTAAAAGAGTATGTTTTGCATTTTTCAGGCATTTTGGATTAAGTCAACCACAGCATAGTTTTAAATTAGCTATTGTTCAGTAGGTAATTTCCTGCTACATATACAGACCTATACCCTGTACATCTATTTATCTTACACACCCTATCCCATCTACTTTCCCTCCTTTTAAAGTATTGTCAGTCGGGTCTTTCTGGGGAACTGGGACAATAAGGGAAAGGAAGAGTGATGGAGTGTGAAAATAACAGTAATACTAGAGATCAATACCACAGTAACACCATTGCATGCAAGTGAGTAGGACATATACTGCATTTATTCTCTTGTTCTTAACCCTCCCAAGATGGGAAATTTCAAATAAATAGTTGGGTATAAGACAATGAACAATAAAGGTGCTTTTTGCTTACAGGAAGCAATTTATGATTCTCTGGAAGTGAGTTGGCCAAATTCTCCAGTCCTTGGTAGTCTTCTAGCATGTAGTAACATTCAGCTAAACGTTCCTGATTTTGTCCGTGGACATAGTACTGTACAGCATTTAACCTAATAAGACAAAAAAAAGTGGTGGCTTCTGATGTATCAACTCAAGAGAAGTTTTCAATTCTGTAAGTCTTTTGCATTTGTAAATTTAAAATCACATTATTTAAAATAGGTAACTTTGCCTGAAAAACTTTCATAGCTAGAATTTCAGTGTTTTTCCAAAATGCACTAAAAATTTTAATTTTCACAGATTATATTAAAAGTGTAGCAACATTGATTTTCTCACTAGCATAAGATTAGGAAGTCAAAGAATTCTTAAAGCTGTATTCCCATGTCTGCAGAGATGAGGGCAGACAATGGACAACTTACAGCTAAACTTCCAGAAAAGGGCTTTACTGTTGTGCTTCTTTATTTAAAAATGCAAACACCGAGACCTCCAAGACCATTCTCCAAAGTTACCTAAAGCTTCTAAAAGTCAACTTTCAAAATCTAATCTAATCACAAATTTCTAATCTAATCACAAGTTTTTCAGCTGCATTGTGACAATACAGTTTGGATAATGGCAATACATAGTGGAGCTGTGGAACTCTAAGACATGGGCTTAGAAGGCAACAACAAACGTTCATGAAAAAAAATTCCCTGCAAGTTACTAGCTATGAAGACATTACCTGTGGCTCAGTAAGCACCTGACTGCAAAATGTGTTCTGGAGAAATACCATTACAGGTGTGCACTGCCCTTAAAATCTTCCTTGGGTGCCCAGTTTGGGCAACAGCTCAAGACAGATCCAGGTCAGAGAAGTCTGGACCTTCTCAAATATTTGTGTTTTGAAGCATTTTAGAAAATTCACTGATTGTTAGTAATTATGTACTACTTTTAATCCCTTTTGGGACATTCTATATCCAGCCTAATGTAACTTTATAGGTATTTCTCTTTTCTTCCCTTCCTTTGAAGCAGACAGACTTCTGGCAAAGCAGAGATTTCTATCACCTTCACCCTTTAGGTAGCTGATCAACAGCTCTCTGTTTATCATATCATGGAACCATACGGATAAGAGCAAAATCTCATTATTACAAAATTATCCAATGTATTGCATCCTGACTTTCCTTATATCTGTCCCTCCTCATAAATTAAGTCTTGTCATCAGTTTAATAATTTCCTCTCTAAGTTCCTTGCTACTGGTGTCTCTACAGGCCATACCATTTCTGTCGGTCTGCAAAGTAGTCTCCGATGGCGTTGTGTGCCTGCTCCAGGAGGGCGTCGTCCGAGTCCCCCGAGCCCGACTTCAGCAGCTGCAGCACGCGGAACCAATCGCCCAGCTTGATCCGCAGCCCGATGGCAAGGTCTCTAAACAGGAAACAGCAGGGAAAAGTCAAACACAGCAAAAAAGATAACAAACATCTCGAGAAAAGCATCCAAAAGTGTTTTCACCTGCAATGCAGGTATCAGAGTGATCCCAGATAACTTGTTTACAATTTCAACACTACTCCATTAAAGCAAATACTCAGGAGAGGTCCCAGGTTATATCACATGTATGCATGTGGCATTCACATTCTCTGAAAAAATCCCTTCACCCAGGATTTTTCTGCTGGGAAGCTGAGAAGCCTCTGAGAAAAGGAAAACAATTCTTATCTCATTTGCTTCTCCTGTGTTTTGCTCATGTGGAATGTGTTTGGAAATTGTTTACCCAAAGGTGATTGCCTGATTGGATTCTGGTGTGCGTTGTTTTGATTCATTCGCCAATTGGGGCCAAGCTGTGTCGGGACTCTGGAAAGAGTCACGAGTTTTCATTATTATCTTTTGACCATTCAGTAAGTATCCTTTCTGTATTCTTTAGTATAGTATAGTATTCTTTAATATCATATCATATCATATCATATAGTAATAAATTAGCCTTCTGAGAACATGGAGTCAGATGCATCATTCCTGCCTTTGTCGGGGCATCCCTGCAAATACAACAATATGTATTTCCTTATCAGCCGCACTCCTGTATGAGGAGTTAAATGAGTGAGACAGTTGGCCCGATGTTACTTCAGGTTCCCTCTTACTCTGTTCTGCATCTTTCACTGCTGACCCACTACAAGAGATGGCAGCAGCTGCAAAAGGCTAAAAGCAGAAGGAAGGTGAGGGGAAAGACCAAGAAGCAACAAATATGAATAATGGAGGCTAAAGCTGAGATGTAATAAAATGGATTTCAGAGACTTATTTTCCAGATTCAGGGTGGTTTTGGATAAAGGAGAAAGGACTCAGCAGTAGTTTTTCCTTTTTATTATTCATGCATACATATGACTCACTGTGTGTCTGTCTGGCATGTTTTTTCCACCAAATAGAATAATTCTATATTACCTCATATAAAAGTAATTCTGCAGGTGCATAGAAAATAAATGGCAGAGACCTATGCCCTTCTTTTAAAAATGCCCTCAACTTACAAGTAAATTAAGGAAGGCACGAGAAAGTCAATGCAGTCAGCTAAGTAAGAGCATCTATCTAAAAACATTAGAATTTTATTTGAAAAATAGATTTATTTCATTGTGATTTATGGTAGATCTTTATCAGGATTTTTCTAGTTGTGAAAGTTGAAACCAGTAAACAAAAAAGTAAGTTTTTGACTTCTGCAATTCTATGTCCAAACTTCTCTTCAGCCATGTGAAAATGAATATGCCATATCTAAAACTGGGTGTTGCAGTCTGACGGAAGTGCTGAAGAGGCAGCCCACATCCCCAAACCACCCAACTGCCAGCAACTAATTAATGACAAGCAAGGAAGTTTTCATTACCAGGCACTGTTGGGCATCTCTCCCCAGCTCCTGCCTTCTCTCTGCCCTGCCACCCCCTTACTTTCATTCTTACAGCATGAAATAATAACTATTTTTTCCTCCATCATTCCCTACTGTTTTTCATGGCTCCATTAATCAAAGCTTAAAAATTTCTCATGTGCATAAGTGATTCATGTTTCTCCATATTTGACCACCATCTACAGGCTACACTGCACAACTGCTGATACTGATTTCTCATTATCCTTTTTCAGTAGAGACAATGCTCTGGCTAATTATTTAATGTTATTTTATATTCCCAGCAATACTAAAATTTTGCTTTGTTTGTTTTCATTCCTGAGCAAAAATGACACTGATTGGTTTCAATGTTTCACAGTTTCATCCAGAGTCTGTCTCTCCAAAGATTACAGTTCATTAAAAACTCTGTTGTTTGTATATGTAATTGAGAAGAATGTGTACTTGGCTACTAGCACAGAGCAACACCACATAAATTAAACATTATTTAAGATTGTTTGTATTGTTGGAATCCCAGTTGAAATACCGACAAAATACTTGTGAAAAAACATCTATAAAACACAGCACTACCTAGAGCAGCCAAGGTTTTGTAAACAGTTTGGAATGCACTGGTTTACATACAGAACTGGTTATCTATGGATAAACCAAAATTCCCTCCATCTGATCCTTTTATGTTTTTGCAGAAACTGGTAAAGACTCTCCAGAGAAAACAGCCATTCCTGATTAAGGAATGCTTTTTTTCCCCCAGACTTTTCTACTGCTGAGATGTTTACATGCAATTACCTTCTGTCCATATCCAGATACATTCTTTCAGCTTCTTCAAATCTGCTAAAATAGGCTGCCACTTCTGCTTGCTTCATGGACTCGCTCTGCAGATTGCCCAGGCGCTTCACAAACTTAATGCCTTGATAATCTTTGCAACGCACAAAAGCTTGTTCAGCCATCTGCAGATCCAGCTTCTGAAGAGCAGCTTCAGCCAGGAGTCGCCTGTGTGAAAAACAAACATAGCAGATGGAAGAGCAGCCATAGAGTAAATTAAATGACGGTATATTTAACTAGTAATTATTTAAAGAAGACATACAAGTTGTTGCAATTTATTGTTTAATAGCTAATCTTAATACAGTCGTTTGTTTATTCCTAAAACATTCTGTGATCTGCCTGGTACTTGGTCAGGGAGAGATGTTCAAATAATTACTAATATTCTTTATTTCAGCTGTTCAGAGGGACACTGGCTTGGGAGGAATGGGCAAAATTTGACTGTTACACTTACATGAAATGTGTTGCTGGTCTCAGTGCAGTTCCATTAATTTATTTCTCCCTGTGCATTTGTGGAAACTTTAAGCCTTGATGGCAGCCTCAATCTAAGTGCCTCCAGCTCCATTGGCCACGACAAATAAATTATCCTTCTGATCCATCTGGATGTTCCTGGTCCTGTTAGGACAGCAGCTTGGGACAGCAGGGAAAACCTTTGGGGAGCTTTATGATTGGTACTGCCCTATCGGTTAACTCGGCAAATAGGGAATTCAGGCCAACCTGTGTGCATCAGGTGTTTGCATGAGCTCTAGAATTTTCTGCAAAAGTAAGGCTATTTAAAATTTAGACTGGCTGAATTGACATTGTGAAACAAACTCAGTGCAGTGAGGCACTGACAAAACCACTAATATTATTGCTGTATTCAGTGCCCCAAGCCATGCTTAGGCAGTCTCAGCTGTGTATCTCTCAATCAATTTGAGAAGGTTGGTATCACTTAAACTCAAGTGCTCATCACTGACATCAAAGAAACCAATTGATCTACACTTCACCCTGTTTGTTGCATTCTAGAAGCCAGGTCACTGTTTTGTTCTGATCTGGAATACATTGGCTTTATATCCAGCACTTCTAATGAATCTCTTCATAAAATATGTGACGTGTTTTCTCCCATAGTAAAATAAAATTCATGGCAATTCCAGAGCAAAGTGAACAGAATTTGACCTATTTTGTGATTTTATGATATAGAACTTTTACTGAGACACAGACTTGCAGAACTAATAGTAATTTTTTATTAAGTGAACAGACAGGACTAGCAAAAAACCACATGAACAATTTGAAAGCTCCAAAAATCTTCAGCTAGTTCAAGACATTTGTAAAAACGAAGACTTGAAACACTAACATTTCACCCTATGCACTCAAGCTAATAAAATTATAGTATTACAGAAACTTTCAATATATAACTAGCAAATCCTGTTATTCAAAATTAACATTCTGGAGACAAAGGAACAACTAGATAGAAAAGAATGGTTTTTGGGACAAACTTTTAAACCAAGGTGTCTTGTCCAGTCTTTCATCAACTCTAAATTAATCTCTGAACCATCACAACTAACAGTGAACTCTCCAACCCCCTTGATGCAAGCTAAGCATCCAATGCTGCAAGAGACCATTAGCTTCAAAACAGAGCCAAAATTACTAAAGAAAGGCACAAGTAAGTAAACAATCTCCAGACAGTTAAGGAGGATTGGTCTCCTTCACCAAGGAACTTGTCAATGAAGTTTTAGGTTCTGCACTGCCTCTTCATAAAATTATCAGTAGAGGCCTTTACTCTTCCAGCCCTTATAAGTTGGGATATTAAACAGATTTCAAGCACTCCTGTTTTCACAGGTTTACTCTCACTGTTTAGTCTGCAGGTTTTTCAACTTTAGTAGTTTAATAGCTGAACCATGTTTAATTTAATCATGCCACTATCTCCATTTCTCAGATTACTTCTGAGATGCTGCATGGAAACACAGCACACCCAGCCCTTCTTTCTGTCCTTCAAGGCCTGTCCAAATGCTACAAGGTTGTTCAAACAGCTCTAACCCTACTATCAGTCTGATGTGCTCCCTTTACCAGGTTTTAAACTCTTTAATGTTCAATATATAAATTTGACTTGTAATTTAACCAACTCGGTTAACTTGCTGTTAGCTTTTCATTTCCTTTAGATTCCCTCCAAGACACAAGGAACACTGTGTTTTGGGGCCCACATAGCACAGAGCAAAAAGATGTCCTGAGCCTACACTCTATACGCACTATCATGATACAGCACATGCCTGACATTCTAGGTACTCCAACATTCATTAAATCTTAAATGATTGTGTGTAAAACATATACTGCTTTTGCTGGTTTTAATTTGAGGGTTTTTATTTTCATACTGGATCTCTCTGAACAGGAAAAGAATAGAAAAGTAGACAAATTTAAACAAATTTGGCTAATAGGAGATTTTACCAAAGTCTGGGATGTGGATTGTCTTCTATGAATTGGGAAGATTCCTCAATGCCAACTTTTTCAATCAATGCTCGACTGTCTCGTAATGACCGAATCTCGAAATTGATGATGTAATCTTTGTTAGGATGTTCAGGATTCTAATATAATGGATAAAGAAACATATTTTTATTCCTGGTGACTTTTATTCTCACCCAACAGAACAGATATCTATCATTAAGAAAGACACCGACTTTTCCTACAAAATAAAATTAGTTATACTGACCTTTAATATTTCATCCAGAAGAACAGACTTGATTTCTAAATCTTCAAAGTTGCAAATATATCCAGATGTTTGTATAGGTTCCTGAAAGTTAAATAAATTATAAAGGAATGAACTTGTATTCTGTCTGACTAAATATTTAGATACATTCTTCTCCAAACTAGGATATACTTGCACTTCCAACAAGAAACAAATACTATAATCATTAACATTATTGACAATTCTGTAAATACAGACATCATTAAAAATCCTCATGTTTTCTGCAACTAAATTATGACAAAGATATAGAATAACACCTGCCAATATTTAGAGTCAACTGAACTGTTTTACAAGTATCTCTACTAAAACTGCATTTATGTATTCCAAAGCATACAAAAAAATACACCCCTGAAAATCTCATACATTTAAGAAAAATATGATACCATTTTTATGTTTCTAGGACTGACCATTCATTCTACCTATATGGTCCAAAACAACATTCCCACGTGAGAGTTGATAAGATTTTGAGGTTTATATAACCTGAAGCAAGTTTATATAAACAAACACTTGCAGAACTGAGCGGTAAGCACAAGAATAATACTACTCAAGAAAGAGCCATTAACTTAAGAGAGAATTTTTTTAAATGAGTAGTTTAAGTATGTTGATATCTACCTCTGGATCCAAGTTTCTGAAGACATACATTCTTGTTTTCTCCATCATTGCAAACAGGTCCGGGTTGTCCTTGGCCCATTTCATGTCCCAGACGTCCTTGCGCTCCAGCCTGAGCTGCCCGCCTGCCTCCGGCTGCCCCGTGCTGTCGGTGGCCCGCGCCTCCAGCTCCACGAAAGTCAGAACCCCTGACAGGTCAATGATAGCAAGGCGACTACAGAAAAGCACACAGAGAAACAAGGCAGCTAAATGACACTGCTCAAGGCTGTGAATCTGAAATAGTTCTCTAACCTGGCACAGTATAATTCTGTAGATTCCATGAGATGCTGTCATGTGCCAGAACCAGCACAGATCCATGTGGTTTTCATGTATCAGCACAGCAGAAACCAAACACATGGAAAGATGTTCTTCATCTGCTCACACAGGATCTGGCCCTGCAAAGGTTCTGAAATATGCCCATTTTTATATCCAGCATTTTGAAGATACATCAGATACCAGGTTGAATAAATTACAGGTCTGTCGCTTGCCAAACTTTTTTTGACAAAGACTCAAATTAACAACTGAATAGGATGGGTTTTCCTTATTTACTAGGAGTCAATGAAGCAGATTATTAAATTAAAAAGTCAGTGTGGTGAAGCAGACTGTTAATTCCTAAAATGTGATTTCTTGCATTTTTACAAAGAGTATTCTTCACATTTTTTCAAAAACAATGTTAAGTATAATCCAATTAATATTTGAAATCTTTTAAATATGGGAAAAATACAATTTCTAAAAGGCTACATTTGAAAATTTACAGTTGCATAGGTCTTCAGTGAATCATAGTAACCTATATTTACTGCAAGGCCATTTTAAAAGTATTTCTAAATATTGATAGGTAGACAGCCTTAATTCCTATTAAAATTTTAAACACAATTTAGAAAATTAACCTCAAAATGCTTATGGATCTGAGCTTATTTCCCTAGAACAAAATCATTTAGCAAGAAAACAAGTCTGACTCAAAACACAATCAATATAGCTCTGACTAGATCATGCTGCCTTTTAAGCAAAGCAATCTGGTTTTGGGCTATACCTGAAGGGGCAAGAGATCTCTACACATGCATTATGAATTTTGTTTGAAATGATGAAGTTATTTTGAAGTTATTAAAATTGCCTTGCAAATTCTTGTGTATTTTTGCCTTTTCTGCCAATGCTCTCATGCACTCTCTTGCAAAAAAAAGCTGTTGAGTAGAAGGCAACTTCAGTATTAGCACAGATGAAGCTCAGGAGAACCAGACTTACTAGAAACATCACCACTAGTTATAGCCTGTAACAATGGACAATTAAATGGGAGGAACAAAGTTTGCAGGCTTTAGAAGGACACAGAAAGAAGTCATAGATATGAAAATTCAGGTTATGATATAATTTTATCTATTTGTGTCATGATCAAAGAAAGGTTAGGTTTGGTTCATCTAATAAAACAAAGGTATTTTTCATGTACACAGGGTGTAAAACATAGGAGACCTTTACTAACAGTCTCTCAGAACAATAACTGTCCAGATGGAAATAATTAGTAATAAATAAATGGTTAAACAACCATTAAGGACAACTAAAATTAATAAATTGTTTATACCAAATTAAAATGAGTACATAATGATTATAGAATTATTGGTTTCACAGAATTAGTATTTTCAGAAATTTTAGTGCTTCACTTTGAAATTAGATATCTGTGTTAGAAAGAGGTCTGTGGTTACCTGGAGTTGCAGTTCAAAGACAGCTGATAGGCACGACGGTCCAGGGAATAGCTCTGCACCACAGCCACGCTAGGGAGGCTGTACCTCTGAATAGTGCCAGATTCTCTTGCCTAGAGGAAAGCAATGCTGCCTTAGTGAGAGAATTTCTCCATCAGTAAACCCTTTAAAATGCTCTTCTTTATATGCTGGTTTAGACAAAAGAGGTTTGGGATAAGTGACAGGGCATGAGTGAAAAGAGAGAATCATCACCTTAAAAGTTCTGAATTCTGGTATTTGAACAAGATACTGTAAAATGCTACAATTGACAAATCTGCTTAAATTAGGGATGTTAAAACAAACAGTTACAGTCCACATCCAGCACACAGAATTTCAGGAGCCATGACCCTCCAGACAGGGTCTACATAATAAAACAGGAGAAGTGTGAAAAGATTTTTGTCCCACACTGGTAAATCCCCTCAAAGAGTTCCATAAAGCAGCACCAGCCGAGGTCTGAAAGCAGGATAGCTCTGCTCATGTGGGGCTGTCTCCATACCAACAAGTCTCACCAGTTACTGCAAAACCAGAGCTAGATTTAAAAGGAAATGCTATAAAATATACTGGTTATTCACAGCCTTGAGTAACAGGAAAGAAATCTAAGTACCAGTGTGGTTTATCTTTATTTTGCTGAATGAAACACCAACTCCCTGTGTCAAGATACCATCAGGCCATCAGGGTAAAAGGAGTGACATCCCTGAAATGAAATGATCACTGCCAGTATTTTCTCATGGTGTTTCTGTAAAATGAATAACGTATCCAGCTTGGTTTGCCTACTGGTCAACTCTTATGTTGGAAATGAGTCAACATTAAATTTCAAAGGAGTGAAAACTTTATTCCTTGTTTTCCTTCTTTCCCCAAAGCTGTCCCTAACATCCTCAGTATAAATTACCATTTTTGACTTTTTCACATATGTATACCCTATAGACTAAAAAGCAGATTAGTTCAGAAGTGTTAGAAAATTGAACCACTATCATTTGCATTCAGCTTCAGCACATTTATCCAGATCTAGTCTTAAAGGCATTTCCTCTCATTCCTTTCCTTTTTTAAAAAAAGTCAGAGATTAATTATTTTCAGAAGTTTATTTTCATATTCTTCAAGCAGCAACATTCCCACAGTCACCTATTAACCATCACACTTCTTTTGTTCATACTTTCTCCATGACCTTCTGATTTTGTAAAATCCAGTCAAAGGATAAAACAAAAAAACAAACAAAAATCCACACTAGAATCAGAACATGACAAAACAAGATCTTTCCTGGAAGGTGGATAACAGGAAGAAACACTGCTCTTTCTCTCTCTTTGTTCTGTTCAGTTAGCTTGCTTTAAAGCCCACATATGAGTTTGTTCATCTAATGAGATCACTTTCCAGCTTAGAACAAAAAAATGCACCAGCTCTTTGGCATGATTCAATACCTCACACAACTGTATAATCCATAAGTATTCATCTGTATCTAGTGCAATGTCATGCATTATACCATTCATATGTAAACAGACAAACTTTGTAAATCTTTGTCTGTCTCAAATACTGTCTCAAAGAGATTTCTCAGGACTCAGATTACAGAATTAAGTCCTGATCTAGACTTTCTAAAATCCTATGTGTAAGTATTAACTCAGGCAACTACTCTGTAATTAAATTGCAAGTACTTAGTGAATTAGCCCTCCTAAAGAAAGAATCCAAGTTAACAGAAGAAACCATTAATCTTTGAAGAAGAGGAAAGAGATTTTGTCTGTGTAAATTCTAAATTCTGAAATGCTTTGAAATTATGACTGCTTATGAACATAGCACTCTTGTGCTTATACCTACAAGCACAAGAGGCAATTAGTAGTTCTGTTAATCATGTAGCTTACCACAAGTAGTATCTTATCAGATGCTGTTATTGCACAAATTGGATCTCTTGTTCCCTGAAAGTAAACAAGTGATATCAGTATCAGTTTTACTGCAAAGGTAAGCATGCCCTGCTACAGAAAGAAGGTTACTTAAATAAACAAGAGTGTTGCTAAGTATCCACATGAAAAGAGGCTATCCAACCTTGTCAGCATACAGTCTGTGGATAGTTTGTAGATGGTATCAGTAGCCTTTGCTATGGCAATCATAACAATAATATTAACAGTTTCCTTTCTTTTCCTGCCCCTCCCTCCAGAAAAATAAGAAATCCAAAATGTAACACGTCTTTAACAGAAAACACAAGAAAGCAACAATCCCTGGCTTGTGAGGGCTGTTAAGTAATTAATTTCAGGTACATTAGTAGGGACAGACAGCACTTGCACACACACATCAAGTGAAAATGGTCAAAAATACTAGAAAAGATCATAAAGGTTATTGAGTTTCAACAAAGTTATATTTTGTTGAAGTAAGGGAGCTGCTTCTGACCAGGAAGACAGCAGATGTCTATATACTGTACACACTCAGCATATACTTTTTCCATGTTCTCTATAGTTTGCTATATATTTCCAGTAATACATAATGACACAGTAAGAGCACCAACCAGAGGGAAGAAACATAACACATAAAAAAAAGTAGCAGTAAAAGAAATTTTAAGTACAACCACTTCTACTAATGAAAACTATGAAAATAAATAAATCAACACTAATTACTGCTCTTTCAAGCTACCAGTGACACCACAATAAACTAGTTCATAACATCACTCACTTCAAAAGCTTTGCTGTAATCAAGGTGACCTTCTCCAGACCCTGAAAATGTGTCATCAATATGATAGATCCTGTAAAGAAGGAAAGTTAGAAGAAAAAGTGAGTCCAAAGAAAGGATCAACTCTGGTAGCACTAGTATGTTCCATCCTTGGAGAAGAAACCATTGGAATTGGAGAAGAGAATAAAAGCTATGCCTGTTCTTATGTTCAAAAGCATCCCCTTTGATAAAGCTGCTTTATATTGATATACAGATATGGCAGTTGCTTTCACTTTCACAGCCCCTGATAGTCTATTCCCTATGAAGTGTAAACTTTCATCCTGTAACATTAAGTTTCTGCTGTTACAGTTAAGTGCCCTGCTGAAAACCGTCAACCGCTCAGTTGTCCTTTTCAAATATGCACTTCCATATTTCCCCCGGCTCTTCTCCATAATTATGAAGCACTTCACCTTCACATCCACAAAAACTTATGTATTACTGTACTCTTGAACACTTATAACTTCTCTTTTGCCTTAAAAAGTAGCATTAGGAAAGATTTTAGAATGTTAAATCTTCATTAATGCTGAATTACAAGTATCTACATTTTTCGATATTTTTATCAATTTATAATCTTGTCTAAGGCTAGGACATCCAAGTCCTACAACAATCTAAGTTATTATATCATGTACAAATAATTACTCATTATTAGGGATATATGGCGACAGGAAATGGTAGGTTTATAGAAAGATGATATAGTGTAGAGATTATATGGAAGAACACACAAAATAACTAAAAAGAAAACCATAACAAAGTTGCAAGCTTTGTGGAGGCGACAGAAAAGTTAATGCCACAAATGAGCACCTGGGAAAGAAATATTTTGGAAGCAAAACGATGTTGACTTTGGCTTGTTTAGTTTGAGAGGATAAAAGTCCATACAGGATTAGTTGTCAAAGCCACAACCAGACACAAGTGTATTAGAGAAGAGCCAGCTGGACAGACCAAGTTCTTACAGGCAATGACAGATGAGAAGCAGTTAAAGTTGTCAGAGGGAATGGAGCTGCCTGGAAACTAAGAGCATGGAGGGGAAACCAGAGAGGGGTAAAAAGGCATCAAGACACACAGCTCCATAAGGGAAAACATGCAGCAAGCAAATGGAGACACTGAACAAAAACTAATCCGAAAATGTCTGAGGGATGTGGATAACAAACACATAGTTGTTATACATAGTTGTATATCATCTTACAGGCCTGAAAGTCAATAAACCTGACCAGAAAAATGAGAGGACAAGGGTTTGCATTTTAGACATGGCAGAATCCACCTTATCAATGACACCAGAGCAGAGGAAGAAAAATTACAAAGCCTGAAGACAAACCTTTCCCTGCCTTCTTTCCTGGTCCGTGTCAGCTGATTGATTTCCATGGCTGTGAGCTTCTTGGCCACCCGGTACTGCCAGACGTAAAACGCTACTTTGGAAGCCGCGATCACATGAGTTCTGGTCATCGTGACAAACAATGGCTCTGTTACAAAACCCAAAGAGTTGCAAAATTAGAGCAGCAAGCATTGGAGTAGATGCTGACTTGTACATTTTTTCCAAGATGGATGCAAACATACACCCAATACATTAAATGCAAAAAAACAATGGCCAAAAAATCTGCCCACACACAACCTAACAGCAGCTTTCATTAGCTGGAGGCAAATTTCACAGGGGCCTTGTGGACTTGTCCAGAAGAGCAGAGAACTTCTTTACAAGTTCTGTCTTTACCATTAACACTTTCCTCTCCCTGCTATTTCAGCAAATCTTCATGCGCTGACGCAGAAAACAGCAAATACATATAGACAAACTAGGGTGTAGTTACTGCTGAGGAGGACAACGGGAGAGGACCAGCAGTTAATGACCAGCTCAGGAGCATCTTGAATCTCCTTAACAAGATCTATTAAATACTTCCATATCTGACATAATTAAGGCTATTCAAAAGTTGACAATCTAGAAGAGATTCTTTTTCTTAAAAACCATTCATAAATTTTAAGTTAGACAAGACCTAGAAATGCTGTTTATACCTTAGTTAATAGTTGGGCCAAATATAAACTCTTTATCTGAATGGCAACAAATTAAATACTTAGCTGACTCAGTCTTATTTTAATATAGCAAAAAATCACAGTGTAGGAATGCAGGACATTTTCTTTACCTCAGCTCTAAGCCCACTTAGAATATGTACACAAATTGAGTATCTCATTCCTGCTGTCCATGCTCAGTGAAAAAAAAAAAAAGAAAAAAAGAAAAAACCCAAAACAGTGAAGGCATAGAAAAATAAAGAAACCTAGTATGTAAATCAGCCAATGTCTTTAAGTTCTATGTGTAAATCATTATGATACCAAAAAAAAGCTAGATAAATTCCAAAGAATTGTGCAAACCAGCCTGGTAGTGGAACACTGAGTCATGCAGATAACATGATGTGAGTAGAAAATACAATTCTTTTACAGTGAATCTCTTATTTTTTCTCCTCTGTATTTTAGCACAGAACGGAACTCTGGAGGGAGCTATAAGCCTGCCACATAGAAGAGCAGTGCTACAAGAGACAGATGGGGGAAGACTGGTTGAACAGATTTCATTTCTTTGAAACCAAGAGGATTATATAAGCCACCCAATGGCTGAAGAATACTTTTTAGTAAAAATGTCAATACTGGGCAAGAAGGCTTAGTGATGATGCTTAATATGAGCAGCACAGTTGTTTACTCATTATATGCAACTCATGTATTTCATGTACTTATAACACATTCATTTCAATAATTAGTCACTGAAGGATACAGTCTCCTGTTTCATCAAAAACATTAACAAATTCTATGTGTTTGCTCTGGTTTTTTATTAACTTCCAGCTGTATGTGCCATAACAACCAATGCTTTTATCCTTTAAAAACTAACATGAGAATCTCCTGACCTGTGAGGGAATAAGGTTTGCTCAAATCAAAACACTTGTACTAAGCCTCATATTTGAACTCAACTTCGTCAACATTTGAGTACTTGTGGTCCAAGACAATGTTAAACCATACTGCCGTGCCAACATCTGAAGCCATGGGCATTCCTCACACTCAAGAAGTGACTCCCCCTTTGACTTACAGCTTCCATGGAGCCTAAACTTATTTATGCACACCTTGAAATACCTGAATCTGGGAAAAAAGTTGTTCGCATATGGTCTGTTGTGAACCAGAAAGAAGATGGCAAAGTATCCATGCTTTATCCACGAGAATACAATCAATTAGGTGTTTTATGAACATGCCTCAGACTGAACTGACAGTTGCTGCCAAAAAGCACATACACACTAACCCCTGACACATTTTCCTGCCACTTCTTTCATATCAGCTCTAGCAGCAGCTGGACAACAGAGTAAATTTGATCAGTTCATTCATCTAACTGACCTCAAAATTAAATAAATAAAAGATTACATTAAGTTGGATTAAAGAGAAAATCACAAATGGTGAAACAGGCAGGAATGAGCAGCCAGCATGGAGGGCAGGGCCTTCCCAACTTTGCAACAACAGGCTCAGCAATGACTGGATTTAAGCCAGATGTGAAATTGCAGGGCACAGCACAGAGACACAATCATCAGGATCGGATCCATGCAGAGCCACATCTAAGAGAGCAGCATTTCTACATGGGAACTGATGCTTTTACAGAATTGCCTGTATAACTTCAACAATTACATAAAAGTAGGACACGCGGCATTTTTTGGTAGGACTGTTTTAGCTTTTTTTATTGGTCAATCATTGAACAAAAAAAATCACAAACAGAAAAATCTGTGGAAAAAGAAACTCAAATGCAAGTCTGGACATTATGAAACATTTCTTTACAAGGGGGTAGACACTCATTGGAACAACCTCCTGGAGAGGTGGTCAGTGCCCCAAGCCTGTCATGCAGTCAAGTGTTTAAGAGGCATTTGGACAATGCCCTTAGCAACATGATTTTAGTCAGCCCTGGAGTGATCCTGGACTGGATGATCCTTGTCAGTCCCCTCCAACTGAAAGTATTCCATTCCACCTTCTCACCTCAGAGCCTTCCACACTGGGCTATGCTCTGCTCGTAAAATGTTTTCCTTCTTGACTGCATGACAGCATAAATTCAACATGAGGGAAGAATGTCACAGCCTCTTCAAGTTTGGGCTGTTGCTGGGCAGAGAAGGAAAGACAATATGCTCATTTCAATCCCTTCAGGCTGAGGAAGATCTAGAATCCCTTTCCAGGCAGCTGGCTTAACTACTTAAGTTTCCCTTAGTGTAGGGAAATACCATCTTATACAGCAGCACTGACTTACAGCAAGTAACTGCTGCTCACCTGAGTATCAGTGCCCTTCACAGAACCTGTGCTCTGACTATCAAGCAGACAGAAATGCAAGCACCTAGTCTGAAGGAGGCAAGAAATTTGAACACTCCCCTGCTCAGCATTTCCACCGCACAGCCGCTTTCCATGCTCAATATGTAAACTTCTTACACTGTTGAGTTCTTCCTGCTGATTTTGCCAATACCCAACTTCAGTATTAATGTCTTAATACTTAATTTTCAGACATTGAAAATATGTGAGAAAAACATTTAAACAGGTGCTTCACTTTTCAGGCGCTGACCAAATACTGAAAAGGGCTAAACAAACCATCTCCATCAAAACAACTCCAACATGTGAAACAACTGCCCTTCAAATTCTTTCTGGCTCTCCTTTCTCTTCTCACGTCATTTCTCTTCACTATTCCTTCATAAAGCCTCCTCCCTGAAGGAAAGAAACTTTCCTATATACCCAGGAATCTTGAATAACCTTCTACAATGTTTGCATTTCATCCACACACACTCCATCTCACTTCAAAGCTGCTAGAAAACACCTGCTTCAGTGTCTAATCTTCTTGTAAAAATATAGACAGAAATCAAACTTAATGCACGACTACATTACTTCACCACATGAAAAGGCTGAGACACTTTCTAGTCTATGAGATAGCATACACAAACAAGAAAGACAAGTGATCCCACCTAAATCTGATGGAAAGGAAGCAATCTGACAGACACAATATTAAACTGTTGTTTTCATACAAGTCTGTTACAGGCTGTTCCTGAGAGACTGGAATGAACTTAGTCTAATCAATAAATCTACCTAATTTTAGAGCCTGATTCAAATATCTCTACAAGTGTTGGCTCACAAATGGAAAAAAATGTCAGGCAACAGCAGGGACAACTGAACATGTTGGGACATGTGGGACAACTCATGAACAAGCACAGTTTACGGAACATAAATATTCAAAATCCGTTACAATTTACATTAAAAGGATCAAGTAAGTAACAGCAATTCAAGTGCTTTTCACATGTAGTTCAGTCATCCCTGTTATGGCATCCAGGAGGGAGGCAAGACACCTGGGCAGGACTCCAGCTCTGCCTTTAATCCACCTGTATGTTGGTCAAGCTGTTGTATTAATTTCACTGGGTGCTAACACAAACTTGAAAGATAACTCAACACTTCACTATGTCAGTGCTCCTAAGCACATGTAAGAAGATGATATAATCCAGCTTGAGTGACCTTTTCTTAGCAGATACCATCTGTTGTGTTTCCATTAAAAAGATATTATATAACAAGATATTTAACCTTCTGTAGTTTATATTTAGTTATTCATCAAAGGACTTTGACAGAAAGCCTGTGAGCTTGTAAAACAAGCACACAAGACACTGTGCTGGTTAATTTTTGTCCCAGAGTAGGATGGAATGCAGTAATGTCAGACAATGAAGAAAAGTGTAATTTATGGGCTAACAAACACGAGCTATTGTGAAGGACCTCAAACACAAGGCACAGGAAGCAGGGGAAGCAAAATGCCTTTGGACAAATAAAAAGCAGTATGAGGAACAGCTGAAAGTGTAACCGCCCATCAATGTCTAAAGAAAGCTAAAGTGATGGCCCTTCATCAGATAATGACTAATTAATCCTTTATTGCCATCATTAACAGAGACAAACATTAGCAAGCTAATGACATAATTAAAAAATCAACAGAATAAAGGAAATAAGCTCTTCTTTTTTTGAGCCTTACTTGAGCTACTGGCTTAGAGCCCAACAACACAAGATTTACATCTCCTGAGGGTGAATCAAACATTGCATAATGTCACAATTTCTTTGTCACTAGAAGATTAATAGTGCTTTGTTGAAACAGTATTATAAAATATTATAAATTGACAATTCAAACAAATTGTGTCTTAACACACGTTCTCAGATGCATTATTTAAATGCTCTGTCACCTACTTAGCATCCCTTCATGAGCAGCCTTTTTTCTCCACTATCCATCTCCTACCAGGACAAAATCCAAAAGGCTTTGCCCAAGAGGCCTGCAAGGCACTTAAGTCTCAAGGAGGAATAAACCCTTTATGTTCAGTAGAGCTCCAGGTGATTCTTGCTCCAATAAGGGGCAGTCTGCTAGAAACCATAGATAGTGCCTGTTCAATCTGCAGTGATTACAGCCAGTCAAAAAAGAGAGTTTAGACTCATGGTAGTGAAGAGCACACACTCAAGAAAAGGCAGGAGCACACAGATACCAACTGCTCTGTTGAGGACATTCTACAATGTTACAAATCATTTTTCACCAGCATTTATGAAAATCAAATAAAGTAACAACCTAAGTGTACTCAAGCCACTCTGAAGGATGGCACTTAGAAGTCTGAAACAAGTACAAGAGTTCAAAACAAAAATTACCTTTTTATGGACAGAACTTTATGCAACAATTTATTAGTTTAGTAAAAGGAAATTAGCTGAAAATTTGTATTAGTAGAAAGAAGAGGGGGAAAAAAGAATTTTAGAAACCGATAATAGCATTTTTCATAAGTCAGTAACACTCATCCAATTATCTTAAGAGAGATGTTTAACTGCCTATTTCTTAAACTATTAATAATGACTCTCATCAGATAATTGATTTAATTAATGCTGATTTTCCTCATTTATAAACAGAACAGAAGGTCAACGATTTTGTTAGAAATCAAGTAGCAACCAGAATCTTAGAGAACTTTCAGAAAGGTCTTCTGCCCTTAAGGTTTTACAAGGTCTTCTCTCTCCATTGAGTTCTGCAAGGCCAGACAGCTGCTTAAGTTCAGCATGCTGTCAAACTAGAACAATTACACTTCCTACTGCCAAAAAGCTCCAACTGTGATAAACAGCATGATATACTGTACAATAGGACCTTGACTATGTACAGCTGTCAACCTCTCACACCAACTGACCTTATGTTGTAAATATTTCTAGTTGTTCTATAAAGTTGCATTTTCAAATGTTACAAAAAGAGGGAAGTAACTATGATGAATCCAGCACAGTGTGTTCCAAAAGAGTTGCATTCATAGGCATTTGCTTTTCACTTTTACCTTCAATCCCTTCTGCAAGTTTGGAGAGCAAACTTTAAAGGAGTCTTACAGGATGCATATATTTAAAAAAAAGGTTGAATCTTTGGCTGTGTGATACAGTAATGAAAGACTCGCTTATAATTGAGGCTACAGAAATTTTTCAGGACTCAAAAATGTAAATATTCCTAACCGCAGGTATTTGTCCATCCATGAAGCTGAACGTTAAAATGCCCAGCACTTTCACAAGTGGACTCACTTGCAGGAAAGAGCAAATCTACGCACTAAACTGGTCCTCCAGTACTGGAGGAAACAGCAGCAGACTGCAGAAAGCTTCGTTATGCTAAAGGAAGCTCAAGTACAGTTGGAAAAACAACAGCATTTTTCAATTAAATAGACTTTCTTTTTAAGTGTTCCCAGTTACTGAAAAATATTCTTTTCTTGTGTACAGGCAGCTGTAGGAGATGGGTCCTGCTGGCAGAATCATAAAGAAACCTTTGTTTATAATTTAAAAAAATATTAAACTCTCACAGACTCAGAAGGTTCACATAAACTGAACATTAGAAAAATGCAAAGAAAAGAGTTTAATGCAGAGTTAGACATGTACATGCAAAGCTAATTTTAACAGTGAGTGGGATTCATCTCACCTAATTTTAGACATCTCTGACAGAGATGAGCTGGTTGCCCTGGGCTTCTTCATACCCAGTGGAGAAAAGACCCCCTTCATCAATGATTCACTCAACTTATTTTAGATGTCAGCTGCAGAAATGAGAAGAACTACTCCCTCTAAGTCCCTGAACCCTCTCCCACCACCCCAATCCTGCCTGCCAAGTAAATCCAGGAAACCAGTGGGCACATACAGTGTAGACATCTGATCAGGAGCAGAGATGGGACAGGGACAGAATAGGCACCCAACTCACACCCCTGTCACCCATCATATCATCTTACTTCATGGGATTCTGTTCTGGGCTTGGGTTTTTCATTTGGGTTTTATGGGGTTTTTTTTGGCAGGGGAAGGCATTGTATGGTTGTCTTATTGATGTTTTTTCCTCCAGTCTTGGTAAACTTTTTGGTATTGAAGCTCTTGGACATGTTAATCTTTCAGATTCTGACATGGCCGCCCCTATTGCAAAAGGTGGTAAGAGGACATCAAAGGGACAGAAACAGAAACCACAAGACTAAAGCTACCACAATATTTCATAAACTTTCCATATGACAAAGTAGTCAAACTCATTCATCAGAGCATACTCTTAATTTTAATTATTATCTACAATATAAGGCACGAATTTCAAAATATATGTATGACTCACAGCTGATTTTCTCCTGCTATCACTGAAAAACTGAACATTAGAAAATGATACTTCCAATTTAATTTATATATAATAAAGAATAAAACTGTTTAGACCAAAGGAAAATAATCATTTATGATCTTGATTATTTCTAGTCCTTGGTAGATTTCTTTTCCTACCTTTATTCTTCTGTGAATTGCTGTTACTTCCTTGTTCAGTAGTTCTTCCTTACTTTCCTCATCACTTCTATCTTACCAAAACTTTGCTAGACACTTTACCCATCAATTTTATAAGACAGAATGGCTGTTTGTTGTTTAATATTAACACCAAGTATTAGTACTTAAAACTAACATCTCTACTGAGACTAACTTAGCCAGAAAAGTTTCTTTTTGCAAAGAGGATAAAACAACGGCTCTAGAAGGCAATTTACATTAAAAAAATTAAATTGTGAAGTTTCTTGTCATAATAGAGTCTTCCCTCTCATTCAAAAGCAAATAAATATTTTTATAAATTTAAATAAGTTATTTAGCCTTGCAACAAACCAGGAGAGTTAATCAAAGAATCAAAGCTCAAAAAGAAAACCACAAACAGGGTTCACAGTGTCTACTCTGAATCCAAATTCAGATCTATTTGGGTAACAAACCAAAAATAAAGCAAAAACCAGAACAAATAAAAGCGGATTCATTAGGCAAAAAAACTGATTAATTTGTGATTTTGACTACAATTCCCTTGTCTGTTTAAAGGGAAAATAATCAATGATCTTTATTCTCAAGCAAACATCACAGAAAACAGTGGTTTGCAATTACTTGGCAAGGTTCTGTACCACACCTGCAGCAAACAAGCACTAGGGAAAACCTGGAACTCAGCACTAGTAAGAATTTGGGGGCATTTTCATACTTGTGTTATAATCCACTGATTTTTCTTAATTGACTTTTCATTTACAATCTGAAACTACTTAGATAAATTTAACAATTGTGATGAAGGTAAGGAAAATATATTTTCAACACTGAAACACAAGAAATTGATGCTTAAGTTATCTGGGAAGCAGCAACAAGTTATTTTTAAATGAAAGTCCAAATCTAATTTCACTTCCTCTGATACAACTGGACACTTTTCAAAGTACATTTTCTCATAAAGAAGTTGAATTACCACTGTTGTGATGGAAAAATTGAATTGCCAAAAGACATCCATTAAAAAAAAAGAAATAAAGAAATGTATCAATTTTTAAAAATTATGTTATCCATAGTTTGCATTAACTGGAAGAATCAGTTTAAGTTTAGCCAATTTGACAAGGAATGTTAGTGGTTTGATAAGCCATTATCTGTATTAAAAGATAACTAACAGGTCAATTCCAACACAGATTACAGAATAAGACTATTCCAAGTAGCTTACCAATATCAATATATTTTGGATCCAAGGGTGTGCCAATAGAATTGCAGAGAACCAGCACATACTGTATGGAAATAAAAGCAAGTGTCATTAGTACCACACTTTTTGTAGATCAGTAAGCTGCACACAGTTTTCTGTGGAGGTGCATCTCATAACCCACAGCACACATTTTAATGGTCATCAGAAACGGCAAACACAGAGACCATGACTGCAGCAAATATAAAGCAGCATAAGCATGAGAGCAATTGAGAGTAAATGAGACCTATTTGCCAATTAGCACTATAAATTAAGAACAAGCACAAAACAGGCAAGTAACCAGCTGTTTTATGCATGGGAGCAAATCTACCAGGCAAAATCCAAAGACAACACATGGGTAAGACAGGCAGCATCTTCTCTGCTGCTGTGTGAGGCACATGCTGCACTGAGAGCATGTAATTACAGGCATGATACAGCCCTGACTCAGGGATTTAGTTCTCATCAGCTGCTCATGCAAAAGACAATCTAATAAACTCCCAGCAATTAGGATCTTTGTTCTATGCTTTGCAGATCTCCATCTCCTTGAACCTCCAAGAGGGTAACAGTCTGGGGAGAATTGTCAATGAGGCTCTCCCTCTGCCCTGCAGTATCACAGGTACTACAGAAGTGATGAAGGGTTTTTTTTTCAGTTTTTCCCTTCTTGTAAACTCACTTTAATAGCACAGTTACCTCAGAGACTGGGCTGTTAAATTCAGGAAGATGCAAATACATAACAATTCATTTGACAATAATGCTTTATTGTTGTAGTTTATGTATTTATTTCTTCAGGTCTAAATCAAGGATTAAATATCTGAATGGTTATTGCATAGGGAAATGCCTTGAATGAGAAGTAAGGAAGTTAAGGAGCAACTTTTATTGTAAAGTTTTTAAACTTAAAATAAAATAAATAAAATATACAGGTCTACCAAAATGTGAATTACCCATGAGCTGTTACCCTGACTCTCCCGGAAATGAAAGATAATTAGTTTTTCATGGCTCTTTCACCTCCTGAACAATCCATGTAATTGTGGTAGCAGACTACAGTAACTGTACAGCTACTCTTTTAAACTGATAGATTTACATCTTATCACATGAGAGCAGCTCAATTTAGCTTTTCATCTGCTGTATGAACTTCATTCTTCAAAAGAAAAAGAGCTGAACGTGGATTTCTTTTGATTAATTTTTTTTTTCTGGTTTGGCCATCAATAAGTACCTCACAAAAATAGTATTTTTCTTTCTTTGATCATAAGTTAAACTTTTCACCAGTATTCTCAGATTTCTATTAAAAAATATGTACGTGTTGTGCCTCTGCCTGTATAGGAAAACACACATGGCTTTTTTAACTCTGTTTTTTATTTATATCATGTTTACATTAATTCTTCTCTGGTAAATTATCCCCACATTCAGTCTACAATAAATTTCTCTTTTATGTCCTTTCTAGTCATTTCTGAGTCTCCAAGTCAGCAGATCAGAGCCTGTCAAGGAGTAATGGAGTAAAAGTATCCAAGACAGGCTGTATGACCCATACATGGTGGCGCCAGGGAAGGAAGTTTCCATTGGCTGATTTATCCAGCCTTGTTATGGATATCAACACGAAGTCCTTAATTTACTGACACATCTACTTGCAATATCTTTAAACAGGTCCTGCTGAAATTAAGAAATTTTTTTCCCATTAGCTATTGCTTAAATTCTGCCATTCTGAAACCACAATTCTAATGATGAAAATCTCTTGTAAACCAAATCAGGTTTTCAGACAACTCTAATGCACTGCTACCCACAAACCTATGAACTTAATTTCCTAAAACCTGGCAACTCACAGTGTTAATAATTACACTGGAGCCATTTCAAAACAAATGATAGGTCCTTACTATCTGTAATTTTCAGGTGTGAAAATTAAATCTCTTATTTATGCTCAATAGAGTTACACGAAGTCTCTCTACTGTTTGTTTCCTCCTTTAAAATTACAATTCAGAAAAAAAATTATTTTATTGCACTCAACTTCAGCAAATGTTTATGGCCACAAACCCATGTTTTCAATCCATATGACAGTATACCATTTATAGCACAATGAAGCAAAGCAGCATTACAGCACGTTTGGGGTTTTTTACCATGGCACCAAATGACTCTGTCTCCTGCTCCTCCTTTGTAAGCAATATATAAGTGATACAGAAAATAATTCTGAAATGATTACACAGGAAAAATCATGTAACAGAACATTCATTAACCATGGAATACATTTATCAATTGTGATTACACATCAAATTAATTAATAAACAAAGAAGTTTGTGGAAAATGTAACATATCATCTAAAAAATTGCCCCTTTTTTTCCATTTCTGACTGACGAAATATTCATTACCATTCTCATGCTTTTACCTTGTCTCTGAAAAACTGTTCCAAATATTTCTGAAGAAACATTCATCTGGAAGGCTGCAGTTTTTATTAGGTTACTAATGGCTACTAGGAGTTATCTATAGATGCAGTTATTTTGAATCAGCTACTTTGTTGTTTTTTGGGACTCTATGTTTTTAAACATTGAGCCCATTCACGCCATTCTGTCAAATGACAACTGACACAACTCTAAGGCAGATTCAGACTTTTACATTTCATCTCATTCCAGCTGTAAAGGACTGACATGTGGAACAGAGTATTTCAAATGAAAATTAAGACAGACTTTACCTGAGGCTGATTTTCATCTGCTTTAGTTGCTAAAACACAGAAGTCCCCATAAGTTGTTATGGAAATAAGGCTCTTGACATATTTCACATATTTCTCATTGTTTTTTGTGTCCCAAAAGACTACACAGCACTCTGGGCGGTCCGCTCGGGTATAGGCATAAACAACGGTGTTGGAACAGTAACCCCACTGCCAAGAAAGACAATGTTGGTAAAACAAATCAGAAACTACAAAAATTCAGTAATGAATTCTTCCAGCCATGAAAAAGTTTATTTCACATATACAATTAGTATTCAATATTTCTTACCTGTCAAGTGACAACTTGATTTATTATGAGAACACAGCTCACATAATAAGATATTGGAATAATATTAAACTGGCAAAAGAAGCTTTTCCATCACCAAGCTTTTACTATCACCTTCAGAACTGAAAGATCAACCTTAAAATGTGACAATATCTCACTCTGCCCTGTTTCCCCCTCGTTCAGCAGGTATATAGGTATATTTTTATAGTTCAGCAGGTATTCAGAAATACCCAGTGTGATGATGGTTTTTGCCATGAAAATGCTTGCTTTGTGACTACTGATTCAGAAACCTGAAGTTCATTTCCCATAGGATATACAATAAATACCTTAAACAGTGCAATTCCAGAGGCAGGCAAAAATAAGCAATTATACAGGAGCACTGTAATAACTCACATCACCTGTTCCATATTAGTACCATGAGAAAACCCCTCCCTTCCTCCCAGAAGAATGTAATTATTCCTGTAACAAGTAGGAGAAAGGCAAAAAGGCAAAATAAACAGAACATACATGAGGATGCATTTTATTGCATTCGACTCATTTAAAGTTCAAAATATAATGATGAAAATCTTTTCTAATAAAACAGAATCAGAAAATAGGAAGGAGGTGAATCTGTCAAATAAATGAGACATAAAGCAAAACACTTAAAGATGATGATGTAATTGTAGAAAACCTAATAGAATTCTCTGCATCAGCACCTACTAGAGAGGGAGAAGAGAAAGCTTATTAGTGTTGGCAAGAGAGGCTCCCACACTCCTCAGGAAATGAAACCAAAGTGATAAATCACAGCATCAACAGAAGAACTTCTAGAATAGACCCACAGACTCTATAAACTAGTATTACAACTCCATGCAAACTATGAATAGCTTAAAAAAAGTACAGCTCAATTCATAGTTTTTACTGACACGTTAATTTAAAGCCCCCTTTCTCTTATTATGGCTTATTGAAAAAGAGAAGAAAACAGATTATTCAGTAGATTGGTAATGTGATATTAACTCTTCATCTCCAGGTCATTAATTCCAATCCAGCCTAAGATAATTACAGCTTTGAATCACTCCCATTTAATGACTGTCACCTTTTAGAATACGTAGCTCCTAAAAGGGAGTTACTTGTATTACCAAAACACAGCAGAAGTATTTATTAAAGGAAAACATTTATCATTCACCATAAAAATATTTAACATTGAAATAGAGTACACTACCAACATATTAAGTTTATTTGCTGCAGAAATAAATTAATTTGAACATATCTCTTTCCTTTTCAATTGTGCAAAATGGAAAAAAAATGAGCTTACACATGCAGTTCCTAAAACTAAAGTTTCAAAGTATTATTAATTTGCAAACTGTGCCAGATCTTAAAACACACATGGTCTCCTAGATACTGATGAGTTTAAGAAAAAGCAACAGGCCTGTGTTCCAGCTGTTGCACATCTCCCAGAATAAACATTAGGTAGCATTTCCTGCAAGACTGATTTCCAGCTCAGATTTCCAAAGTCTTTTCCAGAATATTTACAACAAACTATTTGAAAATGCTTCCTAGCAGATTTGTGTTTACAACTCCCTGACCAAAATACATTTCAATATAGCTGCAGGATGTTCCTCACATTGCACTCTCTCTAATTACAGTGGCTACACACTGATGATTAAAGAACATATCCTGTGCTGTGAAAAGAAGTATACAATACTCTATACTGGACAGTAATTGCTATTATTTGTTAAACTGTAAATTTAAATGAAATAGTTCTAACTCCTAAAAAAAGACAACAAATGAAAAAACTCAAGTGGTAAACAAGATAAAACATTATTTAGAATTATATGAGACACACTTGTAAGAAGTATATTGGGCATTGAAATGTAAACAGGAAGTTCATCTATCAGGTTGCATTCAATCTTATTGTTCAGGTGTCTACACAACTTTCCAGGCTCAAATGAATAATTCACCACTAAAAAAAATGGCAGTAAAGTAAGGCTCAGACAATTCCCATCATATGACTCAGCCCAAGCTAGTTAACCAAACAGCAGTGAAAACACAGCAGCCTTACCTAATGACATCCTCAAGTCCTACCAAATTTAGAATCATGCCCAATTGTTTCCTTATTGTGACAATGAAACTCCAAATGCATTGTAAGGCAACGGCTAAGTCACTGCATCACCAAGACCCTGACATTCCACTAACACTGCAAGTCAGTAGTGTTGATCAAGCTGCAATCTTAAGCACTAGTTTCATATATATACAAATACACACACATATATGTATGTATGCATGCATGTATGTATATTAGAGCAAGCTACTTTTTCAACCTGATCAGAAAGAGAATAAGTAACAGGAAACTAATTAATACAATTAAGTTTCACATTACTACATACCTTGTAATGTGGACGAATGTTTGCAAAATATATGTAATGATCAACAGCCAGTGCAATTTTCAGTCCACCTCCCTCCCAGGACAAGGAAGAGATCTGTTTGCCAGGAACTTTCAGTGTACGTAAGTGCTTGGTTAGAACAAGGAAAGAAAAAGATTTGAATTTATCACAGAAAAGCCTCTCTAAAATACATAAATGAGAGTTTTGATAGTTGTTGAAAAAAACCCTATAGATATTCTTTGCAGTACCCCATAACAATTCTCAAATTGCAATACATATGCAAAGAAAGAGAGATATTTAAGATGTACACCATAATGTGTTCTTTCACCTCAGGTTTGGTTTGTTTTTTCATTTGAGCTTTATTTCTCCAGAGAGAAAGAAACAACAGGACTCAGTGATAGCTCAAGCCTGAAGAAATAAACAGTAGATAGAGAATGACAGTATAAACATTATTCCCTTTGGTTGGTAATTTGAATCACCTTTATGATTTCAGTCACAATTAAAACACAGCAGTAGCACTGATCCTGACATGCCTCAGAAGTTTCACTGACACTGGCAGTGTATCAGTCAGCTCATGTACAACACTCTTAACTACAGCTGATAGCTTAAACAAATAAAAACATATCTCTACTCAATGCGAAGAGCACACAATTAATTAGCTGCAAAGGCACACAATTCAGCAAGGCAATGACCATTTTCCTGTTCTCTATCTCCTTTCCAAAAGAATCTAAGAAAGGCAATTGGTACACTTTCCATCTTTTTTCCAATATCTTTATTTTGCTGAAGAATTTTTAATTGGATGAAGGAAACAACTTGAAAAAAATAATGTTTTCAAAAGCTATAACCTTAGTCCCACAGAGCACTTCTTCGTGGGTACCTTTTTAGTTGCAAACATTATAGATGTATGTAGTAAAAGATACACTTATCTACTCTTTACTGTACGTTTTTGAATAATCTTAGGGTTTAAAAAATACATTTTACTGAGCAGAACATTGATGCTCAGGTCTAACTTTCCTTCTGAGTATCTATTTCGTGTCTTTGATCATCTGCAAATACCAAGTCAAAATACTGCTCACACATCATTCACAGAAAATACCATCTTCCAAAAAAGTTAAGTCCCTATCTGAATAGCAGAATGAGTACAAAACAATTCTAAAACCTGAAGAATTTACTTTGAAACACTAAATACAAAATCTGGAACACCAGTTTCAGTTAATCCAAAGGACATTAGCAACCAGAGATGCAACATTATTGCCAAAATCTTTGGTTGATTAAATCCTTTCAACTAAGGCAACACCTACAGATGATTTTGCACCTTAACCCCTGTCACAGCACAGCTCAGAGCTGGCCAGTACTTCCTCTGTACAAGGGACAAACTTCATCACACTCTGATACACAACACTAACTCACTGATTTTCAGCTATGTTACCAAGAGGGAACAGGATATTACCTGGCAAAGCAAAAATAGCACAACAAAAATATATCAACCAGTTGTCTCTCAACTATCAAACATTTAATCTACTATAAGAAGCCAGGATGGACAAAAACCATTTACAAAACAACAGCCCCAACAGCCAAATGAAGAAGTTTAGAAAAAAAATCAGCTTTTCTGAGGTTTCTAAGCCATTGCTTTTACTCATACAAGATGCCTTTTTGCCAGTTTTACTGATTCCATAAAAAGAGCAAATACCAAGTATTTAATACCAATACTCATTCACTGCTGTATTTTCAGCTTCTAATCTAGAGATGCCCAGGTCTCTTACACAGCCAGTATAGAAAGACAAGTATTTCTGGATTTGATACACAGATGTTGACATCTGGACTGCTACCTGAGCTCCAAACCACTTATCTTCCATAGTGTCATCTCAGGGATCTGGTGTTCAAAGTCAGACACCACACTTATCCCATCACTGGCGTTTTGAGAGAGGATTTTCACACTGGCCACTATGCTGCTGTTCTAAAAGGGTACATGGTCCTGTGTTCCAGATCCATGTGGCTATCCCAGATGGATACCTCAGAGCACTAAACACCTACATTTTGGCACCCAAATTCCACCAGTAATGACCCTGTAGCAAAACATAATAAAATTTAGAAAGAAAAAAAACCCCAAACATTTACACTATGTATCAAATATTTTTACCTCACCAAAGGGAGTGTAGAATTGCACAACATTGATATCTTTATCTTGAGAAGCTGCTTTGAGGGAGCCTGCCAGCGCCAGAATGCTTCCATTGGAATTCCACTGAATACACACTACATTGATACCAGCATCAATCAAAACAGGATCTAGTTTTTAAGGAATAAACATCAAGAATATCAACACAAGTAGACATTTTGGGTCAAGGGAAGCTCAGTAACTTGCACCCTACATTTTGTACTTACTGTAGTCATTCTCATCTCTCATTATCTGGCATCTCCCATTGTCATAACAGACAGCAAGGCAAGGGCAGTTGGGTTCAATGTAGCCTTGGGTACCGTGGTACCAGTGTATCCCAGCAATGCTGAAGGCTCCAGTTAAATTCACCAAACAGCTCAGCTTCATTTTCACCTGCACAGGAATGGTTAATTAAAGCCATATAAAACATATTATTTAAAGAATAATTTAAATCTCTACTGATACTTGCAAAAGACAAGACATCTAAGCAAAACTGTTTTGCTGTCCCAAGAAAAATGCTCAAGTCCTCAGAATTTTATGGGTTTGAAAAACTTTCTTATATAATCAAAACCAGATCAGACATACAAAAACATACATTTTTAACTACAAAAAAGTATCCTAATGTTGGCATTTTCCCTCTTTGAAAAGTAACTTAAAAACAAAGAAAACCAGCAACATAAAAAGGCCACCACTGACACATGTACATAGACACAAGAAACCCCCTGGAACACAGAAAAAAATACTTATTATTTCAAACCATTCATAGGCACAATATTTAAAAAACAACAAAAGAAAACCCAACAACAGCAACATCAACAAAAATAACAAAACAAAAAAACTTTTGTTTGCTTTTTCTTGACTAAAGTTTACTGAATAACATCTAAAATTAATTGGAAAAAACTAGTGTCCAAATTAGAACACCAATTATGAGAACTTTTGCAATAACTAGCCCAGAACACCTGGTAACACAAGTAAGGGTTTGTCTGAAAGATAAGCGAATTCCTGAATCAATTCCAAGAGTAATGCCAGGTAAGTAATGGCAGAGAGGGGGAGAGGGAGAGAGAGCACAACCATATATGCTGTTGATATGGTGGGGGAAATGACAGCAAATTATTTAAAGAATTTCAGTAATTTGTAGCAGTTGGAAATACCATGACTCACACAGTGAAAAGAAAGAAAGATACAGTGGGAGGATAAAGAAAAGAAAACAGGAAGGGTAGCAGATACTTTTTTAGGAAGGTAATGGAAAGGAGAAGAAAATTCACCATATTAAGCATCTAAAAGTTAAAAACATAGTCGCAAATACATAGTTTTTAAAGTCTGTATTTTACCTAGCATTTTGTTTATAGTCATATTCCAATACTTTAAGTAGACATAAATAAATAAATAAATCTAGGTTGCAGGAATTCGACAATATACTATAGTTATTTCCTTTTATTTTTCTACTCACTACCAGGATTTCTCTAAAGAATAATAGGAGCAATAGGAAAATAAACTATTGTTTTTTCTAAAAGCCTGCTAATACTTTAGGAAGCAAAAGCTGTAATAAGTCAATATCCTTTAAGCCAGCATTAGTTCCTCCAAATAATGAAAGAAGGAAAAACAAAAACAGCTAAAAAATATTAAATCTGACCTATCATCACAAACATTGAAAGTAAAGATTTTCAGATGTCCTGAAGAGTTTAACTCAATTTCATCAGTCTGACCATTCCTACTTCACATTTTCAGTGACTATTGCAAGGCTGAAAGGCATTAGTTGATGTGATAATCATTTAGCTACCAAAAAAGAAGTAATTATAATAAAAAGCTGCAGAACTCTTGAATAAAAGCTCTGTGCAGGAGGTTGTCCAGTTCTCAATACTGATGTCCACCAATTAAATAAACATTAATAAACTAAAAGGAAGTGAGCTTTTATGCCTATTGAAGTAAATTATAATCCTTATATATAATTATTATACCCTGATATTATAATTATAATCTTTAATTATACCACAATGAACTTACAATAAAATTTCCCTGATTGTCATAAATGTGAATCTCTCCATTTGACATTCCAAAGAGTAAAATTTTGCTATTGGAGGACCAGGCGACGTGGCACAGGTGGGTGCCTTTCAAGTCTTTTCCCCAAATGCGATTGCCTGGAACAAAACAATGACTGCACTTAATAAATATACCACAAAATTAAAAACAGGATGCAAGCTACAAATGTAAAAACTAAAACAGCTGAAGTCAAAGCAACAATTAGTAAGTAACTATTAATTATATTTATCTAGAGAAACAGAGCCACTGTGTATATAACACTACAAACAAATTTGTGTGATAGCACAACAATTAGTAGGGCTTAAAATCTGACCATCCACTGATCCAACAATCACAGCTCCATCTTCATATACAATACAAATCTTCTGTCCATCAGCATTCCAGCTCATACTGCGAACCACTGATTTATTTCTGTTGTTAATCATCTCTTCATACCAAGAACCTATTAGAAGTGAAAGAAAAACTGAGTTACACTTGTGATTTGATAAACCTCTAGAGGATTAGGACTAGGGTCCATGCTAATCACTGAACTGCCCTTGCAGTAAAAGCCTAGCAAGACTACAGCACAGTGTCCCCAGAAGACACAGACACAGCTACTGTGAAACCCAGTGCTCCCATGGGAGCTGCTCATTCCCAAAGCCAACAGTGATGAATGAGGACTCGGCAAGGGGAGCCAAAGTCCAAGAGGGGCCTACAGAAAGAGCTTTGTGCTTCAGGAATTTCAGAACTGACAATAAAATAGGAAACATAAACAGAAGGAACAACTGGCTTCGCTAGGAATAGGTAATAAGTAATTTACTGATTATTTTCCAGAATTAACAGATTATTTATGTGACAGTAGCCACCATGTATCAGCCAGAAAGACTTTTATTCTTTACTCCTGAAATGAGAAGAACAGCTAAGATTTTGTTTCCATTTTTCATTAAACTAAAATTCCCAAGAGAATAGGAAAACCTTTTATTTTCTTTTTCTTTCCCACATGTGTTGGAAAGTGTTTACCTTGATGTGAGGTTTGCTGGCTTTTAAATGAATTCCAGTGAACCACAGTATATGTGTGTGTGAAAGGGTCAAGAGCAATAAAAGATAATTATAGTCATACACTGGTTAGTCATATTGGTTCACTACCTTAAACATTTCTAAAGATAGGTTTTACGAGAGTATTTAATTGATGCTTTATGCAGTGTTGATAAGTTCTTGTAGTCTACTAACATGTTTGTGCTCACTGCACAATATATTTTTCATATTGTATTCCAAGCAACAGAGATAAAAAATTCAGGGCAGTTTATCAAGCACATGGCTAAGTACTGATATCTTCATCTATGGTAGCTCTGCAGGACAAATGCCTTGTCTCATGTGACTACACTATAAAAAATAGAGACAAATATTACAATAAAACTTGAAAGTAATTTTAAAACTATTTTAAGCTATACAATCTGCAAAATAAAAACTCTGAAAAAGAACAGTAAAAACTGCAAGTGAGGGAAAAAATATTTCTCATGACACAGAATATTATGCCATCTCATGTTTATCCTGCAGAATACCTCTGTACATCATCCACACAATGATGAGGCCATTTTGATCGCTGGTAGTCAATTTTTGATACTGTTCATTCCATGTCACAACCTGCACAAAACCTATAAAGTGATAAAAAGCTTTTTATTGGCATTATTTAAGTAGTTAATAAAAAATACAACATACAACTTAATCAACCTAGAGCTTTTCAGAAATTTACATTGCTGACTTGGATTTAGTTGTAGGCTTCTTTCAGTGTTACTTATTTCCTCTTTCAAAATTCTGCCCAAGAGCTCCTTCTGCTTCTGAATTCACCCACTGGAGTAACATCCTCTCCAAATCCTGCTCATTGTTGATTCCACACCCAAAACTCAAATCATGGTTTTGCAGTTTCTGACCACCTCTGACACGCTGGGTCACTGACCCAATTTTCCAGCTGTAGGAAGTTTGGGGTTTTTCTTCCTCTTAGTAGTCTGATCCTCACTATTGCTGCACTTTTAAAACATCATCTCCCTGACAATTACCCAAAAGAGCACTCTACACATAAATCCTTCAGATCCTCAAGCTTCATATGGGATCCCACTCACAAATATTTGAAACACGTTTGAACTTTTATCAGTTCCATACTGCAGATCAAATTGTATCACACTTTTTCCTCCCCTCACTGCTCAGTACCCATTTTCTCTGTATTTTTTCCATTTTTAGTGTTTCAGTCAAGAACATTATCAACAGATGCAATCAAAGATTCTCAGGGATTTCTAAGGTAATAGTAATCTATTTCAGAATTGAAGACATCCATTCAAAGTATCAACTAAATCAATTCCTCACAACTAAATTGTTCCAATCCTACTTAATTAAGCCCTTAAAATAACCTGACTCTTGGCAGATTTCAACTGCAAGTCCTCATAAAGAAGTCCACTTCCTCAAATAATGCAAGGATTTTAGCATCCTCTTCATATCCCATTGTCCATGGCTGGTGACCATCCATCATTTCTCATGTAAGAAGTCCAGTCCTCCCTAATTTTGCTGCATTCAGTTTTTACTTTCACACATTATACTTCTCCAGCTTGCTTTCTAACCTCTCTAAACTTTGTCTGTGCACTGCAGTCCATGCATATACACATTCTGTAATTTGTCAATAAAGGGAAAAATTACCATATATTTAACACAGAAATCAAGTTTACTGAACCAATTTTCATTTCTTCAGAAGAAAATGGAAAGCTACTGTAACAGTAATCTCACAGACATTATTAGAATGAAAACTCAAACAGCCTTATCCAAGATGTCATCGTAAAAATATACAGTCAAGCTGTTATATACCATGCTGAATGCTCACAACCTTTATTTTGGATTTACAATACAAAGTTATTCCAAAATTACTTCATCAGCTTCACAAAATCTTGTGTTTCTATTCTAACTAAAAGTAGACCAAATGCCCAAATACACTTACCACTATGACCTTCCAGAGTTTGAGTTACAGAAATGTTGTTAGGAGCTGCTAGTCCCTTTATCTTTGCCTCATCTAAAAAGTAACAGAATTCACTATGAAAATAAACCTAACAAAGCATACCTGTTACCGTGTTTCTATGAATACTCAAACTGTTATCACAATTTACATAGATAAACTGAACCACTTAAAAAGAAGCACATAATAACTGCAGGATGAAATTTCCACCCCTCAGTTCCATGTGTTTGCCATTCACATCTGTCATCCAAATTGATACGTGCCTTATGGTCTAGCAGTTTTTCAGGGAAAAAAGCCAAGAAAATAAACAAAAACAAACAAAAAAAATAAAACAACAACCAAAACAAAACAAACCCCAAACCCCACAACAAAATCTATGGTTATCACATTTAGTTACACTCAGAAAAAAAGTTTTAAAATTTTTGAAAATGGATTTTGCTTTTCCTGGAAATACTTATTTAAAAGAAAATGCACAGCTTTCTCCATAAAATAATTAAGATGGTAGAAAATATTCAAATAAAATCAAGAAATAACAAAGTAAGTTCCAAAATAAAGAGGAAGCCTACACAAAAGTAATTAACTATATGCCCTGAAAAAAAAAAAGGAAGCAGCACTGAAGAAAACTTCAGCAGATATAATGGGTAGACAAGTTATTTTTGTGCCAAATAAGACCAGCTGGAGAAAAACTATAGTATACATAAGTATAGTATACATAAGACAGTGATGAAAAAATTTGATGTTAGAAGAAATACAAAAATAGCTATGTACAGATTCAAAACATATGCAATATTGTCAAGTAACTTGGGAAGAAGTAATGCTTAAGTGTGGTGGGTTTTGTTCTTAAGATTAAAAAAAAAAGAAACAAAAACAAACATACACACACACACACCCCATTTACCTGTTTGTGTTTCTAATTTTATAACTTTCAGTAGTCCATCCTCTCCACCACAGGCTATGAAACCTTGTGTCTTATTCCAGGAAATACATTTTAATCGAACATTACCGGGAATTGCAATCTGAAAAAGAAGTATTTTGTATCTCTACACAGTTGCAATAACCACGTTTTATTTTACATCGTCTACCTGAACACCTCAGAGGCACCTACAATAGCACAAGAGATAAATTTATTTCTATTAACAGACCCGTACATGCAAAAAAAGAGAGAAGACAGAACTGTAAGCACTAGAGAAACTGCGCCACCCTCAAGCAATTGAACTCGTGCAGTAAATAATAATAACAGGACACCTTCAAAGGTGTGCTGAGCAACAAAAACAGGTGCCAGGGGTCACACAGTGCACAGGGCTTCGGTCTCCAGCGGAAAAGCCGCGTCCAGAGCCTGTCGGGGGAAACACTGCGGAGCTGCCGGAGCAGCGGGACACTGAAGAAGCCCCAAGCCAGGCCGAGGGAACCGGCGGGACAGAGCGGGACAGCGCTCCGGGAGTGCCGCACCGGGTCCCGGAGCGCAGCACCGGGTCCCGGAGTGCCGCACCGGGTCCGGCCGCCTCGCAGCGGCCGCGGGCGGCGGGAGAGCCCCGAGGGTCCCCTCAGCCCGCGCGGGCTCCGCGCTCCCGATCCCCGGGACTCCCCAGGGCAGCTCCCCCTGCCCGAGAGTAGCCTGCCCGCCGCCGTCCCGCGCCTCCCCAGCAGCACCTTCTTGCACAGGTAGATGAACATCGCGGCGGAGCGCGGGAGCCGCCCGGGCCGGCCCTCACGGCAGCGCGGCCAAGCCGGCGCCGCGTCCCCCTGGCAACCGCCCGCGGAAATGGCGCCACTTCCGGGAGAGCGGCCGGCGCCGTTAACGGCGGTGCCCGCTCCGGCGGCGGGCCGGGATCTCCGCGCTGGGCCCTGAGGGCATCGCCCGGCCCAGGCGGTTTGGGAGTGCTCGGCTCGGTTAGAAAGCACTGCCAGTTCCTTAATAAAGGTCACGCTGTTTTTACACGAAGAAAATTCCCAGAGTTTGTGAACCACAACTTGTCTGCGCACGGTGTTTGTGGTGTAACTTACGTCAACATAGAATCATAGAGTGGTTTGGGTTGGAAGGGACTCCAAAGGCCGTCGAGATCCTTGCCATGTCCTGCCATGGGCCAGGACACCTTCCACTAGAGCAGGCTGCTCCAAGCCCCATCCAGCCTGGCCTTGAACACTTCCAGGGATGGAGCATCCCCAGCTTCTCTGTGCCAGAGCCTCACCACGCCCACAGTAACGAATTTCTTCCTAATATATTACCTAAACCTGCCCTTCTTCAGCTTAAAGGCATTCCTAATCAAAAAGGAAGGAGACTTAATAATTGCAACAAAGAACAACTAATGTTATAAATAAGAAGCTTGACTATGCCAATATTCAAGCAGCAATCAATTTATTAATTAATATGGTAAAGTATGAGCAATACAGCGCTGGGTACAGTGGAGGAAGTTTTCCCTCCAACTGCACACCGATAGTTGAGGCTTACAGGTATTTATAGGGGTACTTATAAGCTTTCTCAGCAGTTTCTATTCCCAATTTTTACTCATCAGCAGTTTCTATTCCCAATTTTTACATCACAATTCCATACACTATTCTGATTTAGTTTTTCTCAGGATGTGTCCCAGAAAGGAGTATCCCCAGATGGTGGTGGTCCAGTTTCCGAAAGAAGGAAGAATGCCATCTGGTGAAGTCCAGCTCCCAGATGTGGGTCCACCTTTTAATTGCAAGGACTATAAATCTCATAACAGTGATGTCCAGCTTCCCTTGTCAAAGCTATAAATCCTTGAGTTGATGTTCATCTTCCTTTCTCAAGCTGCTTTTCTCTGTTTTGTTAAGGCATGAGATAAGCATGTTTCCTTTATACATATTCCAAAGCTATAGTTTCAAGGATACAAGCAATATTCTAAAATTATACTTCAAAAGGTTATTATTGCAAAACTCTTTAAGGCTTAACTACAAGCAAAAAGCAACTTCCTTAACGCTTTAATTCAAATGCTCCTAAATCAACTAAGGTTAATTGCGAACAAAAGATAGGTTCAAAGGCCTTCTTCCATGCTTTACTTTCCTCAGTTATTATCAGAATTCGTCTTTATAACTGTCCCATGGTCGGTTTCCACACATATCACAATCACAAATACACACATTGCCTGTATGTACGTGACACAAAACACAGCTTTGTATTTCAAACTAACAAGCTCAATGATGCTGAGGTATTAGAAAAATAAATTACTTGTCACTAATACTGCCATGTTAAAATTTACAGCTGGACAGGTTTTGATGATCTCAGACCTAGGGGGAGATTAATTAAGTTTGGGGAAGAAGGATGTCACACTGACAGTGGACACAAAGAATGAAGAATTTATGGGCCACAAGGCCCACGTTTGGCAGAACTCCCAAGATAAGAAAGAAACAAAGTCAACTCAGCGTTGTGCGGCAATCAGCTCAGACTGGGTAAAGGGTAATTCTGGCAGGGCAGATTGCAACCATCGGACCCAAGAAACCCACCAACCCAAAAGAAGAGAAAGACTGAGTACATGGGCTAATTAACATGAGAGGAAAGGGAATCATTAACCAACAGAAGGTAGAACACTAATTAATAAGAGAACTATGTGACTTGCAGCACTGTAACTCCAGCAGCCATCGGCCTTTTGGTCAGGGACTGTGCAAGTATCTCCTCATCCGGGAGTGGATATGAGACACAAAAATGCAACATATAAAAAGAGACTGTATAAAGTAAATAGAGGGGTTGATATAATATTGTGGAATTGGTATTGTGTAGTAGAATTTTGGAAAACTCATACATACATGCTTGAGAGTGACAAGTGGAGTGTATGAAGTCATGGTTAAAAAACTTTCTCTTTTGGGTAATAATGTGGAATGGGGCAATCAGTTAAACCTTCTCCTTGTTCTCCATTAGGATGTATTTTGAATTACTGGGACAAGTTTGGTGGAGAACTTTTTACAAAGTGGAAGTTAAAGGAATATTGTACTCAATGGTGGCCAAAATATAAATTGGATGGTGATGAAAAGTGGCCAGAAATGGGAACATTAAATCATTATAACATGCTACAACTCTTGTTCTGCAGAAGATTGGATAAGTGGGATGCAATCGGGTGTGTGGATTTATTTTTCTCATTGAGAAATGGTCATAAAACAAGAAAGAAAGGCAGGTTATTGGTGTCTGATTCAAATGTGTTAATGATGATGGAAGAGAAAAAGAAATTATCTTGTTGCTGTTCTGCTTCTAGTATAGGGAAAAGGTGTCTGAAAGTGGATAGTGAAGACAAATTGTTGGTTTCTCTGAGAAAGAATTAGGATAGTGATAATTGGGACCAGGAAAGTATTGATGGTAAGACTGAATTAAGGGATGCATTTAGTCCAATTGCAGGTAGAATTTGGGCACACCAAAACCCTATATATGTAAAAATTCTCTTTTCAACCACTGATTTGATACATTGGAAGGAGTCTGCCAGGTTGTAAAAAAAATTTGAGAAAAAAACTTGAAATTCTATATGGTGCCCCACATAATGTGAATCTGACAGGAAAAACTGACCAGATGATGTGGTAAGAGAAAAAGCTTTAACAGATTATCTCTTGTCTTTAAAGAAAACCCTGAGATTATTGCACAGGTACTTGTTCTTTAGAACACCAGTCCCAATCAAGTCACCAATATATTCTTTCAAGCATGGAGATCAAGTCTACCTGAAAACCTGGAAAGATATCCACTAGCTGAGAAGTGGAAAGGACCTTTTCAGGTACTGCTAACCACACACAGAGCCATGGAATTGAAATGACTGGACTCACTAATTCATTACACAGACCAAAGGTATTCCTCCAACTTTGTGGTGGTCTTAACAGAAAGACCCCCAAAGCTGAAACTGACTCGGGACTCATGAACAGCACATGGACAAAAACAGAATCCATACTGCAATTTTATTGTATTCAGGAGAAATGTTACTATTTTTTTGTGTTTTACTAAGTTTAAGAAGTTTTTATAGGCAATGTGCTTGATTTTTGGAACACCACTGAGCACCCAGACCTGGGTGCACAACTCTGAAATAAACAATCAAGTCTCTTTTGAGTGTGTAATTATTGGCTTATAGCACACTGGATAATAAATCCAATTTTTCTGAACAACAATATGTCCTATTTTAAACAAATCATTTATATCATCTTGGAATTTTACTTGGTACTCACAAAGTGAAGCAGGTGATTGCTCAGAGGAATTGAATGTAAATATTATAATTTGTAATGCAAAATGAAGTTATGAATACTAATGCATGAATCAAAGCCTGCCCAGCTGACAGCTTGCAAGATACATCTGGCCTCCAGGACAATATTCCACTATCCTATAAAATTTTACATCTCATCTGACAACTGGCCTTAGTGTAAATAGGACTGATGTCATCCCCTCTCAGTTGCCAAGAACTTGTAAAGTCTTGTATTAGATTTACAATTTGTTTATTCTTACCAAGTACAGAGGCCAAGGCATACTTCTGGCCCTATAAATGCCTGTATAATACTCATGCCTAAGCAGAGGACATGAAAGTAAGCAAAGTAAAGTGCTGGATATAAAACTCCATGACTTGGAGAAATAAAAAAAAAATATGCATGCACAGCACTTTGAAGAAAGAAGTGTAGTGTAGCCAGGACGTCCCATGCTAACTTTAATTGTACTACAGCAAATTAATATCAGTATAGGGACACACCACAAAATACCAAGCACAGCCAAATCCAGCATTCTTGGAGGGTTTACAGTCTCATTTTTAGCCCTTACAGCTGAAGCTGTGTCCCATGTTCACTTGTGCTGTTTCGTGTTATATTCCAGCTTCACATTACTGTGCAGGCATACCTGAAGTCACACTCCCATGTGCAGTGAACATAACTGAACGTGCTTGAATGTGGCATGTGCAGGGTGTGAAACAAGTACAGATGTTGTTTCGTACATCCTTGGCAAACTAGTTACCACATACAATATTTTGTGTAATTATATTGCAAAGGTCTACAAAATATGTGGGATTTTTCCATTAAAAAAACCATCATTTGACTCCTAATTTAAATATAATTTCTAAAGTGTTTGGATGATTATAAATGCCAAGTGTATATATTTGGATTCCTTTAACAACTAATTTTTTTTAACTGTTAGCTTGTGTGTTTTATTCTAAAAGCCTGATTGACACAAGTGTCAGTAAAGTCTGTAATGACAACAGGAACAACTGACTAAGAACATAAGTAAATCTTGCAGGATAAAAATACTAAATTCGAGGATGTTTTTTGTTCTTCTACATTTTAAACATTATTAATACTTGAAATTACTGTTCAATCTTTTATCTATATTTACAGTTTATGCAGTTTATATTACAGACATCTAGGTTTTAACTTCAAATACTTCTTTTTCAAAACATGTGACTTGGGGCAGTATTTTGTTTTTCTTCCATGTATGCCTCCTTTGAAGTTTTGTTTCCTTGGGTTTTTTAAACCCTTTATTTCATAACACATCTCCTTTAGGTTGAATACAGAATAACTTCCAACATCAATGTGCATATCATATTGTATTTTATTAAAATAAGTTACAAGATCCCAACTCTCCCATTTATTGACAGAAGACAGAGGCACATTTTTTCATTCTGCCTTGCCATTTCAAAATTTTATATAATGTGATATACTGTATCCATTCTTTTTTTTCTGTATTTACGTTGAAGTAAGAGAATAAAAAATGCAGTTACTACAGAAAAGCAATATCTGCAGTAGAAACTGAAGCACAGCAGGTATGAGTAACTTCATGGCTATAAAGTGACTGTACATGAAGATCCTTAGGGTCACTGTATTTTCAAGACTCTTATCTTCCTGAAGTCTTCTCCATGTTTGTCAATGATAATAATTAACCACTGCTGTTTTGTAAGCTGTGCAATGAAATAAAGCTTCCTGAAAACAATAAAAAGATTGATTCTGAAAGATTATTTTAAAATAAAGCAAAATGATAGCTCAGACAATCTGCTGTCTGTCTTGATATGCCTGCAGCTTCTCAGACACTTCCTCTAGTGGTCAGTTGTTAAGAGCAATAACATAGATGGCTATAAAGTTTGTTTTATTTACAGTCTTACATATTGCTGCATTTGCAAAAAAAAGTCTGGTTTCTAGGTGAGGTCAATACATGCTCGAAAGAGATTTCCAAACATATTAGAGCTCTGTCAAGATCTGGCATCTTCCCAAATAATCTCAACAACCCTAATTTCTTACAAAGTGTTGGATCAGGTGATACCCAGGGATGAGGAGCAGAAGGTGATGGTCTCTGCTATGTTTTCAAGATTGTCTTGAAAGGATGCTGGGGATAGAAATGGCCCATCAAAGAATAACTTTGAAAGAAAGCCTCAGTTCTTCGTATAAAGTCTATTCCTAACTTAAACCTACAACATTTTCTTGCTTAACATGAGCTCTTGGAGCAGAAAGATTGATCTCTGAAGGACGTGCTACTACTGAGAAGACATTACAGGTTTAAATATCTTGGTGTTCAGATTTACCTAATTAGATTCCCTAGAATTATACATTATAATCCATGAAAATCTGAGTTCTTCCCTCTGCTTTTCCCAGGCAGATAAACTGAACTCCAAGCACACTGCATGAAGAGGGATGTGCAGTTAGATCTCATAAAAATAACTTTGAATTTATTCAAAAACTGGGAAAGTTTTGTGTCCTTGGCAGAAGTCTTTATTTGACTTTCAGAAACTTTGGCAAACTAAAAAATTCTTGTATCTATCTAAATGATGTATAAAACTCACTACTTTGCTCTCCTTTTTTTTAATCTTAAATACTCTACTCTTCCTTGATTTTGAAGCCTCAGAGATTGGGATGATAACCAGAGACATCATGCTCCTTTAAATCAATTCCTATTTGAATAAGAGCACCTTTGACAGAAAAAGCATTCTGTCTCAAAATTTTCAGCAAAGAAAATCTGTGACCTTCCTTGGTAAATTGTAGCAGATCAACCACTCTCACTTCTAAAAATTATGCCTTATGATGTACCACAGCTTGTCCAACTTCAGCTTTCAGTTATTAGTTCCTGCCATGTCATCTGAGGGTATTTATTTCAGCATTCAAGCTTGCTGTGGTACCACAGAGATCATCACTTTGTTTATTGGTTGGGGTTTTTTTTCTCTCCCACATGTTTGTGGAATGTCTGATCCGGGGGCTGACAGCGATTCCCTTCCCGGCTGCAGCCGCGGCACTGCAGCAAACACAGCCAGCAAATCCCACCCCAGCTGGCACCTTGGGCCCCCCACAGGCACCCAGCCTGCCCAGAGCCTCCAGCACTCTGCCTTGCAGCCCTCTCATGATCCTGCATGCCAGATACTAACAGGCTCACATGTTTTCAGAAAAAGGAAGATGCTGGAAAATCACTTGGGACAGTGCCTGCCTATGGAAGTGGGATGCAGAGGAATACCACAGCTAATGGGACTGTTGTCACACCGCCTGTGAAGTTGTCCCTAAAGTTTTGAGACATAATATGATGGCTCAAAACTGAGTGTCTGATGTAACAGTAAAAGCCAGCCAGAAGAATTATGAGTTTGATGAACAGTGCTAGATGTTCAACATGGCAGATATAATCTAGGGAGTTATATATATATATATAATATATAATCTATATAATATATATAATATATAATCTAGCATTATATATATAATCTAGCATTTGCATTTATTTTTTCTGTATCGTGTTGCTCTTCCATGAAATGTGAAAACATAGTGGTGTTTGCAGCGACCTATCTGTTTTCCCATAATATTTCTAAAATCACCCTGAAAATACTTTCTTCCCTGGATACTTCTTCTTGGTTTATAACAAAACATCTACCTCTAAAATACCAGGAAAATGCTGAATGAAGGTGATCATGTCAGAAAAAGGATATATTTTGTGGACAGAGCTTCGAGGTGTGAGGTCACTGAGTCCTGGAGGGCAGCTATGGCTTCACACTTACAGGACTCTTCAGCAGTTACAAGACTGCTTGTTATGGCTCCTAAGAGAGAAAACAGCATTTACTATATTTACTACAATTATTGAACATTTAATTCCCAAGAAAATGCTTGATCTTGTGGAAGGATCAAACTCATGCTGTGAGACTACTGCAAGCACTACAAGCCAGGGCAGCAGTGAACAGGGGCTGGTGTGTAGCCAGAGACCTGAGTGAGTCCAGGACAGGGAAGAGAGAGCTCAACTCAAACCAAGAAGGAAGCAGAGCAAGATGTTCCTTACCTGCCTACCTGGATCCTCTACTCTCTTTAAATTAGACCATTACTGAGAAAAAATAAGAATAAAAAAGGGCCTGGCTGCAGAGACCAACCATCCTCCCCTTCAAATTTAATTGTGTCGCCCCACAAGTACTCTTGGTTTCTGACATTTGCGACATGCCTGCCTAGGGAGGATGGACACAAATCCATTCAAATGTCACATGAATATAGATGGAGGGAATGACATCATTCAAATAGGCCCAAGTGAATTTATAATCTAGCAGAAAGTCACAGCAATCAAACTGGAGGAGCCAGTTAGTATGACACAGGAGTTACCAGTCTCTTCAGAAAGGTAAAGTGATTCTTGCTATACCCCACAGTGCTTCCATTTAATCAGTTCCTAAGTCTTGAACTCAGTCTTCCAAACTTACAGGGGACCAGCCTCAGCTGTCCTCAACAATTCTTTTTTCTTCATAATTCACAGAAAAAATCAGCAATGATGACAATTTCACTGTAGTATAATAATGTCAAGCATCAGTAGATGGCTGTGAGTTCTTGGCTGTATGAAAGGCAATTTAACCTCACCTACTCCATAAAGTAAATAAGTTAAGGCTGCACCACTTTGCTGAAGGCTGAGAACAAATGTATCAACAACTACTGCAGCACAGGTACTGTAGTGAGTTCACCATCCACATCTGAGACTGGAATAATAAGCTTCCAAAAGCAAAGCCTTCTTAAAAGAGAGCCTACAAATACATTTTCAATAAGTTATCAAGAAGTATTACATGTATAAAATACCCATCTCTTAATAAATTATTTTTTTTACATTACTTGCAAAGGCAACAATAGCATATTAATAAATTTTGTTTTCTCTAGATATATAAATGCATAGCTGATTAATGTCAAACAATCTGTGTGAGCATTATAACAGTAAAGTAAATTATACAAACAGTAAATTACACAAGTACATTTCCCTTTTTTCCTGGACTGTTTTGGCTTCTTTTTTGTTTGTTTGGTTTGTTTGGTTTGGTTTGGTTTGGGTTTTGTTTGTTTTTTTTTTTTGTCAATCATGCCATTAATACTCCCATTTTAAAAGGAAACTGCAAAATCTATGAGGTTGCAGATCTGGCAGTGCAGAAACTCATTTGTCTTAAAGCCAATGTTGAAACTGGTGTCTCCTTGATTCCATTGAGGCTGTATTTGTTCAGCTCCTCTCTTTGGAACATTCCACTGGCTTTATGGTCAATGTACAAAGAAGAGCTGTTCAAGAGTCAGCTGGAGGAAGGCCAGTTCAGAACATCACACCAACATGCTTGGTTTCCAACCAACTGCCAGTTAACTTTTTATGTCTGCATTTAAATTCTCCAATGATAGATACAGATCCTCCTTGGATTTTGTCTCTTTTAACAAAATTATTTTTCCAACCAGCTCTGGCAATTGTCCAAAGATATGCTGAATTCTTCTGCAGTCCTACTGTGAAATTGAGAGTCTTCCAGTATTTGATATTCAAAATTTGGGGCATTCCTGTTGCCACTGGGATGCCCAGCAATACACACAAAACATGCTATCACTGTGTTTTTACACTGCCTTTGTGGTCAAGTCCAGACCAACAAGAAACTATTTTTGCAGATGGTGTTTGTCTATATCCTCCAGTTTTATAACTGTGCTCTTACACAGCATCTTCAGCCACTTGATGTGATGGCAGGTGAATCCCACTCGCAACCAGGGGAACAGCTAGGCAGCTCTTGAGGTCCCTTCCTCCCTAACTTAACTTTGGATTCTGCATCAAACTGTGGAGAGGTTCTGCCAACACTTGATCCCAGTATTGCCCATCTGAAAACAGTTGGTGAGTTCATTCTTGCCCCACTCAGCTCAGAGGAGATGCCAAGGATACAAGGTTTCGCATTGCAGCGGTTCTAACCTGAGTATTTATTTGTTCCCCTGGGGACCCCCCAGCCATTCTCCAAATGCTGGTAGGCAATGAAGACTCACATCCCAGAGGCAGGTGCCCCAGAACCCTGCTTTGCCAACACGCCCAGTTATTCCCATTTCAGGAATGCAGATTGTATTTTTAAATACAGTGAGTCCTTCAAAGTATGATGACAGATAAGAGACAACATTAAACAAGTTTTAAATACAGTAACTGCTAAAACTCAAGGAGAAGAATCAAACTAGCTCAAAGTATTTTGGAAAGAGGCATAAAAGAATGAAAAGGGATTATACGTCCTGAGAGCTTGTGAGTTGATAGACCATTTCTCAAACAGATTAAAAATGTTTAACACATTAAAAAGAGGTTCTTCAATAAATAAACATATTCAGGAAAATATCCAAATATTAAGTTATTACTTGAGCATGTTTTGTCATCTGAATTTAAGATAAAGCCTTCATAGCAGTCACAGGTCTGTGATCACACACACAGACCTGGTACCAGTCATAGGTTCCTGGGGCACACACACCAAAACCAAGATAATATTTTTAATGCTTCCCAATGGCAATGCTTTTCCATGCTTGGAGCCTCTCCTCTATGAATCTTATCAGGAACTGCTGAGGTGTGTAACTGATCGAGCAGCAATTGTCTTACTGGGGATTAATACATTAATTAATGCAAGGGATACCTCAGAGCTTGCTCCCTCTGACCCACCTGTGTAACTCCACCAGATGTGAGATGCCACATCAGCTCCAAAGCACACTAGGAAAGGTTTCCAGTACAGAATAACTTTACAGTAAGGAAATTGGGAAGGAAAGAAACACTTCTGAAATTGTTATATTTTTACTGTAACACAAAGTCACTGAGAAGCTAAAGAAAGGAACAGCAAGATGAAATTCAGCCTGGAGGGAGGAGATCACCTCAAAGTGTCTGGCATGGTGGTACACACATTCCACAGTACTGCAAAGTGTGTGACTAGCCCCAGCTCTTCTCAACAATTTGTCAGTTCTGGGTTTGCTGAATATTACATAAATTAGGGAAGGCCTTATTTATAAGTTGACAAAGACTGCATGGTGAGTATTTACTAACATTGTTATATATAAAGTTCTTTGTGTCTCTGAATTTTGCTCAGAATGGGCAAGGCAGAGTGACACAGAACTGTTTTTTAACACTCGAGTGCAGGTGAAAGCTCCAAATTTTAGAGAATATCAACCCATGTCCAAACTTTGGAGAATATCAATCCATATCCAAACTTTAGATCTGGTCATAGTGATTCCCATTAGCAAATGTATCTTCATTTGCATTCACACCAGGATGTTTTTATTGCATGTCAGCATGTTGTTAACCAGAGCAGGGTGCACAGAGCGTGTTTTTATCTGACTATCAACATCACAAAGTTAGTAGGAAATTTTGGAATACTGGCAACACTTTTTTACAGCTGTAACAGATGGCAAAAGGAATGGAACTGGATGTGAAGAAGTTACAAAACAATTATCCAACAGAATTTCAGAGAACAAATATCTTGATTTTAAGAGACTATTTGGCATTATTTCAGCTCTAATTGAGTTGGAGAAGACACTGTTTTATGGAGTGAAAAGACCATAAACAGAAAAGTATATGTGGCTGCTAAAAAAGATGTGACACCCACTGCCAGTTACAAAGTGGGCACTTTATGTGCAAGGCTGCTGTTTTCTGCCAAATTTAACACGTCAATTCTGAAAGGGCAAGCTGAGAAGGAGTTCCTATATTTGGATATCTTTGCCGTAAGAAGTCTCAGTAAGGCACAAGAAAAAATAAAGAGTGGAGAAAGAAAGGAAGAGAGAAAAAAGAGAAAGAAAGAGAGAAAGAAAGGAGAAGGGAAAGGAAGCAAAGGAAAAGAAGGAAAAAAAGGAAAAGGTAAAAGAAAAGGAAAAAAAGGACCCTCTCCCAGACCTAGACTATTTTTGCATCATTTTTTGCACATCTTTGTGATATAATTGCAAGAAAGACCTGGATGGTTGGGAAATCATTAGCAGATACTGCAAAATGAGATTCAAAAGGGAAAAAAAAGCAAGCACGTGAAGAAAATAATTTAAAGTTTGAGTAAGCAGAAGGAGAATCAGTGCTATGAGATGAGGTTTGGGATTAGACTCCCAAAGGGGAGGCCTAACTGAATTTACATTCCATCGCATGTTTATTGCCTCTCTGTAATGCCAGCTAAGAGCTAATCCTAAGCACTATATTTACAAAATCAACTCCTAACCTAGGCAGGAAGAAATATTGAGACCCTCTGGCTTCACGAACTCTTTGAGATGTGAGACCTGTGACTTACCTTGAGAGATTTGCCTAGGAACTTCCTGGAACTGGAAGCCTAAATTCAAGTTTGTCACACAAAATATAGTAAGGAAAGGGATTTTAGTGGAAGTGGGGGAAAAAAAGGATTTTGCCTAAATAAATCACCTAAATAAATCATGAGACCTCCAAAGAAATTCAGGGTGAAGATCAAACCCTAATCAAGTGAAGATAATATAGAATAGATAATAACTTGTAGATAATATATACTTAGGTGTACATCCCTGAGTACCAGATACATCTGTGCTCTTGTTCTCCACAAGAGACCAGCACTGAGAAGGAACATTTCCCTCCATCTTCTAGAGCTTTAAGACTGGAATATTTTTTAAGGTCCAAAGACATCCACCAGAAAGAGCAATCACACTCATGATGATACAGACTACAATCATTCTTCCAGCACAGTTCATGTTCTTCCTCATCTCATTCCCTTGTGCTGCTTTACTGCAGATTTTCTGACAGAAGTGGTCCACATCACATATTGGATGTGGCAATTCATGCTCCATGGGTGTGAAAGTACTGTGAAGTCCTCAAGGAAATGTCAAATGGCATTTTAATTTTAACCAAATACAAGATTCACACTACTGCAGAAGAGACAAGGATCTCATTTTACTACTGTACATATTGAAAAACAAAGTTGCCCTGAGTTTTCAGGAGCTGTACAGAAACTCTGGGATAATTTATCAGAAAAAATACCATCATTTAGTCAGATTTTTAAAAGCTGCTTGCTTTTAGTGGAACACAATTTTTCCTTAATCAGATCTTACCTGAGCAAGTCTTCTTGTCTGGATTCAGAGTGTATCCTTCATAGCAGCCACAGCTGTAGGATCCATCATTACTCAGACAGACTTGGGCACAGTCATGCCTCCCAGGTGCACACATGTCCATGGCTGTGGTGAGCCATGGTTTAGGAAAGAAACCTGTTAATCCCTCCCAGATACTGTTTTAAATGCTCAACATTTTAAATTATAATTTCCTTACGATTTAAGCAGTGTCCTACTACATTATTATATTATGCTGCAGACAAGTGAATTCAGTTATTAATTATTTAATGGAGGAGGCAGATACTGCAAGACATGACTACACCACATCTCATGCAGTTCTGTCTTTCATCAGCAGTCCCAAGAGTCTTGTGCATCCCCAGTAAGGATGAAGCTAAAAACCCCCATGAGATAAGCAATAACCTGCCCTGTGTCAGACTAAGCAGTTAAACAATGTTTATGGAATTCTGTGAAGAATAAACAAATAAAATGGTAGATAAGCACCAAACTGCATTTTCTAATCAACAAATTTAAAGAAAAATACAATATTACTGTTATTGGAAACAAGGAAAAGACGACAATTGGGGTCTCATTTTAGGGTAACTGACAGAAAACCTGTCCATATCTCCATGAGTTTCATATATTCAAATACCCTTTAATTCTTACCTGAGCAAGTCTTCTTGTCTGGATTCAAGGTGTAGCCTTCATAGCAGTCACAGACATAGGATCTGTTGTTACTCACACAGATCTGGCCACACTCGTGCCTCCCAGGTGCACACAGGTCCACAGCTTGGTAGGAATGTTACAGAAACAACCTGTTGTTAATAACAAGCAGTTTGGGAAGGAGTGCACACTCCTATTTTTAAATATATTTTGATTTGGAATCATCTCAGAAATGGCAATAGTAATTGAAGGAATTAGAACGAATGGTAGGAGAAAATATCTATAGTGTCTACATTTGGAGACTTTGTTTCAGCATCTGGCCCTAATGAATGGATCTGTAGGCACAATAAAAAGGACAGTGATAGAATCAAACTACATCTCACCATTACTAACAGCTGAGTTTCATTTATTATTCATTTCTAGAATTCTTATTGAAAAAGATACAGATGTTTGTTGTTTCAACAGAAGCAAACAAGTAGCATCTCAAATCCACGAATAGTAGGGGTTTTTTTTCCCTAGTTGAACTCATTATCCAAAGGAATAATACCTGATCAGGTTCTCTTATCTGGATTCAGGGTGTATCCCTGATAGCAGTCACAGAGGTGGGATGCCCCATCACTCACACAGAGCTGCTGGCAACCGTGGCTCCCCAGGGCACACACGCTCACAGCTGCAAAGGGCAGTGACAGAGCGCTACTTCAGCCACCCCGGAGCAGAGGAACAGGCATTACTCATTCATGCTTACACAAGTACATCTTGCACTGTTTGCTGGATTACTGGTAGTAAATTTCAGTGCTGTGTTCCTGTCACAACAAGTTACAGACCTCCTTTGCCAGGAGAGAGAGGCCATGAATGGCACGGAAATAACTCATTACCTGAGGTGGCAGGAGAAAAGATGAATTGAAAATGAGATGGTTCAGCAAGGAGAGATATTAAGCATTCAGTAACATTACACAGGAACTCAGCCATGAAAAGCTCTTATGGCTCTTTGTATGCAGTTCCTTTCTATTATGGACAAGGGGAGGGGAGGGGAGGGGAGGGGAGGGGAGGGGAGGGAAGGGAAGGGAAGGGAAGGGAAGGAAGGGGGAGGAGGGAGGGAAGGGAAGGAAGGGAAGGGAAGGGAAGGGAAGGGAAGGGAAGGGAAGGGAAGGGAAGGAAGGGAAGGAAGGGAAGGGAAGGGAAGGGAAGGGAAGGGAAGGGAAGGGAAGGGAAGGAAGGGAAGGGAAGGAAGGGAAGGGAAGGGAAGGGAAGGGAAGGGAAGGGAAGGGAAGGGAAGGGAAGGGAAGGGAAGGGAAGGGAAGGTTTTACCTGAGATTTTTACTTAGATTTGTAGTTATTAATTATTGTGGGTATGGACTACTGGTTAAATCAATTTCCAAAGCAATACCGGTGAGATAAAAAATCAGAAGTAAGAGTGCTTAAATCTTCTCATGTGTTTCTGAAAACAAGGCAATTTTGTGGCAACAAAATGGCAACATTCCCATTTTCTAAAACAAGGATGATTTAGAATTCTGCTAAAAAGGCTGATAGAGTTGTCTTGTCTTTACATTTTACATGAACAAAAATCTCTGGGTGATCTTTTCAAGCATAACTGAGAAGTTCAGACTCAAATGGTCAGATTTTTGTGGTAGGAAAGTCAAACGTCCACTGACTTGGACAGCTACTCAAGGCTAAGACTTTTCCATCTCTGGGATGGCTTCATGCTGAATTATGCTCTCAGTGCATCAAGAACTTGGTCTTAGCCAACTATTTTTCCCCTGAACATTAATCTCCCTGTTTTCAGTTCACTCTGCAAATAAATTAATTGCCTTGGTCAAAGCAAAAGAAAATGCTAATTGCCACTGGTGAGTCCAGATTTCTGACCAAAAAGCACTCTGGAGCTGCAAAGAGACCCAGTTTACCACACTGTCTTACAAGATCCTCTTAGATTCATTTGGTTTATAGGAGTCTTTTTAAAGACTGTTTCCTTCACCCTGTTATTTTCATGAATCCCAGATTCTGGCAAACTGCACGCAGGCAACTCAGAGTTCCACTGGAAGTGTACATGTGTGAGCTCTCTGATTTACCCTCCAGCCTTGCAGGGGCCTAATTTCTATGCTTCAGCACAATGAACAGTTTATTCCTAAGAATAAGAGATTTTTCTTTGCTGCTATGAAAGGGCTTGCTTTGGTGAGAACATAGGTGGGCACGAGTGCTGTGTTCACAGCACACATACCTGTCCAGCCAGGTGGGCACTTGTGAGGGTCTGGTCACACCAGCAGCACAACGTGCTGTCAAGCCAAACCTCAAGGCATTTCCTATGCTAATTATTGGCAAAGTATCCTGTCTGCAGATGGTCTTACATGTTTACTTCATACCTAGAGAAAGAGGTTTATTCACTTTAAACACACAAAAAGTGTGGCAATTTTTAGTAAGGCTCTGAAATAACAAAAGTAACACACTGCCAACCAAGTTCCCAAGGAAGTGGCCAATATTTTAATTCTTTTACAATGTCATTTATACCTATTTTATCTATTATTTGCTGGAGATTTATTTTAAAGTAAATTTCTTAGAAATTCACTAGAAAAATCTACTTTGCACAAGTTTCTTAATTGTCAGAAAGTTGTCATTTGGTTTTTGTGAGTAGAGCTGTGTCACAGCTATCTATAGGCAGTTCTAAATACTCCAGATGACCTTTCTTCCCTGTAAATGACAGTAACAGCCCACTCTGGCCTAGCATTGTTAGTGGAGTTCTAGCCTAAACCAAATACATACAGCATTTTTATAAGATCAGCCCTGAAAAAGCAAAGCTAATTAATCCCATCCCACAGTTCCTTGTCTAAATCAAGTTGCAGAGAAACAGAGGGAGATGTGAGCCTGGCACACTGGAAAAGCCCAGCAGTGCCTAAAGAGTGAAAGCCTGTCCTGAGATGACCTGCTGCTGCATCTGTGCACTTTATCCTGCACCAGATTGCTCAAGCCAGTGTGGTGGCTTACCTGCCACACCGATTGTCCTACTCTGAACCTATCGGGAATCCCTTCAGCTCCACACTCCCACCCTCCTTGCTTCCCAGTGAGATGGGAAAAGAAATGAGCAGCCTGCACAGCTCTGGTGTACCTTCAGTAATTCAGTAAATATATACAGTCAAACCTTGTCCAGATTGCTGTGATTTCTCTTTCTCTCTAAATCTGACCAACTGCACAAGGAGGTCTACTCGAGTCAGGTCTGTCACCTACACTAAGGTCACTATTCAAAATGAAAGGCTGTTACTTGGCCTCCACTGAAAAAGAGGATTGGCTTGTTTGCCCAATGGATGGTAAAGGAAATATTTAGATGTGACACATAACACTTCTGAAAAACATCTTTCTTAAGGAGTGGAACCGCAGCAGCAGTCGAAAAGAGCCAAGTTACACTGCTCTCTTGGACTGCTCCCCTTACCACAGAAAGTCTCCCTGAATCTGGATGTCAGCTTTTAGATCACGCCGTAGGTCTCCACATAGAAGATGTGTTCATCCAGGGGCTCGCTGGCCATCATCCTCAGGGACTGCACGTCTGCCTGGCCCACCCCGACCGCGTAGATCTCGATGCCGGCCATCCGCGCGCTCGCCGCCACACCTTGGACCTGGTCCTGTGGCCGGCCGTCCGTCACTACAATGACCACCCTGGGGATGTTGAATGTTGCTGGCCGGGCACCCATTTCTTCAGTGAAGACTTCTTCCATGGCAGTTTGGATGGCAAGGCCGGTCATGGTGCCAGCAGACAAGGGCTCAATGCGGGACACAGCCTCCTTCAGAGAGGCTTTGTCAAAGTGGGTCCGGAGGGGAAACTCCACCTTGACGGTGCTGGCGTAGTTCATGACGGCCACACGTGTTGTTTTTTCACCGACATCCAGGGTATCGATCATTTCTGTCAGGAAGAGTTTCACTTTCTCAAACTCTTCGGGTCGCACACTGCGGGAGCTGTCTACGATGAAGAGGAGGTCTAGAGGCCGGTTCTTACAGGCAGTGTCTGCCAAGAGGGAAGGAAAATGCTTCAGTCACCTCCTACACGGGACAGGAGCTTCACCCAAGTGCAGCGAGTGCTGTCATGGCAAACTACTCCTGCCAGATAATGCTAGTTGATTCTTTATGAAGAGGCTTCAAATCATAGTGAGCAACATATTAGAGAGCCGTACATATTAATTTTGACAAATAATAAATAACTGGGTTTTTCTAAGCATTAATAGATAGGTGCACCTTTGAGCGCTCAAAATGTCTAACATTTCTATCCTTGAAACAAAGGGTGTTGGTTTTCATGCAACAGCCAACAAAAAGAGGAAACAATTATATATAAATGTATTTACTGTTTATTTTCATAAAGCTTGAATTCCAGTTTTTATAAGATAAAGAAAAAAAATGGCAAAACATCTGACTAGATCATATAGGGAATGGATTGTAATATATTTTTGGATAGTAACAACATAAACTGCTATTCAGGAATTATTTCTTGTTTATAAGTCACGATCCAAAATACACAACAAGAGCAAATAAAGGCCAACAAGAAAAAAGACACAAATGATGTTGTAAAAAGGCTTATTTGGAAATTGTTATTGTTTATGGCTTCTAGAGCAGAGAGAGAAAAATGAAATTACTCATGAAATAATTTTATATGTAAAAATAAACATTTACACACACATTTCCAAAATTCCTCACTGCCATGTAAATTTAGACAGAAGCAGAAAAGCCATAGCTTAGATCAGAGACAAACATCACTTCTAGGAAGACACAAACCAATCAAGACAGTGACAGCAGGCAACTGAAATGCCCCCTCCCTGTCCTGATACCACATCCTGACACAGACAGTACCATGTACTTAATTTATACCATCAAGGTTGGATTTGCAGCTAAAAAATGGACAATCCACAACAAGAGTATTTCTATAAAAGACATCCTGGCTCACCAGTGCATTAAATAGCAAAATATGAGGTGTTCAGTTTAAATTCACACCTTGAGGGCTGTTTTGGGAACCTGACACACCTCTCCTGGCTACTATCAAGGTGACTTTTATTATTCCATTCCAGCTGAAATTTAAAAACATCTTCACAAGTATCTTAAAAGTACAGGTGAAAACAGCACTTCCCCTCCCCCTTCCCCACGGCACTGGAAACTTTTTTCTCTAATTAAGTGAAAAGAGAGGGAAAAAATGAAATTGCACAAATTTCCTCAGGAAGCACAGCAGCATAGTTAATTTTGCCTTTGGATGGAGTAATAGATCAGACAAATCTAGGATCCCACCCAGCTATATTCTATATAATTCTATGTTCATCCTGTAACTCAGTTTTGCCTTTGGGAAGTTGCAAATACACGAGGAAATGTTAGTGCATGCATGCATAGCTTAAGACACGAAAAAGAAAAAAAAAAAGACAAGCAAAGCTTGTCAAAAAAAAAAAAAAAAAAAAAAAAAGAAAAAAAAAAAGAGCCAGTGAGCCAGCGCAGTATTTGTAGGTAGAAAACTTCCCTTTTTTAGACTGAAAAGGAAAAAAAACCTTTTCAGTAACCTGGTCCTTCCACGAGCCTGAAATAAAGAAGTTTCGAGCAATGAGCATAGGTAGGGAAGAGCTACGCGGGGTTTAGAGGCGCGGAGCGGCAGCGGGGCGGCAGCAGGAACGCGGGGCAGCAGCAGGAGCGCGGGGCGGGCCGGGCCGGTCCCGGCGCGGTACCTGCGGAGCGGCCGCCGGGGCGCGGCTGCCGGCGCGGGCGGAGCGCGGGGCCCCGCAGGGCCGCGGGCAGCGGCGGCAGCGCCAGCGCCAGGGCCAGGCAGCAGCGCAGGATGCCGAGCGCCCGCCCCATAGTGCTGCTGCCGCCGGCCCCGCGCCCGCCGCGCCGCTTTTAAAGCTGCCGGGAGCGGGAAGGGGGACGAGACAGCGAGGGGGCATCGGCCGCCCCCGCCGCCTCCTCCGCAGGGCGGGCCGGGGGCCCTCGCTCCCCCGCCCCGACGGAGAGGGACGGGGCGAGGATCAGAGCTCCTCGTTGGGAACGTGCGGCAGGGCTCGAACCTCGGCGCAGGGGGAGCTGAGACACCGTTCTTCCTTCCAGGCTAATTTTGCATTTCAGTCTCCGGGACAGTAGTTGCAAAGAACGGGAGAAAAGTTCCTAATGTGATCACCGAGGCACAAGGAACTGCCCGCTCTGTTGCCAAATGTGGCCGAGGACATTTTGGCCAGTTCCTGCAGGAAGCTGCAGTGAGCTTTTGGGAAAGCACAAAGGCACCCTGATCTCCAGCACAGGGCGTTAGAAGACGCTTTTGCCAAATCTGTATCTCGTTGTACTGCAGTGTTAAAAATGTGTATTTTATTATTGGCTTTTCGCAAATATTAAAATGAATATTATATGTGTTATGTTAGAAAGTTATGCATGTATTAATTTTCTTAAGTAGCGTGTTAAATGTAATTTTAGGTTATAACATAATGTTAAAATAGAAACCATGCTATGTAAGATACTTTTTTTACAGAGAGGACTCACACCGAGATAGCAGCCACAGGACACCTAAATCTTTCAGAGAAAAAGAATTTATTGCTCACTTATCAGAAGAAACGAACTTCTTCCCGCCTCGCTCAGCCATGTAGACGCCGTCAGGAGTAAGAGGAAGAAGTTGACACTGACCAGACGGAATCCTTTGTTTGAATGGAATTTATGCATCATGTATGAGATGTATGAATATGCAACAGGCTATTGCTTTTAAGGGTTAATCCTCTGTTAAAGTGTGTCCTTTTTCGGGCTTATTTTGCCCAGAAAGAGGTACCCAGACTGTCCGTAACTCTTTGTTTTTTATTGTCTCGTATTGTCCTAATCCCAATTGTTCAAATTTTTATTACTCTAATTATATTACTATTTTTATAACCATTTTATTACTATTAAACTTTTAAAGTTCTAAAAACAAGTGACTGGCGTTTTTCACATGCAGGATCATCTTCTCTCCCATCACCTCCATCAGGGGAACAGGAAGCCATGATTTACAAGAGAAACCACCACTCCCCCAGCTGTACAGTATCAGGCAGGCACTGACTCACTTCAGCAAGTTCTAGCACGAAAGCACAGTAGAAGAGGCCACCATCACATTCTCAAAGGCTGCAAACGGTAGCAGCAAAGAGGGACCACCACCCTTGAAGCAGGAGAAAGCCACAGGGCAGGGCTCCAGGGGAGTATAATGGCTTTTCTCTCTCAGAAGACACTGCAGCTTTTTTGAGCAAGAGCACATGCACACACACCCCAGACAAATTTCAGGCAGTGCCTGCTGCTGTCAAGTACTGCTCACACACAGCCACTCACTAGGACAGTCTCAGTAAACAGCCCTTGGCAGGAGCTCTTTGCCCACTCATGATCAAACACACATACACACACACACGCACACAGACACTCCCTCACTGCAGAGACCCAGAGCAGTGTGTGCTGCAATCCATGTTTGAGCAGCACCCAGTTTCAGCTGTTTCTTATACCACATGAAACCACAGTGGTCTTTCACACACTTACTCCCCACTCCAGAGTCACACTGAAGCAGTCTGTGGCAGCATCTAAAGGTGCCCTGCGTTAGGAGCCTCTGTGGGAGTTCAGATCCAATGCAGCTCCTCAGAATCTGGAAAAAAGGGTGCAGCTGTTGGCAGCACTGCCCTACCCTGGGTACCCCCTCGGGGTAACCACCAGGACAGCACTGCCAGAACGGGGCAGAGAGGCTCTGAGACCACTGTACTCCAAAGTGCTCTCACAGGTGGCACCTGAGTTAATTAAAAAGGGAAACTACTGCTGGTAGCACAGCCCTAACAGAGCATTTTTAAATGTGTACAGAGATACATATTGAAAATACAGGAATAACCCCAGACATTATATGCTGCAACAATCTGAATCCATTTTCCCAGAATTTAACACCAGATACCTCTTCTCTTCCAAAGCAGTAAAGTGTTTTATTTCTTCAGCCATACTAAATCATTAAATAATCTTTTACCTCTTTACAGCTCTTGCTACAAAAGAGGAAGAGTGAAAAGTTTTTTGTACCTTGGTTTTTTGTTTTTTGTTGGTTTTTTTTTTGTTGTTGATTGTAGAAGACCATCACTAAGTTATGGCATATCTCAAACAACTCTGGACATTTTCCAATGTAAATGTTGCAGTCCTACTGGGTGTCTGTCCTGCTTTTAATGCAGGACAGACATCAGATTTCCCCAAGGGCTCAAAGCCTCCAGTACAATTCCCTTTTCCCAGTTCATGGGTAAGTACCAATCAGACAAGGGGAAGTCACCCAAGTACTTGAACTGCAAAGGCTTTAACACAGGACTGTGTGTTAGAGAGAATCCAAGTTCTCCAGCCACATAAGGACTTCTACTGAAGCATGGATCAACACTAAACCTGCAACTAAGTATGCTGGACTGTCTGCAGGACACTGAAGCAGTTCAACAAAAAAGTCACCAAAAAGATCAACCAACACTACTGGTAAACATTTTGTAAAAGATTTATTTAAGTATCATTTATCACAAAGAGGAAAATACATAGAAGATTAGAAGCATGCAACCATCTTCCACATTTCTATTTATTTTTCTTGCATTCCCAGCTCGTTGTAATAGAACTCCTGTGCCACCCTCACTTGTTCCTCAAAAATACTGTTTCAAGACAAAGGATAACCAAAAAAACCACAATAAAAGGTAAGATAACATATGAGAAAAGTGCAAAGTAAAAAAGTCACATATATACCACATTCAAACCCTTCTCCTCCCAAAAAATGGATAAAGGCAAACTGTCATTTTGCTGCACGATCAGATTGTCTTTATGAACTACTTTACAAAAAATTAATATAAATTAAGGGCATAATCCTGCAGACACTTATAATCACAGCTAACTTCAATCAGAGTGGCTCAATTGGTATTATTAAAAGCCACAAGTTAGTCACATGCGTAAGTTCTTGCAGGTGTAAGGCCCTAAGGCAATAAAATGTTTAAGAGCATTAGGGAGAACAAAAATTAAAGCAAATGAAATCACTCTCAGATGTGTGTTGCTTAGTAAGTTTATATCAAACATATTTTAAACAGAACAGTTTGCTCCTAAAGCCCTGAATATTTCTATTACTTAAGCAGTTTTGCAAGATTAAAAGACAAAACCCCCAGGAAGCTGGTACAGATGTTAATGAACATAAAAATTGCTTCAGGCAGGTATGTAGGGAGGTGGAGGTTCCTTCTCAGGCATCTTCACTGCCATTTCATAGGTTGGCAGAACATACTAAGGAGAAGACATTTTGAAGTGATTAATGCAGGATATTTCAAATGGGAAAAAAAAAAAGAACAAAAGAGAACAAAAGCATACATGGCTCATCAGCAACTTAATCCTCTGTTCCAGGCAAAGTTATTTTAAGAATTTACTGCTGTTCCTAGTAAGCAAATGAGGAAGTGAAAGAAGGTGCAGGAGCAGTTTACTGCTCTGCTGAGCCTAACCCTTGGTCCTTTATTCCACACCCCACTGCATCTTGTCTTTGCAAAGCAGCAAGGAAGGTTTGGACTGGTGCAAAGTTTCCCTCTACCACAAGAAAAACATTCAAAGACTTCCCTCTAAAGACTCTGTTTTTAGGCACTCAGAATTTAGCTAAGAAATAACCCACCACAAAATTACCTGCTTTACAATTTTTTATCTTTCCAGTCTTTCTTCAGAAAGCTGGACAAGGCTTGGAAACATACATGGATGTGATGATTTTTCTACTTCAAAATTAATGATATGGCTTCCTTTTAACTTAAAATGAGATTTTACCTGTGGAGGAGCTTCAAAAGCAGGGTACACAGCAATCTCTGGCAAATTTCTGCTGATGATGTATTTATAGCAGTTCCATACACAGTTAATTAGATATGCCTGAAAGAAGAGAGATTTTTCTTTTAAACACCTCATAAGCATTGGCTGATTCAGAAATTAGATGTTGTATGACATTCCTATGATAAAGAGGAGCATACATCAACTTAGACAACACATATCTGAGGAATGGTTGCTATTTCACAGACCTGGCCACATACCTATGTTGCTCTCCATTTAGCTTTGCATTCACAGTGACTCATAGAGGATGCACCACACAGGTTTTAGTAAAAGAATTCACAGATCCATTCAAGTAATCTCTGTCTGCCTCAGCAGTGCTAATCAAATTAATCCGCAACTGGCTTATGCTTCTGTGGATCTCAGTCTAAGCCTGCCAGGAGGAGGAGGAGAGGCCAACAGCAGAATCCCACTCATCTCCCAGTTAGCACTATTGCTCCAACTAACTGCCAGTGTTAAGAAGAGGGCTCAGACACACAACTGAGGCAGCAGGGAGAGGGCAGAGCAGCGAATCCTGAACTTTGAGTCAACACTGACTGCTGCATAAACATTATCATGATATGATGAGGATTAGGGGTTTTTAATTACTAATTTATGTAACATTAACCTCTCCAAATATCTCACTGACAAGTTAGCACTGTTGTACAAGAGGTACCAAATTTCCCAATCAATACACAAGTGCTATCTACTGTATTAGGCTTTCACTCTCCCCAGTTAAACATTCCTCTTGGAAAAAGTATAGAAAATCAGTAGAATTATTTTTCTTTTTTTTTTTCTTAAATGCAACCTGAATGCAATAAAGGAACAGTATCATGGCCAATGTATATTATAAATGCATTTCTCTAATATGCTTTGTCTACATAAGAGTTTTTATAACGCAAATGAATGCCTCATTATTTAGATCTTCAGAAAGAAACTGCCTGCTACTATCACCCTTCAGAAGGGAGGAAGATGCAGGTCTAGAATTAACTTATACATTTCTTCCTTCCATCATCTTCCTTCCAAAACTTGCATTCTGGTTTGTTAGACACAGTGAGAGATTTTAAACATTTTGTTTAGAAACTTGTATACATTAACTCAGTATTATTTCACTACAAGCTTAATTACAAATATTAAAATTATCTCTACATAGACGAAAAGTCTTTTTGCATTCCTCCTTTCTACTTAGGAAGGGCAGAGCTGAATAAGCACACCCCACTGCACACACACAAGTTAGCTGAAGACACCAGTACACACCAGATTAGACCTAAGTCATACTGGAACTGAACATCCCAACAATTGTGCTCAAAGAAGTTCTTACCTTAGCATTAAGAAAGCAGCTGGGTTCTGAATTCAGCATTGAGAATTAACTCAGATTGACACCATCTTAATATTTATTAACTCTTGCAACAGACACATGATTAAGTTTTAACTTACCTTTAAAATGATAAATAATACAAAGAACACCAGAACAATAAACAAGAGACAGCTGGAGTCCAAAGAAAGGAGATCCTCTTTGTAAGGAAAATCCGGCTAGTGAAAAAAAAAACAAACAGGGGGGAAGGGAGAGAAAGGGAAGAGATAAGAATGAACACTGCACAATCAAATATCATAGAAAAACATCCGAACTTCACACCAAATGAAACAAACCCTTGTGTAAACTACTCCCCTGAAACAAAAAGTTCCATTTCTAACAAATTTCCTCTTTATCCTCCCACAAAGGACAGTATTTATCCTGTCTCTGTCCCACAAGAACACATCACTACAGTACAGTCTGTGTCCCCAGTCACTTCATCAGTTTCATGCCAACACAGATTCTTCTTCACAGGTGCAGGACAGTATTTGTACTCATGGTCCTCTACAACTCTTTAATGACTTACTGTTAATTACATCCTGTCAGTCCAACCTGTAACACACTGGTGTGCAGTGTAAGATGTCACCCCCAAACTCAGGGGAGCTGAAACAGAACTTCTGCAAACTGTCTCTTTTCCTTCCCTGACCACAGTAACAAAGCCTCTCTCAAACACCAATCTAAGATTTTATCTGTTTTAAAAAAGGACTTGCTTTTAAACATCTACTTGAACAAATCACAGCACCAGCCAGACAGAGCTCATGGTCTGTCAATGCAGACAGTACATTCTATGCATTGACTCTTCTTGCAATTATAACGCAGGCAGTGTTAGTGAGAACTCCACTGCAGTTCCCTTAGAAAGTGTTGTTGCAACTTGAGAAGAGACACATAGAATGGAAAAAGGAAAGCTCAGATTCCATGTGTAATGCTGTGGGAACCCTTACCTACACTTCTACAGTCCTTACCTATACTTCTCTTCCGGTCCCCTACCAGATAAGGGTCAACACATTTTTAATCTGCAGTAGCAAATGTGCCACTGAGCCCCACTGCTTAAAAGGCACAGTTAAGTGTGTTAAAGAACACACTTCCAAGTCCAATTGTAGCCAACACAGTTTAAACCAGTAGTTCCCATCACAATTCTTTCCTTACTCTCCCTGGCTTTCCTTTCCTTACTCTCCCTGGCTTTCCTTCTAAGGATCAATTGCAACTTTAACTCTTCCACCTCTGGTAAGCTACCATGCCCACAAATAACCACCTCTGGCTGCTGCAGGCTGAATTCCTTTTTCTTATGCAAAGGGAAGTGTAGCTCAGTCACTGATCCAATTAAAAAAACCTTTAATTTCAAATGTAAAATATCAATTTGAGCTGAATACTTACCAACTGATCCAGGTAATCCTTGATTCTGGGCAAGTAGGTTAGAGAGCTGATAGCAACCAGACAACTGAGCACAAAGTCAAAGAGTTGGTAACAGAAAAATGGGATCAGCCAGCCTACACGATGCTAAGAAATAGAAAAAAGGAGCAGCATGTAAATTATTTAGTTTAAAAAAAAATCAAGTAGCAACTCTCAAACCATGGATTATAAATATACTTACAGCAATGGCACCATACACCATCATTGCACTGATTGTGAACATGAGGAGGGAGATAGCAAACAGAACACAGGCATTTTCTGCATAAAAAAAAAAAAAAACAAACCAGTAAGAATCAGTCATTTCCTGGAGTTGTCACAATGCAGCTGACAGGTACCCAAGCTTTGTCCATTACTACGATCTGTTCTCAATTGACTCATCCATGCCAACTACCAGCAGCACAATAGAGTAATTCAGATCCTTCAGAACAAAAAAAGATCTGGTTCAAGAAAACCTACAACTACTTGGAAAAATCCCTCTGCCTTAATCAAAAGCCTGACCAAAGCCCAGGAACACCAATTAGAAGCTTGACATAGTTTGACAGTAATGCACCATAATGATGCTGATTTGCAATACGTGTCAGTGCTGAAAGTATGTGAGTGATTAACTTTACAACTGGACAGAATCTTAAGTGAAGATAACACACTATCAACCTTTACACTTGAAAATGCTTTGGTTACATAATTTGGTCATTGGCAGTGGGAGCAGCACTGCTCCTTCAATAACACTAAGGAAAACAGGAAATCACTGTGTGGAAGGTATCCCACTATTTACAAGAAAAGGCAGTTGAACAGAAACCAATTTGTAGCAAAATCCAGGACACTCATGGAAGCTGCATGATAAAGATTCTCCTTGTGCATCACCGTTACTGATTACAGAAGCAGAGCTGCTTTCCACAAGTTAGATTAAACTTGTTCTTTTTTAAACACAAAGAAAACAGCCTGAGAGTCTATAGACATGGTAAATAAATGGGTTTTAGCAGTATTGAAGACAAAATTTTTTTGCTCTCCTGCCTGAAAAAGATTATCTGAGAACCCTTCCTACTCTGCAATTAATATCTACATACACAGATGGCATCAAGGAAGAGCCCCCCCATGTCTGAAATGCACTGTGTTTATCAGACATAAGTCTCAGCAATCACCAGCAAGTGTGGCTGTCTTCTGAGGAGTTATTACTCACAATATACACTAGTACAATAATACCTGTAAAGTTCTTTCACACACACAAAGCCCTCCAAGCCCAGATCCAAACATAAGGAGTAAGAATTTTTTAAAAAGCATGTGACAGATTTTACATTGAAGAGTAAGGAAAGCACCTTCAGCTTCAGAAGCATCTTTCACGCATGTAAGCTTAAGGCTACCAAGTACCCCAAAAGCCTTAACAGATTACATGACATTCTACAAATATCTGCTGTGATTTTACTTAATATCTTAGCCTCATGAAGAATTTGGTCCTTGCTCCCAATCTTATTTCATTAATAGTAAATGTGAGTTACAGTCACAGGTCAGAACTGACAGATCCCCAATTCAGGGAATGAACAATTAATCCAATATGCTCAAAACCCAGTTTTGTGCTGTACTATTTAACTTCACTGAATCTGACCCTCCCTAATTTTTCATGTAATACAACAGACTCAGGTAGATTGCCACACTACAGACTGAGGTAGAAGTGCCACACTACACATTTCTGCACATTTAAAACCAAGAGAAGCAAAGCATATGCTCAAGTTTACAGATAGAATAATTAAAAAGCTTGACACCAATTTCAGCTGTATACATATACACTTAGTAAAAGAGTGAAAAGTGGGCGTAATTCTGCTCATGGTGCTTTCTCTCATTTATTCTGCAGGTGAAACTTAGAGAAACACTTCGGTTTCACTCAAATACTTGGCATCCCAATTGTTCCTCTCTTCTTCAAAAGATATCATGGTTTTCTTCTCAGTAAATTCATATGCAGGAGCTCTAAGGTATTTCCTGATCTATGAAGATGACCAAAAATTCTGAAGAAAAGTCTTTAAACTTGTTTTCTGCTGCTTGTTTTCCTGAGTCAGCAAAGATAATTAATGTTTATGGAGAAAGTGAATCAGAGATGTCCCACACATACTTCAACATTCAAAGCATTAGAAGGCCAAGAAATCGCATCATTTAAGATGCTTGGGTATAAAATGAAGTTATAATAGTAACTCCTAAAGCTTTCTTTTTATTCTTGTAGAAGAATTCAATACCAGAATATTTGAAGAGAAATTCAGAAAACAAGATAACCATATTTATTAACAGCTGTATGCATATATTACAACCTAGTGTAAGACAAATCCATGGTAGTGCATGCTTTATATTCCCATCAGCCAGCAGAGCTCTAGACCTACCAGCCATTCTCTCAGAAGCATAGTAATTTCCAATGACTTCATACTGGATGTCAACAGTTGGCACCATATTTGGATGAGTCACTTCTACTGTCAACAAGATGCCCATCAGCAAGTTCACCACCTGAGAGAGATCACAGGTACCTCAAGGTTAATTACTTTGCAACAGCTAAGATGTTTTCAATGACCACTAATAATCCTTTATTTCAGTTAAAAATAAACTCTTCTCTTTGCCTGTATGTGGAAGAAGAAAAAAAAAGAGCCAAACTTACAGTTAAATTTCAAACTCATTTAATTAAATGACGACTAAAACAACCCAAAGAGTGTGGAGCACTTGCTAGGTTCAATGAATCACCACTGAATAACTTTGCAAATTGAGGGGATGGTAAGATTCCTAGGGATTCAAATAACATAATTAAGCTGACGCTGCCTGATGAATGTACAGGTTTGTGAACTGAAAAACTGGAAACAGTTAAAAAAGGTCAGGAAGATAAAGGTACAGAATGAGGAATATTTTGAAAGAATTTCTGCTTTCTACAACAAATAAATTACTGGGTTTCTGCCACATTTCAGCTTTAACGAGCTAGAGAGATCTTCCTCTGCTTCCCAGATCATTTATTAAAACCTCACCAGTCCTTATCAGAAAGGTCTACAAAACCATAGGGGAAGTTAAAAAATTTCACACAAAGATCAACCCCCACAGTGTGTGCTCGCCAGTCTTTCTCCTCCCTCACGCTGCCACTTAAGACTCCTTCTGTTGCCCCATTTTGGTACACACCAGAAATGTCTTCAGTAAGAGCTCAAAGAATCAGAAGTAGCTGAAGCCTCTGTAAAATTGCCTTGACAGCATTTCTAAGGTATCCAAGGTTTACAGGGACGTAGTTTCTGTTACTAGTATCTGGAGACACATGCCAAAGGTTGCATAACACAAAAAAACACCTCACGATGGTCTTTTCTAGCTGCAGACATGTTCCAATCAGTATTCAGTACTGTCACCACCAGCAGCAGGATCCCTTCCAATTAGCCTCAAAAGAAAAAGAAAACTGGTTTGTAGTTTCTCACAACTTAAGAATATTTGCCAGGTATTTCTTCTTCTATGGGCATGGTTCCAGAAGTCAATGATGGTGGCTAGTCTATGTACAATTACTCAAGATTTCAGAAAGGGAAAAAAAAATCTGAATCTTGTAAAAATTTTGAGACTCACAGTTCCTATAACTATTTTCCCCTCCCTGATTTTATTAGTTTTTTTCTTCTTTTTCCCCTGGGGTTTACAGATAAATGGTGATAAGCTTGCTTGCACTTTCTGCTAAAAGAACCCTTCAGTGGAATTAAAGTTGGAAGTGCATTCCACTTTGTAGAAATGCAATCATCTCATCATGTATTACACAAATTTACTAGAATTTCCAGCTATTTTGAGCCGCTTGTATTTCTATAAGGCGTTTTATATAAAACATTGCAGCCAAAACAGCTGGCAGTGAAGAACTCTGTTTAACTACCAATATCTTTAGCCAAGAAATGCATTTATTTTCACCCTCACAAGATACTTCTTAAAGAGCAAACTGTCAAGTTGCTCACCTGCCTCGTTTTCAAATCTTATTTTGCTTTACTATTCGTCAAAAATATGGAACACTTTCATCTCCCACCTGCTCCATCCTTCTGTACTGTGGCCTTCTGCTCTCAATGCTCTCTGCATTTTCAACCCTCTATTTCCTCCTCTCAGTGAGTGAACTGGGTATGTTGGAAAATACCTTTCTGCACTGCACTTGTTTCAAAAAGCCTAAGTCAAGGTTCATGTCTCTGGCAGCTGAAATATTGATCTCTACTTTATAAAGCACAAAAGTACACGTTCAATTACAACTAAATCATTTCTTGTTTATACATAGTCATGAGTTTGACTGCCATGATAGGCTACCTGCCTCGAGATAAGGAGTAAGCAGCACCTGAATTACTATAGAAGTACTGAAGAACTTGAATGCCTCAGAATTTTGAGACTGTAATTCTCCATCTGTCAATTTCTTTTTTATTTTCATCTTATCTGGCATCCTAATTCAGTGTACTGAAGTCTTTGGTAATTTCACTAGTTACTGAGTGTAGTTCCAAGTATTTAAGGTTTATTTTCTCAACCTGAAATGGTATCCAAGTAAAACAGAAAATAAGAGTCATTCAAAATCCAATCTATTAGAATCAATGAGACCAAATAAAAATAGTTACAAACCAAAACAAATCTAAACAAAAACAAACAACAAACCAAAACCGTGACCAATTAACACCTCAGAGTTTCCAGCGCTCCATTACTACTGTTTACAAATCCATCACAACACTGAGCAATTAATTGAAACTCCTATGTTAAATGTGATCAAGACCTACAGAGCCAGAGCGTCTATTTTAACTACTTCCATTCTTTCCCAGAAGCTTGAGAACAGCAAGACCACAAGGCCAGTTTCAAAATAATAGGTGTAACAGGCAGCAAGAATATGGCTTGGATCACAGAACATTGTTAAGAGATTTTAAGTAAATACTCGCTGCAAATCAAATGTATGTTCACAAATGTCTACATAGAGAAGTCAGAAAAAATGTAACTCATGTATGCCTCAGTATAATATGAGGATTAAACCCATCACATCTTCCCCTCCAAAAAAAAAAAAACCACAACAAAAAAACAAACTCAAAAAAAACCCAAGCCTGACAAGACAGCACACAGTGGATACTGCAGCACCCTAAAGTAACACCTCAGAAATCTCAGCAGCCTCATTCTGGTCTTTTTTGCTAAGAAATCAAAAATAGTAACAAAAAAAAAAGTTTGCAAAATGCATGTTCAAGTTCTTATTTTAAAAATAATCCCATTAAGATGAAAATAATCTTAATTTAGTTTTGTAATAGTTTTTACATTTTCATATCTGGAATAGCTAAGTTTAATAGTTTGGTGTAGCTTGTATCAAAATTCAAATAGCTGAAATTTCAAATTCTCAAGTAGAAAGTCATCATTTATTACACACTGGTAACAGAAATATTAGTTCACCATATGATTAGAACTCAAAAGACTGTGGAACTCTTAAGAAGCATTAGCTTTTTAATTAGTGAGTTTTATCTCCACAGTGCGCACTTTATGCCTCATCAGGTAAGCACTTCAACTCTCTGGAGGCCTGAACATAAAGTCAAGTTTTCCCCAAGCACTCAGAGTGACTTGGGCAAAACCAAGAATTCCTACTTAGAATTTGCTTATATCCTTTCATGAGGGGAAAGAGGGAAATTGCCTTGCACTACTACACTCATTTTCCTTTCACTTTTCCAGTATTTTTTCCCTAGGCATGTTTCCAAAGGGCAAAAAAAAGAAAGGAAAAAAAACCCCAAACAAGATGGAGATTCTGATTTGGTTTGATTTATTAACATACTGAAATAGTAAAAACTGAAGAAGAGTAATTTTAAATAGGGTACTTCAGAGCCTCTAGCAGTACCAGTATCAGACTGACAGAAATGAGCCAATTTAATAACTAGTCTCAATCTGGTTCAGTGAACACACAATTCCAGAGATCCCCCTCATGCTCGTGCTAAGCAGCAGCAATTGCATCACTGCCTGCAGCCCTGAAGCTTGCTGCCAGAAGGCAGCAGCCCCTCCCTCCAGAACAATACTACTGGCTTCTATGCTGTTTACTGAACTCTGATCCCATTTCTGCCAGTGCAGGGTTCCTGCTTCCGGTCTCTGGAAAGTGCACAGTGCCCAATATGAAAGTTTACAGGAAGAAACAAAACTTCAAAGCAACACGACTGCAATTATGGAGAGAGGAACAGGAGGTTTCTTTTTCCTTCCTACACGGAACAGCAGTGGGTGTTGCAGAGCTAACCAAGCTTTATCAGACCTGGAACTCAAGTACAATTCTGCCAGAAATGTTCTTAACTTGTCTTTTGGTAGATACACTTTTATGTACTGATCACAAACAGCAGCAGCACACAGACAGAACTGTGCTTGAGACACACTCTGTTCACACAGCATCAGCAGCAGACATCTTAGAAAGTAATCCTGGTTCTCTCTGGACTTGCAGAAGCACACAGCAAGGACAGTGATAAAACTGTTCCAGTGAGGAGCAAAGGTGATTACAAGCATGATTTAAAAGTACACAAATAAGCAAAGAATAGGAAAATGCCTAAAGAAATGGTTATGTAAGAATAACACATGTATTAAGTAGACAGAAGTCTTATCTTACTAAAACATCTGGAGTAGATTGCTGTGAGACTCCATTTTAAGTTTGATAGCAAATTCCTTCAGGACTGCACTGCACGAGAACACAGTTTATATAGTAAATAGCAAGATTTCAGTAACATAAAACTATTCTTGAACGAAACACTTCTCCCCCTCCAAAAAGCTACATCCTTCAAAAAACCCCAACAAAACCAAAACACACAAAACACAAACAAAAAGCCCCACCAAACCCACAAACTAAAAAACACCACCCTACACATAAAGTTATTACTATTTGTCCCACTGCAACTTAAAAGCAGAGATTACTTAATTGATTTAGAAATATTTCTCATAAGAACCTGAAAGACTAAGTTAGAGCTATACTTAAATGGGGCATTAATTAACATGTCTAAAAAATCTGACATGTTTGGGACAATTTTTTAAAGCTTGGCAGAAGGCAATTAAATTTAACTTTCATTGTCAAAACTGTATTTTACCTTCAAAAAAAGTGTAATTTATATTTGAATTCTGATTTTAAAGCATTAGGGAAGACCACCATGTTATAACCTTTTCCAGCTCAGACAGCTGTTGCCAGACTTAAAAGTTCTCACTCTTACCCAGGTGACAGCTGCGAACTGGATAAAAATATTCAACGCACGGCTTAACAAAGTGTTCGATACTCAGGGGTTTTTTTAATAAAAACTCGCACCTCTAAAGCACTTTGCATGCCCCCTGCTACCTTGAACTCAGCTCTACTTTTTCCTGCAGCGACCGAGCGGCTGCGGTTACACGAGATCAAAGCCGCACTCCGCCCCTGGAGCCGCAGCCCCACGGGTGCCCGGGGCAGCCGCCACCGTCCCCAGCACCCATTCAGAAAGAAGAAAGAGGTGCCGCATCCAGGCAACGAGGGGAAACATAAGCACAGCAGGAGAGGTAGAAACTGGAAGTGCTACCAGGCCTGTGGCCACGGAAACATCTCCCTGTCCCCCGCCCCAAGCAAGCTCCTTGGTTCAGGGACCCTCCCGCGAACAGGAATCGCAGTGCGGAAGGCAGCGAGGTGCTTTTGTGCTGTAACAAGGATCACCGAACCCCTCGTTGTTCACGACTTGTGCTTTTACTTCAGGGACCAGAAGCATATTCTTGAACTGCATCCATCAGCACAGGGCGGTTTGCAGGTTTCCAAAAGTTTGATTCTCAAAACTACAATGGACCTTTTCCTTTGAAATGAACTAATAATGGAACTTAATCAGCACCAAGACTTTTGTCCAGCTTCATTTTGAAAGCGATACCTTTTCCCTAAACTTTTGTTACATTTCCAACGCCCTACCCACCCTCCCTTTTCCTCAAGTCCTGTCTCTCCAGCGACTTTGTTTGCCCGCACATTTTTTTGCCAACTGAGGGACCAAGATGAATAAAAATAAAGGATCTCCCCATACTTATTGAAAATAAACCATAAACTCCCCAAAATGAAACCCCCATGCCTCTAAAGGGAGTTTATGTGCATGGCTGTTTCATATCAACACAAAAATTCAGCATTCTTTGTTTTTTACAATCCGGAGAAGGGAAAAGGAGAACACAGCTTTTGATTACGACTTCAGGAGAAAAGGTATGATGCAACTTTTGTAAACTATCCTCTCATTCTTACTGCCCACGAGGGTTAAGGGGAAGGAAGAATGAGGAAATTACTTCAATAAAGGGGAGTTCAGGCCCCCTTTAAGTGAACCAAGGGAAGTTAGGGCTACAGGCATTTAACTCGCTGCTACTGTTTTCACATTTCTACTTCGCCCTAGTTCAGAACTTTATTTCTAGTATTTCGTCTGCACTACCACAGCTCTTCCTCGGAGAGAAAGCACTCACCAGTCAGAAAAATGGAAGCGTTTTGGGAGCCAAATTTGTTTCCACTGCTTTTCAATCACTGTTTCAGGAACAGAATATGGAATAACCAGGAACTTCCCTTGCCACAAAGTGGGGAACACTCATCTTCCTCTTAGAGGTCGCACACCATTCACAGGTACCTCATCTTATTCCCCTGTTATACTCCCCAAATTCCACTCTCCCCCGATCTCCATCCTTACACGCTCAGTACTGTATTAAAGTCTCAATCCCTTCAAACCAAGAAAGAGTAACACAATCTCTCTGAAACGCAGATTAAAACACTCTGAACTTTCTTTTCACTTTCTTTTTCCAAACACAACAAGGGAGGCTGCCGAGGACAGCAGGACTTCGTTAGCCCGAAGAAGACCCCGGGAAAGAAGAGAGACCCGAGCCCCGCCGGATGACCCCAGGAAATCCCGGGTGCAGCTTCCCCCGACCGCCCCGGCACGGGAGCAGGGACGGAAGCGGGACGGGAGCGGTCCCTCAGAGCGGCCGCGCGGGCGCCGCTCCCCCGCCCCACCGAGCACCCCGCGCACGCGCGCTGAGCACGGCCCCCACCGCCGCCCCTCCAGCCGCCGGCCGGCCGCCCTCGCCTCTCACCATGTACCAGGTGCCCAGGATGATGGTGCCGGTGCGCACATGGCAGCAGCCGCAGCACCGGGTGCTGTAGAAGCGGTCACGACTTCGCTTGAACGTCATGGCGGCAGCGCGCAGCTCCAACCGCCGGACCCGCCACCCGCCCTCTCCAAGCAGTTCCCGACACCAAGCGCCGTAAAACCCCCGGCGCGCGTCACCGCCGCCCGGACCAATCAACCGCCGAGAGAGTGTCGTGGGGCGGGCCTGTGTTGCCGCGGTGACGGGTGATTGACAGCACCGCTGACCAATCACAATAGCTCTGGTACTGGCGCCCCGCATTCACCTGCGGCGGCCGCACCTGAGGTGGGGGTGGTGTCCCTTCCGCCATGTTGGGCTTTGCCCGCCTCTGCCGCCGGCCCTCAGGCGGGTCTGGCAGGGGAAAGTTCTGCACTGCCCTACCCCGCTCTGTCTGCTTGCCTGGCGCACGGGGAGCAGCTCGCCGGGCGTTTCGAGAGCCGGCACTTGGCAGCCAGGGAGGCAGCGAAAAACCTATGGGGAAAGCTGCGTTGTCTAGAGACGTTCCCGTGTGCTAGCGCGGGTGAGGAGCGGCTCGAATTCTCAGTTCTGGGCCCCTGAGTTCAGGAGGGAGATGGAAGTTGTAGAGAATGTCCAGAGAAGGGCAACAGAGCTGGTGAAACGGCTGGAGCAGAAGGAGGAACGGCTGAGGGTGTTTTGCCCGGAGAAAAGAAAGCTCAGAGAGAACCTTACTGCTCTCTACAACTCCTGAAAGGAGGCTGTAGCCAGGGGCGGGTCGGCCTCTTCTGCCTCTTACCAGGCAGCTGGTAACAGCTTTAGAGGACATGGCCTCAAGCTGCGGCAGGGAGGTTTAGACTGGACATCAGGAGGAAGTTTTTCATTGAAAGGGTGATTAGGCGTTGGAGCAGAAGTCAGTGTTCCTGGAGGAGTTTAAAGACTGGACATGGCGCTTAGTGCCATGCTCTGTTTGACATGATGTTAGGTCATGGTTTGGATTTGATAATCTCACAGGTCTTTTCCAACCTAATTGGTTTTGTGATTATGCACGGGCCTTAATTCTAATATAGTAATGAGTAAGTAATGTCTCCTGATGTCCTGATTCCAGCTGGGGCAGTGTTAACTTTTGCAGGTGCCAGGAGGGCGTGGCTCGGATATGGAGGTTGTTCTGTCCCACCTCACATCATTGGTCGTTGCCAGGGGGAGCAGGGGGAAAAGGGGTTTCTTCCTATGGAGAAAACGTGGAGGAGGGAGCTGTCTGGTATTGTGTATTGGGAGCAGGGGCAGGTTTCTTACCACGTTGATGTTTCCACTATATTGTTGTGCCTCTAATTCTCAACTCCATCCCACTCAGCAGGAAAGATGAGGGGAAGGGGGAGCAAGAGAGCGGTGTGTGGTTTGGGAAGGTCTCAGTGGGGGTCCTGAACTGGGAAGTACCATTACTAAACCATGACACCTGGGCAGAGCATGAAGAGGTCTGCTTTGAGGTACTGCCAAGATCTCCCGGCTTTTGCTGAATTTCACTGCTGAGGGTTTAGTTCACATGAACTGTTTTGCTGCTATTTTGAATTAATTCCTTGGATTAAAGAATAATATTAAGACTGTGTTACATGCAAAGAGGATATGCCATCAGAGGGAAAACAGAAAAGGTGAAATTTAGTCCACAGAAGTGCTTTACTTTGTTGGTGACTCCAAGTCCTACTCAAGCCCCCGTTGGCGAGTGGGTAATGGAAATGCTTCATTAATTCCACTGAAACCTGCAGGTGCTGCACTTTTGAATATGTTAATTAGAAATAATGTGTGTAAATCCAAGTGCTGTCTTCATTTGTGTATGTGATAAATTTCATCACCACTTAGACACACAGTCTTCTGTTCCCACATGGAGCAGGACCTGTAAACTTCCCCCGACCCAATGGTTTCTGGAGAGACCTGAGCTGTTGGTGCAGAAGTGCACACAGTTTATTTAACCTTCTACTTGCAAGTATTTCCTTCTTGGCAGTGCACAGTCTGAGACACAGAACCATAAATATTTGCTGTGCCTATATACACCAAGATGTACATCAGTATTGAGTTTTTCACTTTGAACAATGAGAAGGTAATGGGGGTGACAGTGGTTGTCCTTTTGATACATTGCAGATTGTACAATTAACACATCTTACTGTTAAGCTGCTTACTCTGTTTTTAATGTGAGCCGTTGCTGAGTTGTTTGAAATTATTTACTTAAGGCTTTAAAAGTGACCTTTTTATTTTAAATCCCCAGAGTTCCATAGCTGGTGTTTTTCTTCCTTAGGGCATATTTCATTTTTGAATAAACATGTTGTAAGTGCTGCTAAGATGGCTGTAATGATCCTCTTACAAACTATTGTTTGTTTCCTTAGTGCTATGATGTTCTCAGCCCTGTGCACAGATGCATAATTATCAACACTGATTTAATGTAGCAGGAAGGGACTAATTTTAATCAATATACACGTGTCCATCTAAAAAAAAATAGAAAAAAGAATGGGCATTTTGTTGTAATCAGTAATTTAAAAAATCGTTTTTCTCACAGATGGCACTTTGGGAAGCCTAAGCCAACTATTCCTGCTGCATGCATGCCTGAATTGATTACACTGTTCTGCGGAGCTGAGAGATTCTCCTTCCTGTTGGTCTGCCCCTGTGTGAAGCAGGAGTTCATAGGATTAGAATGAGGCAGAAATTAAAGGAGGAGCCCCTTCCTCAAAGTTTGGACATCCACTTGGAAACCTTTAGATCCCACTCCCAGTTCAAGCGATTTGTGAGGGCAAGTGTTCCAGCTAAGAGCTTGCTGGAGAGTTGGACGCTGCCTTCGCTAAGATCAAGCTCTCCTCAGGCTGAATTGTCAGGACTATTTTCATGAGATGAAAGAAATCTTAATTAAGTGTTCATATCTTTGTCAGCCAGACTCAGAATAAAAAACGATGTGATTCCCTTGAGCTTCACTGCTTGTTATACTCTGCAAACGCTGCTTGTTATACTCGGCAACAAAGATACTGGGAAGAATAATGTGAATCTCATTTAACATCACAAAGAAGCTTTCCACCGCAGGGAAGGCTGATGTGGAACTATTGAATTTACATAAAAAAACCTCTCCACTTTCTCCTCCCTAAAAAAAAAAAAAAAAAAGGAAAAGAAAGATTTAAAGAGTATTTTATTTTGAGAATGATGGCATTGTTTCTTGTACTTAAGGGAAGAGGTGATAGGGTAATGATTTTAGTCCTACCCTCTGTGTTCTTCCTTGCCACAAGCAGCCCAGATGACCTCAGGCAAGAGACTTCCTTCTCGCTGAGTCTTAATTCTCTCCTTTTTGCTAGTTCAAAGAGGATTTCTGAGGCTAAATATATTAAAAACTCTGGGCTCAGCTTACAGTCATGACAGGCCGAGCAAAATCTCAGAGAATCAGCAAGTATTAGTGATAAAACTTCCTCACAAGCAGACCATGGCATGCAGGACCAAAGCATCCACAGCAGTAAGAGCAGGAAGCCATACACAGATCTGCAAGTCAGAAGCAGCTGCAAAAGAATGCTTGGGATTCCTTTACCAGCATGATGTTTTAACTCCTTCCCTCTCAGCAGGTAGGGAGGGTTTGATACCGAGGTGTTCCTCATTAGCCAAACTAGTCGGGCTTTCAAAACCCATGTCTAGACAGGAGATTTGCACTTCTGTCTTGAGAGAGCCTGACAATGTTTTACCAAACACAAATTAGTTTTGGATAATCAGATTTTAATAAGATGACAGCAAAACAGCTAGGATCAGGTAAGTGAGAGACCAGGCTTCAACTTCTTCAAAAATTTCAAGTCCTGCACTTGCAAGATGTCAAAACAATGCAGCACTAAGACTGTTTTCTGCTAATTTTTGTAATACCATAGTTTCTCTCTTTTGTGCTGTTCTTATGTCTATCCTTGGCTAGAAGATGGTGGTTTAATGCTGTAACCACATACTGAACTATAGCCAGGATGGCAATATTTTGAAGAATAAGGTGCTGTTCTGCTTCAGCATTTGCTGTGTTGTGTGAATGGAAACCTACAGACTGAACTGATAATCATATGCAATGTCAGGCAGAATTCATATCACCTTAGAGTGAAAATATTGTCCTGATGGGGGTTGAGAAACGGAGGCACAGTGAGATGAACAGAGCTGACCAACACTACTACAGGTTAACCAAAGTTACAGGAACATCTTGTCCATTGGCTTCTTTGCCAGGAGATAAAAGGTGCAGTGCAGGAAATGTTGGAGCTCCTCCATCCCAAATGGAGGGCACTTGAGTATGAGGGCAGGAACAAGCTACTGCTATTTAAAATTTTTTTTCCTATAACTTTATGTATGTGCCTGCTACTCTGCATTCTAAAACTAAAAACAAAACAACAACAACAAAAAAAAAAAAAAAAAAGAGAAATGGTTAGCTCCACAGATTCGGTTATTTTCCATGCTGAACAAACATTTTTAGATTAAAAAAACCAAAGTTTTTCAACATCACAGAGAAAGTAGTATCTTTACATAGAAACTGCAATATAAACTATACTGTATCCCCTTAGCAGAATTTAGAAAAATCTATAGAACTGGTAGAGAAGGTGTGAAAAATACCCAGGCTGAAAGTATGGATTGACTTTTGGCTTCCTTAAAAAAGAGAAGAATGTACTAGAGTAAAAGCAATGCATTAACATATCAATGAGAGGAAAAAAACCCTCATATAAATTAGTCAGGGAGAAGCTTTCCTGTTGGTGACTCATACAGCAAAATCACAGATATCCTGAAGTCAGCATTTACAAATTTTACCATCCTTTTTCTCCAAGATGAATTTTGTAGGAAAACTAATTTGGAAGATCAGTGGTTTCTTGTAAAAAGGACTAGAAAGTAATAAGAATGTATCACAATGAGTTTTGTGATTATTGAATTTTACTCTTGTTTACCGAATTAATCAACTTCATTTTGAGATTCCTAATGTAATGTTCCAAGCTTCTGTACTATTTGTTCTAGTTGGTTGCTGTTAACAATATGAATTATCTTTTACCAGTATGAGTCAGTTTAACTCAGTTCCAAACCTTTTAAACTCATAACAGATGGGTCAGAAAGGGTTAGAAAATAAGCTAAAATATGACAGCATGATATAAAGTTTCTCGAAACCCAGGACTGTTTCTGGGTTACTCACTGCATGCTCAGATTTTCTAAATCTCAAACATGGAATAAAAATTGTCTTCATTTAGAGAATCAAAATCTTCAAAACTAAAAGAGCTGTGGTTCATTTATAGCAGCCTCCACACAGTTGAGGAGCTATGAAAATGTCTAAAAATAACATGATCTAAAATGGTAGTTGCAATATCTCAGTGCTTTCACATGAACAACAGTGAGCGCTGGAAATGGAAAATCTCCTGTACTCACTGGCAGCCTCCTTCCAGCCTCAGCCCGGACTTGCCCCTTCCATGAATCTTGGCAGGGTGAGCAGGAGGAGCCTGAGCACCTGAACACTGCCTCCTCAGGGAAGCAGGGAGTCACCTCCTAATGGCTGTGATTTCTTTATACGTGTGCTCCTTGACTGGCTTGGCAGTTGGGGACACCGGCAGGTGTCCAGGAGGAACACTGTGGCAGGAGACTGGTGCTGCCAGACAAGCTTGATGAAGCCGTTTATCATGAGTCCCTGCAAGGTGTGCTGCACAGAACCACCACCAAAGGAAAATCGTGTGTACTAAGAGAATCAAAGTTTGATAGAAAATAGTGTTTGCCAAATTTCTGATATTCTCTTGGTGGGATGACACAGGGGTCAATTACTCTTACAGTGGCCTTTTCCCCAGAAGACACAGAGTTGTTTCTGAGATCAATGCATTACAGTGTCTGTGCAGTCAGTACAGGAGAATCTTTCTCTTGCAGGAACGCCTGCAGGGCTGAATGTCAGGGATGGCACATGCTAGAAAGTTCATTTTACCTTGAAAAGATCCCTGGGTCTCGTTCAGTACAATCAAAGAAGGACAAGGTTTCCTATATCTCATTTGTGTGGCACATGACTTAAAAACCCTCTCTCACAACATCCAGCTACCTTTAGAAAATACTCAGCACTACAGAGTAGCCCCATGTTGTAAGCATAGTAAAGAAATAATTTCCTGCCAGGCAATTAGCATGTCTACCTGCTAGTCAGCTTGTGCACATGTTGACTGTGCCACTGATCTCCACATTGGGTGGGACCTTGATAATTATAGACAATTACAGTTACGGATAATTATGGAACAGCAGGCCAAATTCCTCTCTATGGTTGCCTGTCTTTACCCTGGCAGTGTTACACCATGGTTTGAGTGTGAAACTTCAGCCTCTACATCTGCATCCTGCTGTCTGCCTGCAAGTAAACACAACTTTGTAGGTCAGGAGCTTGTCAGTTACATAACCAACCACATCTTAATGCCTATGGATTCATCACATCTGGACATGGCTCTTTTATTAGGGATATAGCCAATCTTCCCCCTTCAAGAGCTGCCCACAAGAAGGAGCATCATTAGAAAAATAGAGCAGACTGAGTTTAAGAGAAAGTGGAAACTTAAAGCCATGTATTTCATCATTTACAGCTGCTGCTGTAACAATTAATTGCTTGCCCTTAACGAGATCATAGATGTTTGCCAGCCACATTTCATCCCACCTCCCACACTGTGGCTGCACCAGAGGCTCGATTTCCAGCTGCTGGGCCATTTGCAGGCATGTGGAGAGCTTTTGGCTGTTCCTAAGGCAAGTGCCCCTCAAGCAGCTAATGAATTGCTTAGGGAAAAGGCAGGGGTGCCAGCTGGACCTGGCCCATGAACTGGCAATTAGACTACACTGAGTTATTGAATGACCAGAGAGAACTACTCTCTATTTACTCTTCTGAGGAATAACATTCAGTTATAGCTCAAGCAGTGCTTCAGCATGTCGGGGGGATGTTGAATCTTCTGTCTGAGGATTTTCAATAGTCTCCAGCTAGCAAAGATCAGAGACTGGGAGAATGCACACATCCAGCACACCCATTTAACCCTCCTGAAGCCAGGAGCAGCAGAGCAGGCTGATGATCTGCACAGCCTCTGTCCTAAAAGCACAGAAACCAGGGATTCACCTGAACATGTGGTGATGAAGGGGAGTTTCTTCAGGAACTCAAAGCTTTGTCTGATTTTCAAAGCATCTGCAGAGACCGTTTATTAAGCTGTGTGATGATTTTTCAGCCTCTGACAAATGGGAAGTGAAAGAATGGAAGTTGACAAGAGTTGCTTAGAGCTTTGTGTTCTGATTTGGTTGTTTTTGTAAATTCAGTTCTCTCACTGAAGAACACTTCTGCATCCCGGGGAGCCTGTGCAGCAGCACTGCTGGGGGACATGGTACAGGAAGGCTCCAGGCACTGCCACAGCTATATCAAACAAGCAACAACCAACATACCCTTTCCTAACTGCTGACAAAAGAGATTAATCACACAGGCATGCTGTACATTGCCACCTAATTTACCCTGAAAGGTGCTTTTCAATTATTTAGGATAGCCTATGATCAAGAATATTTAGTCATAGAAGTGTATTCTTTTTTGCCTACATTAGAGAGTGGTATTAAATAATGTCCTGCTGTAAACTATTGAGCCCATCTCTGTATTACTGTGATGAATTCCCAGGGGTGAAACAATGAAGCCAGAAGGAAAATGCAACCTTCAGACATCACCGAAGTCAGGAAGAGAGGTACTGAAGAATTTGACACAAAAACAAGGTGCTGCTTGTCATCAGCACCTCAGTCAGCTTGTCAGTGTTATAAGTCTGGATTGTTCTTTCATCCCAACAACAAAAGAATGTCACTAGGATTTCCTAAACATTGAAGAGTTCAGATGAAGGGAATATCTTAAAAAAATTATAGTACCTCAAAAAAGCTTGAAAATTGAATGGTTCTAGCAAAAAACATGTGCTCTTACTCAAACAAATACAAATTAAATAAAACACCTCATGAGTGTTGGGCTTTGGACAAAAGTTTTAATGTTTTATTATAAAAACAGTGGCATTTGAAATACTGAAAAATGTTGAAATAAAGCATAATTACAAAGACATCAAAACGTTTACAAGCAGATATAGAGAAAAAAGCAGAAGAAATCTGTAGTCCACCAAGAGCTTCTCTTTATCTCTTGTTTTTCTTTCTTTCTTTTTTGGATGGATGACAGTGCTTCAATGCTAAGCAAAGGCCATGGGCAACATTCTGGCCCCAATGAGATCAATGCAAGTTTTCCATCGGCTTCAGAGATAGCAGAACTTTGTTCATTACCCACATACTCATTACCACATCTTCAAAATCCTTGAACTTGCTATACCTGTTCCTCAAGCGAGGCCATGTATTTTCTTGTTATGCATCTATTCCAAACCAGTTACTTTCCCCATAAAAGCTCTTTGGTCTGTTCAGTCCATTCATGAACTGCCAATATTTCACCTACACTGAGACACAAACACCAAGATGTGCAGATCCTAGACAGTGGACTGCTAAGTGGCATCAGTTAAGATTACCTCTCCCCTGCTTTCTGAAACAACCCTACTGTGCTAAATTTCAGGGCACACAGTACAGCTAACTACCCCAAAAATCACAGCACAAGAGTGATTCAACATATAGTAACTTCAACATATAGTAGCTAAACTCTAAACACAAATACATTGCTGCAGTTAATTGCTTCTCTGAAGGGTACAGCCGATCTGACAGCTATACAACAGATGAAGGCCATCAGGGAAAAGTGTTGAGCTGCAAGTAAAGCTTAGACAAGCTAGGACTGGGGATCAAGGATGCAATGGCAGAAGCACAGAGCTCTCCTCTGGCTCCATGATGCAAACAGGAGTGCAGCTGGGGCTGTGTAAAGCCACGGACATCCCTGGTTATTCACTGTCCTAGTGAAGAGTTTCACAGCATCAGCCCAAAGCCTACAAATGTGCACACATTTAACATGCATTAGTAACTGTCCCCCACCATCTCCAAAGGCACAGAGTCAAATGCAGATGGAGATTTGAGAAAAATGATCTCATCCTTTGAGGCAGCACTTCTGGGATGGGTCAGGCACAGTCTCAGGACCATCTACCAGCTCCAGAAGACCCCCCAGAAGCTGCAGCTCCTCTGGGGATAAAGGGCTTCTGCTTTTAGTGGTGTCAGTTCAGCATTGTTTATAAACCATGGTATTCTATTGTAACACATTCTCCTCCATACTATGAACCCTCTGACAAGGAGAAATACACACCCTTCAGTAAATACTAAACTGACTTAAAAACTTCATTCACAAATGTAGTTTATATTAGAATATTCAAGTGACAAAATGATAAAAAACTTCCAAACATCAGATTAAGAAAAATTATTTTTAAAAGTTACCTCAGTCTACTATAAGTACAAATGCAACATGCTTTGGACATACAGACTTTAGCCCACCATGAAATCCAGGGGAAAAAATGGGTTTAGACCATTTTTCCAAACAAGTTAAAAACCTCCTTTAGAAATGTTCCTTGAGGAGCAAACTAGTCTGATGTGGGGTAAAAAGTATAAATATGGCAAGGTAAGAGGCAAAAGTCTGACAAATAGCAGCCACCAAGGATTTAAAAGAGTTAGGAGGTTGGAGAATGATCCATGTTATTCTCCCTTTGTTTCTGAACAGTGCTTCCTTCTGTACATTACTAGCCTGTCGATGAGCACCTCTGCAGAAATGCCAGGGGAGACCAGACTAGCTGGGGGATCCTCCATGGGACCAAAGTACAATCACAGTCAGGTACAGCCCGACTATTTCTACAATGGCACAGAACACTACAAGCTGACAAACAACGTGACAACAAAAAACTGAAAGGACTTAATGCAACCAGTCAAACCCCATTCAACAGCTTTTGATCAAGGGCAGCAGCTTGCAATGAACAGCCACTCTGTTTCAAAACCACCTCCTGTGCACAGCCTGCTCCCTCTCTCCTCTCTCACACACTCACGCTCTCTGGCTCACTGCTCCTCTTCTCTTCCTCTTGCTGGGAGGTCTCCCAGAGCCTCTCTTTGCCTGGGGCTCAGCGGCATCGCAGAAAGCAGAATCCTTGCAGCTCATTGGCATGTCTGCCCCATCAGGTTGGCACTCTGGCAGCTACACAGCTCCCTCAAGTCTCTTTCTTCATTTTCTTCCTCTTCCTCCTCTCCTTTTTTCCAGGTACACCTGCCATACAAACAGGGACAATGCATAAACCTTCCACATGCAATTGCATCCCTGAAAACTGTTGGCTTTTTGCCTGATGAAGAGGATTTAAAGGTTTTTAGATGTGTTTTACAAGGGCCACCTACTTTCTAGGGTAATTCAAAATCATGGGGAGGACTCTGTTTTTAAGTGGGCTCTGACTCACTCATATTTGCTTCTGTTTCCTGTTGAAAAGAGCTGTGCAAAAATTACAGTCACTAAATGCAATAGTAGCTTTTTTTTTGCTCAGTAACTCTGAGAGGAACAGCAACAAGTATTTGTCAGAGTAGCCTCTGAGTAATACAGAGCCTCTCAAAGAATTAAAATATGCAGCTAAAGGAGAAGCATTTGAAATATTCACTTAAAAATGCATTTGTGAATACTTCTTAGATTACACATTATTCTGAAAATTCATCAGATGTGCAAAAACAATCACTTACCATTATTGGATGAATTATTAACAATGTCCAAGGATTTTTCGAAGGAAGCACTGACTGCATCACTGCTATCTCTTGTAGATATCAAGTCCCTGGGGCCTTCTTCCATTCTTGTTTGCAAACCTTGCTGGGGCTTAATTGAAACAATATGCTTCACTAAGCATATGAGTTAAACGAAGCATGTGCAAGTACAAAATATGAGAGAAAATGTCATTATTGTGGGACATTTAAAGAAACTGCAGGATAAATTAATTTTTATATGATTAGAATAGTTTGCCATGTTATGTACCTACCTCTTAGTTATTTGTTTTAGAGGGGATTAAAGTGTTGAAATTGTCTTTCAGTGTTATTTTTCCCCTTGCTTCTCCCAGTGAACAGAAGAGCAGCAAGAAATACTGAGATGAAAGTACTGTCATTGTGTAGTGACACTGAAGAGTAACATGTGCCCAGTGACTGCTAAGTGACTAGAGTCCACAGAAACACTGGAGGTAGCACAAGGAGTGGGATGAGCAACTTTGTGGATCTGGCTTCATAAGTAATTTCATTTTTTATGTCCAAAAAGGATATAAAAAGGTATGGCAGCACTCTGGGAACTCTAGGATGTCCTAATGATTATGTGGACTGTGGTCAGTCAGGCAGTTAAAACCTTTCCTTTAAAATGGGAGCATCAGGAGATCTGGGAGCAAAATCATCTCAAGGATCACGAGAGACCACAGTGGGTGTGAGGGGAAGACAAATGATAAAAAAAAAAAAAAAAAGCAGCTGTACATGTCCAAAACACATTCTGTGGCAAGTTAATGAAATACAATTTGGACATTTCGGGCATTTCCCCCACAATTTCTCATTTCACTGAACACCAATCACAGGCAAGCACTGGACCAAAAGCCAGTCAACACTGTTCCTGTGCACTTCCCATCCCAAATGAACTGACATTCTCCACAGCCTTTCTCTGTTGCACTCTGAGACATTTTTCTCTCAGAGAAAAATAAAATAAGCTTTTTAGTGGTATAACAGTGGCCTTATTTTATTTTCACTGACTTTTGGGAAGCACCTTTTCATTACTGTTGATATCTCTGGGTGACCTTCAGCTACAGATGAAACACAGACCAATTGTACACTAAATTTGGAGTGCATCTGGTTTTAATCATGGATGAAAAAATGTTTAGGCAGATGCATTCCAAGCTTAGTGCACAACATTCTGTACTGCAAAATCAAAGTGTTTTGAAAATATGTTAGGGAATACCATGTTGCAAAACTCCACTGTTCCCTGTGCTCATAACTGCTTTTTATGGGAAGACAGGGAGAAAAGAGAAGAGAAAGCCAGAAGACAGAGAGGAAGAAAAGTCTCCCTTAGGTCATCCTAACAGAGAAGAATCCCCCTCTGCTAATGGAAAACCAAACACTACTCTTGGAATACAAAATACTCACATGCCTCAGTCCAGCTCCACCCTTTGCTTCCTTCACTTCCATCTTCTTCTTCTTCTTCCGTTGTGTTTTGCTTTCAGGTCCAGAAAGACAGAAACGAATGCCTGCTTTGCCTTTTGGCAAATCCTGAAATCATCAGAGATTTTGTAAGAGGAGTCACGGGACAGCTAATTTTGGTTTTTTTCAGGAAAACTGATTACCTCCAGGAGTATGTGTTGACAGTGTACAAGGGGCTGTCTCTCTGGATAGGGTGCACACCTCAGCTTAACACATATCTTTATAAAAAGCTCAGCCTGCTCTTCCCACTGCTACCCAAAGGGAACATTTCTCTGGGCTTCTAGAAAGTATTTAAACAGCAAGACCTCTGCTTCTACATCTCCACCCAAGATACCACAGTATCACTGTCACCAAACCCTCTTATCAGCAAACTTAAATAAATATGTCCTGGCTGCCCGAGATGCTGTGAAGGCTGTGTCAGCTCTGGACTCCACACCTCTTTTAAGGCCTGGGTATTTGAGAAGGTCAGCAGCAGTAGGGTGCAAACACCCAAGGTTTGCTGCTTAGGACAGTGATTACCAGGGGGATGATGAACTCCCAGAACTGACCAGCTCCCCCCAGCCCATCTCATGCCTCCTGCAAGTGTGTTCCCCAGCTCCAGCTATCTCAGACAGGTGAGGCTGGGACCATGCCAAGCATTTCCTCCCAGCATGAGAAAGCCCCCACAACCAAAGGAGCCTGGCTCCAGGGCTGGACTGGAGACCCCAGTGTGGATGAGACTGACCCCATTGGACCAGGTCTCCCTCAGCCATCAAGAGCACTGCCTCACCTTCTTCTCATCCTTCGTCTGATGTTCCTCATCTCCAGTCCAGTTTCCCCACTCCTCCGTGGGAGCCTTCCAGTCAGAGTCCAGGTCAATCATGGAAAGGTCACCTATTAGGGCAAGCATATGAATGAATGATGTTCAAATCCATACTACTTCCCAGCCTCACATGAGCAGCACAAATGCTGCAAAAATATCTTCTTGCCTGCTCATGTGATATTTGGATGTGCATGTATGCATGTCTTGAATGTGTTAAAACATTTACAAATTTATTTTAAAAATGTATTAAGACATATACATTGACTGCCAGTTCACAATTAGTGACAGCACTCTGCAGGACAGGAGAAAAATTAAAGAAGGGCAGAAAAGCATATACAAAACCAAAAGCCCTTCTAGTTTTGTAAAGCTTGTTTTTCAAGAAAACAAGCTTTACAAAACTAATAGAGTGGCTTGTCAAATATTTCCTTTTAATTCTATGAAGAAGGATTGAGGCATATCCAGAAACACTGGCAGACACAGCAGGCTCTTCCATTCACTGCAACACACCATCCTCTGGGCAATTATTCATATGGAAGAGTAGTATTAACAAAGATTTGTGCATTCATTATTGCTCTCATTGGTGTTTTCTTTCTTACAAAAAATAGAACCAACTACATTCTCAACTTCATCTTCCTTTTCTATTTTCTTTTCTTGAATGTAAGCCAGAAAAGCACCATCCCAGCACTGATTTCCAAACCTCCTTAATATACAACTCTAAACAGGCATGAAATAGAGAACACCTACCCTGCGTCAATTCTGATAATTTCATGGGAACCGGGCAAAAAACTTTTCAAAATCGTTTAGATTTCTCTATCTTTTAGCATCTGGTACCTTTGAAAATCTGGCTGCAAGCCCTCAGCTGCCTCTCCACAAAGCACTGGCAAACTATCCTCAGTCAAGAAGGCAAAACAGACCAGTTTAATTCCTTCACCCAAACTGAATGAGGTGCAGAAAAGCAGATAAATCAGCATAAGATGTTGAAAGGACTACTTAATTATTTTTTAATAATTTGAATGTAACAATCTTAAGTCTTATCCTAACAGGAAGAATGACTTTAAAAACACAATATAAGTTTGAAAACATATAATAATAACTCTTAGCTGATTACTTCTCTTAAAAAAAAATCCCAAGCGGGATGGAAAAACTTCTACTTGAAGCAGGGCCAAAACCAAAAGCATGCTGGGAATGATAAAAGAAAACTGTTTCCAAAAACTTGCTCTGACCAGTTTGCTGCCAAATGTTATAAACATGATTATAAACATTGTTCAAGCTTCTCAGTTTAAAATCCATGCCCTCTATATAGACAATATGTCTTTCCTTCTTCTAAAGGGAAAGGAAGAACTAATTTTGAACGCATTCCCCCATAAAATTCCAGTCCAAAACAGAATTCAGCCCTCCTGAGCTGCAAGGCAGCAGCTCTGCTGATGGATGTTCTTGTGGGTGTGCAAGCAAAACAGACCATAACACTTGGAAAGCCACAACTGTTGTTTTCACCTTTTAAACTTCTGATATCTCAAAAAGTGCATTTATGTATATGCTTCTAAACATGAAAATAGTTTTGATGGCAAATTGCCTGCAATGTGCTTACATTAATGCTTCACCCTTATCACATGTGGGCATGAAACTTTGCCAGACAGTAGTGACTGCCTCATCTCAGAATTACTCCCCCCAAACTACTGTGTCCCAGGGGTGTTTAAAATCAACTCAGACTAAAATTAAGGGCAATATAAGATTCTCTACAATTTGCTGGATTTGATGGGGAAATCGGATTAAATGTACTTATCCCAAAGCTCTGATTAAATGTACTTATCCCAAAGCTCTGACTTAAAATCTCTTCTGTTGTGTAGCATATTTCCCTTCAGTGACATCTCCCACAGCGTCCTTAAACTTTGAATACTCTCTAGTATTTTTAAATCTGATTCTCCTTGGGTCATCAATTCTCCAACAGGCTAAAACTGATCATTAATGCCTATGAACACAAACACTAGAAGAAATGTGCCATGCAGCAGCATGTTCCCCTGCTCCCCATGTGGGTTTAGCCCTGACAGAGGTGATATCTCTCTCAGCACCAACATAGGCCAACATCTTGGCAATTCCCGCCATTCATTTTTACAAAAAGCAATGCTGTTAAGTCATTTTCCATTTCAGTTCCTGCTTGCAACCCACCCCAGTCCTCCAGCAAACTCCACCCAGACAAAGCTGTACTTTTCTGAAGCAAACATTTGCAGAATGCATTTCAAGGCCAAGGTGGTTTCCATGTACCCCATGCAATGAAAACACGTTTAGATCCTGAAAGGCACAACATCGAAGGTGTCTTCAGAAACCAGGGAGGCTGCCAGCACCTGCCAGGCAGACACCTGCAGGCAGAAAGTCCATCCCAGCACAACTACCTGAACGCCCTTGGTCTCCAGTCTCTCCCCTGTGAAATGAGCAGCGGACAGGGACCAGGTGGTTGTGGCCTGGGGGTGTTGGGGAGCAGGCAAACAGGGCCCCACAGCAGCAGGATCTACTCAAAGAGGACAGTCAGCAACTTCTCTGTGCCTGCTGAGATAGGGTGGAGTACAGTACTGTACAGGCTGAACCTAATTATCTGGCCTGGAAAATGAAACTGGAAATACTGCAGCAAAACAGTCTGTGTGACCAAGAAGGGGATTCAAAATTTTCTGATCTGGAGTTGTACATTTGGATTCTAATCTACCAGCACCTTTCTTGCATGCTGTCACAAAATATGGGCAGCAGAAACTTAAGAGAAGTTCATCTGGCAGGGCAAACCCCTCAGTAGGCTGCATATTGTCCATGGCACTGAGCTTTTCTGTGGCTGCTGTAGAAAAGCCATCCCTTTGCAAAGGGCAGTTTACTGTGTTAGGAACACAGTCCTAACCCAAATCCTTGCCAAGACATCACTTGTAGACTTAAGTGTAATACATTCAGTTAAAATGGGTAGATGATTTCCAGTCTAAAGCTTGAATTTCTGTGTTACAGGTCAATAGCTGGGTGGAAGAATCCCTCATTTGGCACCTTCCTTCAGCATAATTCAGTAGAGGCAAAATATCAAATAAACCCCACACTGAAGACTTCTTTTAGTGGAAAAAAGCTACTGATTCCCATAAAACAAAGGAATTACAATTGATTGTAACTCTGGAACACAAGGAAGGTTGGGAGTCAGGAGACAAAGGATCAGGAGACATCAAACCTTTCAAGAGGGATTCATTGGGAGGATGCCAAGACACAGATAAAAAGTGACTCTCATGGTCATGAGCTGTTGCATTTGCAAAGCAGAATGTGGATTTTCTGAGACTGCACTGCGCTGTTGCCAAAGCACAGGTCTGCTGCACTTGGAAGCAGATGCATGGGATAAAATTAGTATTCCCTTGCCTTGGAACCAGACACAAGTGCTCTAAAACAGCCCAGCTGGCCACACTGTGTGGGTTACATGTTTTATACCAGCAGAACCAGCCACAGCTTGCAATGCATTCTGTGGGACAGCAAAGCTCAAGTACATAAATGTCACCACAGGGGCAGTGGCAGATGTGTGCCATAGGTACACAAAGGGATTATTAGGAAGCACATGCAAGTAAAGCTTTCCAGGCAGAGAACAACCCTACAGAACAGGAACAAGAAAGGCACCTGGTGAAAGCAGAGCATTTCCTGGGCTCAAAAATGAAGTGAATTATGTCAGGACCAGAAGAGGTTGAGCCCCCGTTTTTTCTCTTTGTGACAGGAATGAAAAGTATGCAAATACTAATGATGAGTAGGGGAAAAAGATGATGAGCAAAGCTTCCCATTTTGGGGCTCTCATGGCAGAGTCCTGGCCACCTCATCCTGCTGGCAGGACTGCTGGGACAGCAGCCATCAGTGCTGACCATGTGGCTTCAACTCCAAGACACTGAATGCACCCAGCTAACAAAGACTTAGATTGCTAAGGACTAATTGTTTGAATATGCAGAGACAATGACTGATGACAGAATGAGAATTTCAGAATCAATGAGGTTGGAAGTGGCCTCTGGAAATTGTCTAGTCCCACCTCATGTCTCTCAGAGGGCTCAGCTACAGCAGGTTTCTCAGGAATGCAGCAAAGTTTTGAATATTTTGAAAGGTGGAAAGTCTGCAACCTCTCTGGGCAAACTGTTCTGTTGCCTGACCACTTTCCCCATAAAAAAAAGTTTTCACTTATGGATAAGTGGAAATTCACTTCTTACCCATTTGCCTGTTCCCCACTCTCCAGGCCATGACCCCATCAGGTGCTCATACACAGGCATGGCTGGACCTTCTCCAGTAAATCCCTGACTGTCTTGTACTGGGGAGCCCAGAAATGGACACAGGACTCCAGATATGACAATAATTCAGAATTAACCACTAGCAAGCATGTATCATTAATGAATGTCAACACAGGAGTGTGTTGTTTGGAAACCAGCCTGATTGAGAGTCTTTTAAATATTCCAAAAGTGACTGCGTAGTTCCCTTTACCACTAACTCCCTCTCTCCCTCTGTGTATATATGCTTTCAGTTATGCCAACACTTAAATCTCAAGCCTTTTTGTAAGTGAGGGTGTTATTATTGCTGGTATTTCACAAAAAGATAACTGATGTGGAGCAGGGAGCAGGCCAAGGCAGCTCCACCAGCCAGGCCAGAGGCAGGAGTCCAGCATGCATCTCCTTTGGCTGTACCAGCCCAGCACAGAACAAAGAGACTCATTACATGTACTGCCCTGGATTTGATGAAATGACCCCAGGTCATATTTAGGCTATGAATGGCTTTTTTTTTCAGTTCCCAAGCCTGCAAGAGCTAACAGGCCGTGTTTAACTGTCTAAGAGCTCATTTTGCTTGCAGCGCCAACCTTCATGCCAACCATTACCTCATCTAAATTCAGGGAATACATGTTCCTGACGCACCCCTCCCCTGCATCAAGAGCAAGGCTGATGATTCAAAGGAAAAAAAATACCAGGAAAAAAATGGAAGCTGTAAGACAGACTGAATCCTCTAAACACTTCTGCTCTGATGTTTGCAGAAGCAAGCTCCTGAATTTGCTCCTATCATTCTACTCTCAGACAGATATGGAACTCCAAAAGCAGAGCTCTGCTTGGCTTTGCAAGTGCAGATCAAGCCCAGAGTGTGCCAAGTCTGACATGTGCTAAATGTAGTGCAAGGGAACGCTGGTGAAGAGCTGCCCACACTGCCTCCCTCCATCTCGCGTGGGCGCGACGGGACTCCAAAGTTGGAAAGGGCCAGGCACCCTTTGCAGCAACCCAGGGGTAAAGAAACACAGCACCAAGGGAAGGGAAGGCTCAGGGTTGGGGGTTTTGTTTTTATTCTCTTTAAAGTAAGCTGTGTTATTTATAAAATCACGGCCAAAATGATGCATCTGCTGCAGAGCTTCAGTTACCGCTGGGCAGAGAAGGAAGACAACCACAATCTTTTCTCCTTAATGCATTCCACCCCTCTGGGTTCTCCTGCAGTTAAGCAATCAGAGCAGCTAGAGCACAAAGAGGTTTGCTCGGCTCATCAGCCATCATTCCTGCAAGAGCAGGGAAAGGCTTCCCAACAACAGGGGTGTATATATATATATATATATATATAAATATAAATACTTCACTCGATCCTGACCAAAAGGTCAAGTGAAAAGGTCATCTAATACCCACACTGTTCATGCCAAATTATTCCAGCCACTCAGGACCCATTCTTGTCTTTCTTTTAAAACTAAAGAAACACCCATTACCAGTCATAAAAAGACTGAAATCCTGACTGCCACAATGCACTGGAGTTGTATTCTGCATCTGGGTTCAGGGCATTTCCAATGAAATTTAAAGTTCTGGCAAAAGTACACGGAGCTTGAAAAGCACCCTGTCCTCCCATGGCTCTCCCGCAGCCACCCCACTGAGCCCAGGCTGCAGCTGCCTGGAAAAGGCCACTCAGCTCCACCTTCCAACACAGCCATAGGAGGGAGGGAGGGAAACACAATGCTTCAGTTATGAAACCCAAACACAGCTTTGAACTCATCTCACAAATTCAGTAATCTGAGTTGACTGCTAACACATGGGGCTTTTTGAAACACAGAGCCCATCCTGCTGCCTCTGGCTCAGGAAGTCCCTGACCCACTCTCTGCAGGGTGTGGGGAGGGATCACCCTGTGCTTGCCCCGTTCCTGTGCTTATCTGCCTGCAGCTGATAGTTGGGCACTGCTGCAGAGCCTGCAGACAGCCCCCTACAGCTGCTGCTGCTGCCCAGCAGCTCTAGTTACACTTTGCCCCAGTATATACATACCAAAACAGACACTACCTACCACATTATTTGTTTTTCTTCAGAGGGAAAACATAAATAAAATGCACTTTCTTGCCTTTCTTAAGGGTTCCACCTGGACAACTGCTGCCCTGACTGACTCACAGCAGCTCTGAGCACCTGCTCAAAACCAGACCCACATGGGATTTCTCCCTGACCAGCAAATGAGCCCCATGGGAAGTGGACCCTGATGTCTGAGGCTTAGGGAATGGACTGAAGAGAGTTCCTGCATTGGTGCACTTGTCTGTCTACAGAAGAAGGGCAAAGAGACGTACCCTGCCCCTGCCACGCATCATCTCCTGGGAAAAAAGTCGAGCTGCCATGCCAACAGCATCTGGAAGGACTGTCCTCAGACGATTTACTCTTCACATTATCTGCACACAGGAAAGCATCTTCATTAAAAAATTAAACCAAAAAAAAGCCCAAATCCCAAACCTAAAAGATAATCACATGGGTATATTCACATTATTAAAACCAATTAATCATGCCTCTGTCTGCTCTCTATGTCACGATGCTTGGATGTTATGTAATTTAAGCCACACATTAATCTATGCTTCTCACCACTGTGGATTTATTAACAAAGGCTGGATGAGGACACTACATGCATAAATTTTTAAAAACAACTCACTCAGGAATGGCTACACTAACAGCATTCAGAAAAGTAAACTTTTGGCACATCTCTGTTGGGGACCTAAGGAGGGAGCTGTAGTTCCTGCAGAACAAAAGCCACATCCAGACTATCCAGCTCCAACTCCCACCACCTTCAGTGAAATCCATAATTACCAAATTAATTGCTCCATGAAAGAGCACAGGTGAGAGAGCTGCTGGAGGAAAAAGTTGCTTTGATGATTACTTTCAGTAACTGAAGCAACCAGTAGGATTCTCATGCCTCCCTGAATGACTCCCCTTAGCCCCTTTCTGAGGCCTATATATAACAAACCAGGGTAGTCTTCACATCCTTCATAAATCAGGGTTTTTTTCACATCTCTGACTTTTCCTTTCTTCCTTTCACCTAATAAACTCGGAGGTTTATGCAGTTGTGTATCAGTTTGGTTTTTTGCTGCATAAATGCAAATGTTAAAAAATATTTCTCCTTGTTGAGTACTTATACATTAGGAACTGCTTGAATCCACTGACAAAGTATTGGAAAACAGATGGTTAAATATGGCATGTGTTATATTAATTGCCTTATCTGGCTTTAGAAGCTGATTTCATCACTCTGGCTAACATCACACACACAGTTTTGTGCACAAATATCTATATATATCTATGCTTGCCTTTAGCATCTCTAATAGATTCAGGACCAGACTTTGCATTCATCATCCAGCTAAACTTTCAGTCACAGTGAGTTTCTGGTAGGCAGGGAATGTATGAATCAGGGATGTGTGCAGTCAGTCAGTGAAGACTGATAGGTGCAAAGATGCAAAGTGAAAGCAAAAAATGAGGCTTAACTCGATGCAAAATGAGGAGATGCTCCATCCTTCTCATGGCCATGCAGGAGAGGCTCAGGCAAGAAATCCCTCACTGTGCTGGATGAGAAGCTGCTGGCTAGGCAGCCTCTAACACAGCCTTTCCAAGTGCACATTCACTCCCTCCCTCACTCTGAAATTCTCTGAATTTGTTGGTTATCAGAGCATAACAGAAACCTTCTGTGTGAGTCAACCTAACAGAAAGAATCTGCAGGGGAGGCAGTATTTTTTAAAATTTGTTCCAAGATGAGTACACGAGTTTGGAAAGCACTCAGTAAAGTTCTAATGTTGCTCCCTAAAACACTGGTGTGCTGGATTGCAGATGCAAGCAAGCTCTGCAAGGGAGAGTGACTAATGAGACGTGGCTCCAGGGGAGAAGACCCATTTGTTATCAATGAGAGCTCTTTTCAGCCAAGCAGCTAGGAAAGTGGTAGAAGAATTCAGACAGAAGTACAACAAGAGGCCACTCACCTAAATCCCGGGAGAGATCTGACAATGTCCCAAAGGTCACAGGGCAGGATTTTACATCTGCAATATCCCATGTTCCTGAATTTAAAATGCAAACAAAATCTCATGTCATGTTCACAGTTTCTACCTTATGCTCCCAAACTCATTACAGCCCTTCCATGTTCTCTTCATTCCAAGCCTACATCCACTGCTGTTGCTGGACAAGCTTCCAGCAAGGAGAAATCACCTTTATGGACAGAGAGAATCCAGCCCCATCACCATGGTCACCTTCTCAGACTTTCAACATGCATGTCACACCAGCATGGCACTTCTCTGGACTTAAATTCCTCACTTGTCTGAACTGCTGCCCCCTTTATGCACTGCTGGGAAAGTTCTCGTCATGTATTGGAATTTGGTCTTTTGAAAGCATTAGTGTAAAAATGGTACTAATGTCCTCCCCCACCAACCCTGTACTTGGCAAGAAAAGGACTCTAGCAGAGAAGGCAACTCACATGAGGGCAACCTAAGAGCATTTTCTGAATCATCAGAGTACTGGATTACTGCTGCTGAAGGTAAGTCATCATGTGGCCTTATATACCATTCAGTTCAGCCACCATGCTCAATAATCACTGAGAATGTAGTCAAAATCAAATGCTTTCAGTTTAGGAATACCCTGCCTTCTCCTTTTTTGAAACACATGGATATACCCTGCAGCCTAACTCTGACCATGTGTGAGCATCCTCAGAAGGCAAGGCTTTGGTTGTAAAAGACACAAATAGTACCTGTGGGTAGAAAACAACTTGCACCCAGCAGGTAGTCTACAATACAAGGAACTCCTGTCATAAGGACCCCTCTTTTCACATTGCTGGGAAATAAATGACACCTAGAGGGATCGTAGCGGGGTGGACAACACTGTGTGTGCAGGATGGATGTCAGTGGAGCTGCAGCAAGGACACAGCAATTTGTGAAGCTTCATCTCAGCAATACTGGAATGTCAACACTCACCTACATTGGAGAAAACATCGTCTTCTGATCTGGAGGTTGCCAATTCTTCCCGTAGGGCTCCTGAACCCTTCAGCACAGTCCCACACTCTGCCTTGGCAAAGAAAGCACCTTTTCCACCACCACCAGTGTCCTCTGTGAGTGGCCACACTGCTCTCTTCTCATCCCAGTCAAAGGCTGGCTCAACCGCTGAGCTACCCAGAGATGCTCTGCTGGGGTCTTCGCGGGAACAAACATTACCACAGGATCATCGTTATTTTTAGTTACAAGGAAGAGTTTGTTCAGGAGAGAAAACAGAACAAAGCCTGATCTAAACCCATCAGACTATCTCCAACTGAAATTATTTACAGACATGGTGGCAGTGAAACACAACTCCTGGGATGGGACACTGAAGTGGAGAACAGGAAGACCAATGTGAGAGGACGGCGCCTCAGCGGCCTTGGGCATCCCTCCCTGGAGGGAAGGGTCAAGGCCTCCAGAGTCCTGCTGGGGGCCCAGAGCAGTGAAGGGAGAGAAAGAGAGCAGCTGGACCTCCAAGAAAAAAGAAAGCAAACCTCTTGGATGTTGGTCATTCAAGGCTGCTACAGAAATCAGTGCAGGCATATGAATATTTTAAAAAATGACATTATCTTCAACATTTTTGTTCCAAAGGTTCCTTAAGAGTTTCATTACTCCAGCCTTCAGAATAGCAAAGCATTTTCTGGAGCTCTGGTGAGGAGGAGAGCACCAACTGCTGACACCAACTCCACCTTCACATCCCTTAATGGTGATGCTGCTGTTTCTCCCCTGCCAGGGAACAGCAGCCAGCACTTGGCAGGGTTAGGGCTTCTTCCTGGATCAGATCTCACTACTCTGGAAATGCCCATGCCAGCATGATCAGGGGTTCAGCATTCTGCACAGCCCAGGCTGCAGGACTGCACCAAAGACTTCTGGTGCTTCAAATGAGATTTGGTGAACTGAGCTTCCTTTCCTGGGTCAGCAAAGCCCTTAACACCTGCATGACCTTAGGGTTAATCCCTGTGGGGTTCTGCAGATGAAGCTGGCACCACTGATGACAAAAGGTCAACTTACATGAAGAAAGAAATGTGGACCCATTCACTTTGCTGGAGAGAAAGTGGAGACCTCAGCACCTCCAGCCTCTAAAGACCCTTGATAAACCTAGACTTAAAAATCTAAACTCTTGATATTTATATAACCCAAATGATAGATAAAGTGGCCCCAAGGTGTCTGCATATTTTTCTATTGAAATTTCCTGTTCCCTTACCCTTCAATTTTAATAGAGCACCTGAGAGCACTTTAAGAGCCTTATTGCAGACAGTGCACTAACTCATACATATATCCAGCTACATCTCCTAATCCAGTGACATCTCTCCAATATCCAAACTCCTAAATTACTCTAATAGGATAAACCTAAAGTTTATTTTGATCATTTTATCACAGATCATGAAAATACTTCCAAATGTCTTAATTCCATGATCTGCCTTCATATAGTGGTTATTACATATAACATGATTAGTAGAAATGTGTATAGGCATAAGTGCACAGCAGTCACTCTGAAATCCCCAGAGAAAAAATGTGGAGTGAGCACCAAGTGTTGTGTCATTTTATCTCATTAGGATAAGAGTCTATTCCTATTATAGTTCTTTAGTCTGGGCAATCCTGGACTAAAGAACCTGTTTGGAACTGAGAAAATTATTTGTGTTTTTAAACATCCATTATCAGAAAACTTCTGTCAAGCCATGCAAAAGGAACAAGCCCACGTGATACCAAGCCTTCAGCAGATCTACCATCTAAGAGACATCTGTTTTCAAAGTCCTGTGGGTAATGCTGTGAGCTCTGCTGTATGTTTTAATGAGAGCATGGAGTAAAAGGCAAGCTCCCAAGTAAAAGCTCCCAAAGCTGTTTTTTCTTAAGTAAATAGCCTCAGTAAGTGCATGGATTTTGCTGCCAAATGATGAACAGAGCAAATAGACACTGGGCTGTGGGGAGGGGTAACAAGCCCAGTCAGATCAGGTGTGTAAATTGAGCCTGTACATTTACCTTTCTGTTTCAGTCTTTCCTTCCTTAAGTGTCTCTTTTCACGGCTGCTGATCTTGGTCTGCCAAACTCCTGCAACAGAGAGCAAAGTTCATTTTTAAGCTATCAAACAACTTTCTTCATTGCCTTTACTGCTCAGCAGCAAGGTAACTAGCCATCTGAAAGTTTCTGATGCTGGCTGTAAAAGAGGCATCAGATCTTGTGCAGCATGTCTCCTGTGTGCAGCCTTTGCTTCCTCTGCAGAGATGTGTTACATAAGAAATCCCCATCACAGACCTGCCTGTTGTGTCCTGACTCATGTAACTGCACATATTCTTCTGTCCTGTGTGTCAGCCTGATGTAACACCCATTCCCTTGGGGGAGGTGTCACAGCAGAGCATCAGCCACCTTATATGTCTGACAGTGGGGACAAGTTAATGTAAATCTTAACCATTAAATAAGGCTGTGATGTACTGGGTTCCATAGCCCTAAGACCTGTCCTACAATGTGGACACCCTCTCCCACTCAGCTGGTTTACACACATTCATTCACACCCGTGGGGCCACATCCTGTCTCCATCCATGGCCCAAGAAGTCAGAGGAGGTGCTGGCAAAAATGGTTAATGAAGGAAAAAACACAGCCCTGGAGCTGACCAAGACACTTCCTTTCTCTGAAGCATCCCTGAAGGACACATGAAGCACCCCTGAAATACAAATTAAACAGTTCAGCTGGCTCATACATTCAAAAAATTACAGATCCATTTGCAGGAAGCCTCTGCTGTGCCCCTTCTCCCCCAGCAGCCTCACAGGCCCCAGGAAGGACTCTGGTCCAACAGCAGTGAGGGCTTCTCTTGCTCTCACCACCACACTAATCACAGTGTAATCTTTTAAGCCCAGAAAAGCTTAGAATTTGTTGTTTTCAGCGCAACCCTTGGTGGGGGGAGGCAGAGAAGGGCTCACGGGATGCAATGTATTTTCCAGTGAAATTCTAGCTGCCTGAGCCTTGCTGGCCTCTGCCAGATTTCTCTGCAGATCTGCTTGAAACAAAGGTCTTGGCTCTGCTCACCGGCGCGCTACAAGTTGGCTGTGAATAGCCCCAGCCCCTTTACCAGCATCAGTCATGGGCACAACAGTGTGCTGCTCCATCTGTGCATCAGCATGGCAGAGGCCACAGGATTGGGGGAAGGACCCCCTGACCACTGGGCCTCTGACCACTTCAGAGATCCTACCTCACCAGCAGATTTGCCTTCCCTGTGTACACAGTCAGGACTTGGGGAGTGTGGCAGGAAGGCACATGGCCCATGTCAGAGACTGAAATGTTGTGGTTTATGGCTTAAACATCTTTATGAAGGACTTTTGCCCCTTATAGGAAAAGTGCATAATGAAACTGCACCCCCAAAGCCCTCCCTGGATGGGCCTCCTGACTGAAACCCCAAACTGTGAGTTAAACCCATAGGACAACTTGAGATAAGGAAAGTGACACTATTGTTCAGAGCATCTGGAACAGCATCCATGGCCCAGCCCAGCACCTGCTTTGAGATGGAGGCCACAGCCCCAGGTTTATCAGCTGCCAAGCTCACACAGACCCTGCACCAAAGGAGGGAGGAGGAAAGGCTCTGGTGTGTGGCACAGCCTCTGGCCAGTGAGCGCCCATCCTTTGCTGTGCACACCAGCTCAGCTGTGGGGCCCCTTCACCCAGGACAGCCACATCTAAGGGACATCCATGTGAGAGACAGCAGAGGGGTGTCATGGCCCATCAAAGTCCCCTCCCAAAGGAGCCCCCAGACCCTGCACTGGAGCACTGCACATGATGCAACAGATCCACAGTGCTGCAAGGGACAGAGTCAAACCTGCTCCCCTCAGGGGAGGCACATGGGCATTCCCACCTGCCCAAATGTGTATTAATCCATGGGATTCTATACTTTAAGACAGAGGACTCTCACCACCAAGATGGAGGGAAACAACAAGGCATCCTTGGAACCCATGGAGGAGTGATACGTTGCTAATCTCTGTCATTCTCCCTGTTCCCCCACACACCTCTTTTTCTATTTTTCTCTCTTTCTTTTCTCTTTCTTTCTCTTTGCCTCTTTTACTACTAAATTAATTATATCAATTTTTTGATATCAACATCTAAGCTCGTTTGGTTTGAATCACATTTTTTGGGTATACTCAAATCTTCCAGGGTTCGATCCATTTTATTCAAGGAGAATTTAAAAAGTTCTCTTTAGTCCTTTGTAATTAAACCAGATCACAACAGCACCTGTCCACATAGTTACACATAGGAAGGAGCAGGTGATAAAATAACTCTCAACTGGCAGCTTTCCCCACTAACACACACTCTAGAATAGTGGAGAAGGCCTCCCTTTTGACATATTTCATCCCATGTTATTATTTGGTAGTATGCATCAGATAACAGAAGAATCAGATCTTTTGTTACCTTCTTCCTCTTGCAGTTTGTCTTTTTCCACAGAAAGCAGATCTTTTGGCACTTCCTTGTCTGAGCACTGGGTTTTCCTCTTCTTCTTAGGCTGCAGTATGGAGGAGATATAGAGCAGAAAGATAAAACAAGTATTTGTTATGTTTCATCCAGAAGAAAAAAAGAGGGCAGTAGTTGTGAAATGGAGACAACCCACGATACTCAGAGAGAGTAGGGGTTGCTGGAGTCTTTCCAGTGTGTGCAGAAGTCTTCCTGAGCAGATTTTATTGCAAATTCCAAACCAATAAACGCTGTTGCTTTGGACCTACAAATCTTAATTTATCTGCTAGATTAGAAAGTTCACATTTTAATTCAGGTACCTGCTCTACAGTAAGATTTGCATTCATTGTTCCTAAGTTCTAAAGTTCTTCCTCTGAAGGAGGAAAGTCTGAAGTATTTACCCCCTTGAAAATCAGGAATGCTATAATAAAGAGTTAGGACCCTGCCAATGCCCACTTCAAACCATGGAACAGCCTATTTTTAATGAAGGTATCTGCAGTTTGCACTAATCTGAAAGGCCACAGGAGTGGCTGAGGCCATTTGCATACAGCTTGATGAAACTGTAGCACCAACCCTAAACCATAAATTTTGAATGTTCTAGTTTAAACTGTGGCTCTTGACTTTTCCAAGGTGGAAAACCCCTGCCAGAAAATGTAGCTCCCTGCCCAGGCTCAGAGGCTGCTCCTCACTTATAATCACAGAATGGTTTGGAAGGGACCTTAAAGACCATCCAGTTCCAACCCCTCTGCCACCTTCCACTAGACCAGGCTGCTCAGAGCCCCATCCAGCCTGGCTTAGAACACTTTCAGGGACAGGGCAGGCAGCTTCTTTGGGCAACTTGGAACTTGCTGTAAAGCCTTGGAAGCTCTTTAAAGCATTAGCCTCTTCTTCCATGCCAGTACAAGTGCTCAATGTCCAACGTAAAACCCTTAAACAGACCCAAGGAGATGTCCCTGTCCGAGCTGGAATGGAAATACAAGAGATTCCAGCACCCACTTCTGGGCTTGGATGATGAGACCATCCCTCTTGTGGTGTCAGTGACAAACACTACAGTGTGGCTGTGCCAGAAAATTACATGGTCTTATATTCCTACATCGTCTCTTAAGTGCAGCAAACCAAGGAAGAACAAACTGTCTTAAAAAAAGGAACATTCTTAAAACAACTGTCTCTTGAAAGATAGTATGTAATTCTAAAACTCTTGCTGGTACCTTGAGGAGCTTTTTCTCTCTGATGTTGACTGATGTGATAAGATGGCCATTCACTGGAACCTAGGAAGTGGACAATAACAAAATGCATTATAGTACATATACATGCATGAGCGTATATGTGTAAATATATATAAAAATATATTTATTTCAATACTTTTCTATAATACATGTAACAGTCTGCAAGATACAGCTAAGTAACCCCCTGTACAAATCTGGGCTAGAATTTGTGGCCTTGTTCCAACTGGAGTAATTTATTCCAAATTAATTAGAGTATGCTAAGCCTTTATGAATGTAAATCCAGAAACTGCACAAGATTTATTCCAAAGCAGACATATTTGTGGTTTATCATAAGATTTGTCTAGGATCAAAGTTGTTTTTCAAATAGGGTAAGCCTGTCTTAAAGAAACAGCATAGACATGAGAGGGCTTATTTTAATATTCTTATTTTTAATTCTTGTTTACCAGTTGGTGTGGGCCTTATGTTCCCTCTCAAGTCTATCTATCAACTAAAAGAATGGATTTTATCCTACCTAGATCCAGTAAAGTAAACAATAAATGTTTAAGGACTTTTCAAATTATAGTTTGACTAATGTCTCAGCTGTCTCAGAATTCCCTGGGAATTGCCAGCCACCAGCTACAGGGATGGGAGGGTGTAAATCTGAAGCTGAGACAGCAAGGGCCACTGCACGCTATGCGGAGCCAGCATCATCCAAGGGGCTGAAGCTCCCTCCACAGGTGCCTCTGTTTCCCCTGACACACAGAGCAGCTCCTTGCTGGATGTATGGCACTTCTCTGACTTATGCAGGTTGCTCTCCCTGTGCAATGCAGCTGCTGTTCAGCCCTACCCAGGCTTCCTTCAGCCCATCAGACCTGTTGGGCTGCCCAGCCAAACCCATATCTCCCAGAAGGGAGCCTGACTCAGGCAGTCACCCAAATCCCTGATCCATCCTCTGCCTCCTCTGCCGGGGACAAGGGGGTCCCTGGCAGGCGAAGGCAGCCCTGCCTGGAGCAAAACTCATCTGATCTCCGTTGAATTCAGGTGCCCAGTCCTCCTGGAGAAGGGAAGGCAGCTGCCTTCCTCCTGCCTCCTCCCTCTCCCCACTCTCACACGTCATCTCTGTCCCTGAGATGGGGCCATGATTAGTTAGCAGCAGATAAAATCCTGTGGGTGACTGCCCATGTCTCTCCCCAGCAGACCCAGTGGGGCTGCAGTCCTTCAGACTCTTAATAGTCATCTCTTTGATATTTTGAGGATTTTAGAGCTATTTTTCACAAGCCTCAGAAAGGTCTGGTTTGAAGGGCATGACAGGCACCTGTATGCTGGCAAATGCTTCATCCCTGGAGGTGTTTGCTTGGAATTCCAGACCAGCCACAAGCCCATGGTGGACACAGACCCAGCAGGCTGGTGTTCATCCCAAGTTCCATAATGATTAGGAGAGGAAGCCCCAAAATTGTGAACTTTGCACACAGACAATACTGATTTGGGGTCTTCCAGTAAAATATCACAGCAGCAGGAGGCAAAACCCTGCCTGTTATATCAGTAATTCCACCAGCTTCACACTACAAGCTTAAGGCAAAATCTCCTCTGTCCCCCTCGGCTGTCAAAAGCAAACAATATAATTGTTTACAATTATGTTATTCTGAACGTTAGTAAAATAATTACTTCTCTGTTAAAACCCACCAACATTTGTTTGTAGCTAGCAAGGCTGTCTTGTTTTTTCCCATGGGCACTCTCTTCTAAGCCTCTCAGGTTCATTTACTAGAGGCACTCCATAAATCCCACCACAAAGCAAATCATTTTCCATCTCCTGCTCTGCTCGAGGGAAAAATCCCACTCTACCTGCAGCAGGGAAGGAAGCAGCTTCTCACATAAAATATGGGATATAAAATACAAAACCAGGGGCATTTTGGTGAAAATTTGAACCATGTAGATATGGAAAATCTTGAGTTTGTATTATTCTTTCATTCTCAGCATATGTTTCTGTCCAATTAAATATGTGAAAATACATATGGATCTTGCCTCATTAGACAACAATTCCTATGCAATATAGAATCTTGGGGGAATGACTTTCAATTATATGACAGCACTTCAGGAAAACTTAATTTTATCGGATGAATGCAAGAAGAGAGGACTGGGGGAATTCAAATAACATGTAAGTGAAATATTCCTTCCTGGTGTCATCAAACCCTGGTGATTTTCCTGTTTTCCCATAATGAAATCTTCACGGTTTTCTAAAAGATTTGCAAATGGACCTCCCAAGTGAAGGCACTTTGAGCAAGACTGCCACCATGGGAACAGAAATAGCAACACCAGCTTAGGAGGCAAGGAGGAGGATGCTTTTTTGCCATCTTTCAGAAACACACAGATGAGAGGATAAGAGACACCCCACCTCCTGTTAGCCTCTCTTTATATCAAGATGCTTCTGCAAGCACGAGGGACTGCAGGCAGAGACAAGGAAATGTCAGGATTAAGGACATGAAACTGCCTTCCTCCCCCAGGGCTGGCGTGAGCGAGCACAGCCCGAGGCTGTACAGGGCCCTCACACAGGCAGGGAGAATCCAGAAGGAAAATGCTGAGTGCAATAACAGATTAAGGAAGATGCAAATGATGTTGGCTCTGACAGACTTGTCTCAGCTGGGGCAGGATCACGTTCCTGGACCTTCTCTCTGTATAACTGACAGTAAGCAAGGAGCTGGAAAATTGCAGCACTTTGTTTTAGCGCTTTGCCAACCTGACTGCTGCGTACTTTTACCAGACAAGCACGACTTTTGCTACTGAAATGATATTTCACCTGCTAGACAAACATCCCCCTGTCTCTCCATCACTGACTAGGAGGTTAAATATATACTGTTGACAGTCATTTACTGTGTCCCAGGGGTCTTCATGATGACTGAGTGGCTATTCAGCCCTAAGTGCCCACCTGGGACTCCTCAACCTTGTTGCATCCTTCCTAACAAGCAGCTGAGTGCAAAAAAATACCAAATCTGACCTCAGTAAATGCCCCACCACTGTGGCGATGCTCTTTTTTCAAACCTGAAATATCTCTTGCTTCTCTGCCATCCTTCAGTAATGCCAGCAACTCCCTTTCTTTCATCACCAAGAATTTTTACTGAGTTCTATCTCCTTTCAGTGGAAATGTATTATGTTAGCCTGACCTTTTGTATTAAATCCTGCCCTTATCCAACCCTTTTTCAGGCAGTAAGCTGGCTGTGTGGCTGAGGAACCCCACCCTACCCTATTCTTTCCTTTTGAAGCCCTTAGGGTAGGGGATTAGTCATGCCTCTTTATCGTGCCATTTGGCCACTATGAAAAGGAAAAAGGAATTTTCATTATTTTATTTCATTTAACCTAATGCAATCATTAAAGACAAATTAATATTGTCAGGAGAATTTTTTTCTTAATGAAAAATGTAGTTTTGTAGGGGGAAAACACATCAAAATCCACCACATTAAATGACTATATTAAGTCTTAAGTGCAATTTCAAATACATCAAATACATGCAGAGAAACAGAATCAGGACTTTTAGTGGAATCAGACTTAGCATATTAATTTCTACTCACATTCTATGGAACAATAGAAAGATTATTTTTATTTCATGGCCATTTGGTTCGTGACCCAGTGGAACAGGATTTCCCCCCCCACCCCCTGCCTTTTTTTCCCTTTTTTATGTAACTTAAGGTTATATTTCTGATGATTGTTCTGAAACTAGCAATTTCTGATTCTCTTGAGGTGGTGTTTAATTTATTTCATGCTTTTAATATAGTTCTACATAAAGTCACAAAGAAAGGAGGCAAAGTGATACAACTCCAAGTGCCAAAAAATGCTGGGTTTAGTATATAAACCTTGCATTCAAAGCCATAAAGCTGTACACCTAGAGACTTAACCTTTATGCATTTTAATAGTTTTGCTAGACTAGTCATTTTTATAAAACCCAACACCTTTGTGTCTATCAGATCAGGCTGCCTGCTTTCACATCTCACTGCCACCAACTGGTTAGAGGAGTAATTAAAAATTGTGTGAATATCAGCTTCAGGTTCACTAACTGCCCTTTGTCCCTCTTGGGAAAGGTGCTTAAAATTGCCTTCCTGAGGAAGGCACAGAAAGGTTTGCCCAGTAGAGGGATACTAGGACAAAATAAACTCAGCCTATGAAACCCAAAGGGAGCTATTATATGCCTCACACATTGGAAATCAGGAAATTCATTTAAGAACATGAATAAAGATTCAGAAAATTGTTCTCAGCTACCACTTTCAGAAAACTCAAATTAAGTGGGTTGGACACTGGAAATGAAAGGAAGCAAAACTACTCCATTCTGGCAGGGGGTCTGTGAACACAAAACCATTTCCAGATTTAAGAAGTACTTCAATTAAATTGTTTCATAGTGCTCAATTCCAGTGAAAAAAATGGAGTTTTTTTTTCACTTTGTTACAACACATGAAAAATGTCATGGATGTAGGCCAAAAGGCAATACTGGTATGACAAAAGTAACACCAACACGCATTAAATTAAAATATCAAGGGAGGGAGTGGGAGAAAAGAACAAAAAGGACTTTCTAAGCAGGGAAATAAATAATCTCCCTTAAACATGCTCTGTTACAACTGAACAAAGTATGACTGCACTTTTCAGTTTTCTCAGTAGTTGAAACAAGCTGAAAAGTGAGCAGGAAGTCTTCATCCCTCTCAGCATCCTCTGGAAGATCCGATCCTTGCTCCCTACACTCCATGCTCTGAGTCAGATTATTCACAGCAACCACTTGCAGTTGACTGCTGGCTCTCTGCAGGTGGGTTCTTGTCTGCTGTGCACAGAGGCAGGGGCTGGGCCACAGGGAGAGCAAACCCAAGTGCTGCCGCTGCTGCTGCAGCCAGACAGGGCTCGCATTTCTCCATCCACGGACAGCGAGCGATCGGTGAGACAAATGTGTTGGGAAACAAAGCAGGGCTGGCTTTCATTAACTCTGATTCATAAATGGAAGCAGACATCCTGGCCAGTCTGGCTTTGCCACATGCTCTTGTCCTGATGATGGACTTTGCTCTGGGAGACCAATTCCCTAAACCAATGGGAACCAGGTGAATGAGAAAAGACAAGCCTGCATTTGCCAGAGGAGAAAGATGGGGTTTAGGCAGAGGCCATCAGAGAAACAGGAAAGTACCAACTCATTCTGACAGCTAGAGAAAGGATAACAAAATGGCAATTTCTGCTCAGGTGAAAATGGAAAGCCAAAACAAAATGTTGGGTTTGTTAGCAAAGGAAACTGAGTGTCTCTCCATGCATGGCAGAAGGACATAAAGGATCTTCTTTGGGACATGGCTGCTCACAACACTACAAAGACATGTCTGCAAAGGGGAGGGAAAAGAGAGCAGAATCCTGGGTTTTGATTAATACTGTAATAATCTTATTGTTAATAGCTGTTATTGATATGCGGTAATGCAAAGTTTTCCCTGGCAAAATCACTTCAAATCACAGACAAACGTGTTCCCAGTAGGAAAGAAGAGTCTGTTGGAACGGAAAATTACATGGGAAACACGTGCAATGAACAGACAGAATTAAATATAACTACAGACTAGGAATATGTAAAATTTTCCCTTTCCCTTAAGGCACCTAACAGAAAAGAAAGGGGCAGTTCTCCCATCAAATGGATTCTCCAAGAACCTTGTGGAAAAGGATGTGGGCCATCAGCACAGAAAACCCATTCATCTGCACATATTCCCCGGGATGAAGTTGCCCATAGGAACCCCTTGAACACAAACACAGGTTGATAACAAGGAGTGGGAGCCAGGACTGCATATGTGTGTAGCCATTCACATCCAAAAGCAGCTGCACAAGAAAATTTAGGGAAACATCCTTAAGATGATGCTGCCTGCATTACATGTCCTCCAGCTGGCCAGCCTTCCCTGGACACATGAGAAGCCACACAGCAGCCAAAACCACAATCACACATGACACATACCTGCCTCAGTTCAGCTGCCCTCATCATCGGGGAAAAAAACATATCTGGGAAAGAGTTTCTGCAGCATGAGTAGATTAAAACTACTGTTGCGAGGAGGGATGAAGAAATCAGTTTTCTGGCATCTTCTATTTTGATTAATTAGAGCACCATCTCAACAAGGCATAAAGGCTTCATTTTAAGAAGGCAATTATTAAACCCCAACACCTTCCAGGATATTTTAAAAATCAATGCTCATCCAAGATAGCTGTATAAAAATAATTGTGCAACTGTGTTGCATTGGCATGAAAAATACTGTGTAACCTGAAAGGGTAAAAGAAAACATCTATTTGCTATTTGTGAAACTCTGGAGCTGAAGGGAAGGATATGAAGTTCTGGTACTGTTAAGCAATACTGCAAGATGCAAAAAGTATCTCCAGTTTATACAGACACTTCAGAAAAGCAGAAAGCTTTCTTTTGGAATGTATTAGATGGCACATATTTTTAGAAGCTTTTTAAGGAAGATGATGTCACTGCATTTGTAAAAAATGCTCTTCAACTGACCAATTTGCACAACAGCCCAAAAACTCTGAATAAACACAAACCACCCAACTCAACAACTGCCATTCAGATCAGCTGGCTTCCAGCAAGTCTCATTAGCAATTTCCCAAAATTAAGGAAAAGGCAATTCTGAAAAAGACTAAACACACTCAGCATAATTTCTAGATGGCTTTTTTTATGTGTATGGCTGTGTGACAACAGACAGAATGTAACTTTTTCTTCTATGCACAATGAGATCACATTCAAAATGTGCTTGTATGATTGTGTGGAGGCCATGTATCCATTGGAACAAAGTGTTGGATGAGAGGCTGGACATGACACAGCCATGTGCTCTCACAGCCCAGAAAGCCAACTGTGTCCTGGGCTGCACCCAAAGCACCAGGGGAAGGCGGTTCTGCCCCTCTGCTCTGCTCTGCCCTGCTGAGACCCCATCTGCAGGGCAGCATCCAACCCTGGGGTCCCAGCACAGGGAGGACATGGACCTGTTGGAGCGAGTCCAGAGGAGGCCACCAAATCTATCAGAGGGATGGAGAGCCTCTGCTATGAGGAAAGTCTGAGAGAACTGGGGTTGTTCAGCTTGCAAAAGAGACAACTTCAGGGTGACTGTCCTGGTTCTGGACAAGACAGGGTTAATTTTTTGCAGAAACTGTTAGGGGGTGTGGCCAGGACCCTGAGCCCTTTCTATCCCACCTTACAGTCATTAACAGGGGTGCCAGGGGAAGGGACTCTCTTTTGGAGAGAAGAGGCTCCTTCCAGTCTGGTATTGTCTATTGTCAAGGGCTTTCTGTGTAAATAATTTCTTTTCTTGTAGCCTCTGTCATTAGTATTACTCCTGTTCCTGTTTGTTTTCTTATCTCGTTGCTGTTTCCAGTAAATTGATCTTATCTCAGTTTATGATCTTTACCTTTTGTGCCTCCAAGTCTCAAGTCCATCCCACTGCAGGTGGGAGGGGAAAAGCTGTGGAGCAGGAGGGAGGAGCACGTGGTTTTGGGGAATCTTGGTGGGCACACTAAATTGGGGACTACCATTCCTAAACCATGACAGTGATCCAACCGAGGCCTTCTCCTGCCTGAAGGGAACTTCAAGGGAACATAGGGCAAAACTATTTACAAGAGCACAAGAGGACAAGGGGGAACGAGTTCAAATTGGAAGCGAGGAGGTTTAGATTAGATACTAGGAAGTTCTTTACCATGAGGGTGGTGAGGCACTGGAACAGGTTGCCCAGGGAAGTGGTGGGTGCCCCATCCCTGCAGGTATTCAAGGACAGACTGAATGGAGCTCTGAGCAACATGGTCTAGTGAAAGGTGTTCCTACCCATGGCAAGGGAGTTGGAAGCAGATGATCTTCAAGGTCCCCTTCCAACCCAAACCATTCCATGATTCTGTGAGTTTGTTCAACAGACTGATCTCACAAGGGCTGTTGAAGCCACTCAGTCTGGGTCTAACTGGGCACCGTGGCTCCTGGACACTTGCTATGGGGAGTAGGGACACACAAAGGGAAGATCAGTCCTACACCATCCTGCAGCCAAGTAAGAGCAGATTTCATGGGAAGGCAACCTGACAGCCCACCCCTGGGGCAGCAACTGGGAATCGCTGGCAAACATGCATTCCCAAACTGAAAAAATAATTAACCACCTCAGTTCTTTTAATTAAGATCTTGACTTATCCGCCACTCCAGGACATTCAGATGTTTGGCTGCTGGGATGTATCAACACACCTGAGCACTGGAGGCAATTTGTGTCTTGTTTTTTTCATACCTCAGCAGGCAGCAGAGAAGGGGTCCCATCCTGCACACCCCATCTTATCACATTGGCCATGTGGATGAATGGGAGACTTTGTTATTAATGACACCTCTGCTGCTGCTTTGGTGGAGATTTTCATATGCAAATTTCAGCATATCAAATGTTCTGTCATATCTGGCTGTTCTGGCATCCTCCCATCAGCTAAGTGCCAAAGCAGTGCAGCGTTTTACACTGAAGTAAGGAGATACAGTTTTTGCCTCAAGGATATGATGTTCCAAAGGCAGAGAGAACCTGATGGGAAATGACAAGGAGCAGTGGAGAAGGCACGATGGGGAAAAGAAAACAAAAGAGACAAACAAAGAAAGGAAAGGGCACGGTACTGTCATGGGAGGACAAGCCTTCATTTTTCTTTTCAGTATGCAAGATATTTTCTCTGGGTTATCTGTCTTTAAGATCTTTTAAGTTATTTTTCTTGATCATCCTCTTCTCATCCTCCACCTCCTCAGGACCATGTTTTCCATACTCTGCACAATAATCAGTGGGTCTCATACAGAAGATGATGCTACTGTGTAAATGCAACTGCTAGAGCCCAGTCCCTAAAGAGTAGGAATTGCTCAGCACTGGAAAAGATGAGATTAATGGCAGAAACTGCACATGACTGTAAACAAATTTATCCCTTCAGTTTATCCCTCCTCGTCTTTGGTTTCTGTTACTTAGGCCTGTGAGATGCAGCATCTCTGACTAGAAGATATCTATTCAAATCAATGCCTTCAGCTTGAACTAATAACCCTGCCACCAGCACAGCACCTGCACTGTCTCTGACACATTTCTGTTCATGAAGAACAAAACCACTTATTTTATAGCACACGTTTAAAAAATCCCTGCAAATTCATTTTGTTTGTCTTTTTCAGAACTGAGACTTAGGAGATAATAGTAACAGATTAAACAATAAAGTGAGTGTCTCCCCTTCCTGTCCCACATTGCCTCCAGTATTGGTGGCTATGGAAAATTTTCATTTGTTCTGCAGGCAGCTCAAGTTATCTAGTATTGATCATTATAAAGATATGATAAAAATTGTTACTGAAATCCTTCTTCACCCCTTGACACTGGCAGCTCTGTTCAGATTGCTTTTGGATTTAATTGTTCTTTACTAATTCAGGGGTACTTGTGCTGCAAGGTCAAGATTCTGCTCTGACTGATGAAAAAAAATGCCCTAAAATGGAATAGTTATTTAAAATATAACTATAATACAACTAAAAGCTAAAGCTTCCATGACAAAATAATAAACCGTTGAAAACTAGCATTACAATCGAAAGCCTGACATATTTCTGTTCCTGAGGAACAAACCCACTTATTTTATAGCACACGTTAAAAAATCCTGCAGATTCATTTTGTTTGTCTTGCTCAGAAATGAGACCTAGGAGACAACAGTAACAGATGAAAATGTTAAAAAAGCTCGATGTATTAATTTTAAGTACATACTTAAGTTTGGGAAGTTATTCTGAGACCTTTACTTTCCATATTGCAGTGCCTTGGTGAAATTGTTTTCTGTAATTTACACTGAGATTTTCTGCTACAGACAGCTTACAGTGTGTCAAAGCAACAGTCATGACAATGTCATACAGAAACTTCAACACTGCATCAAATCAAACTCACAGCACATATTCAACAGGGTGGCCATGGTCATCAGCTCACAGACAGGTATTCATGCAGTAACAAGAGAGCTTTGATTTGGAGGAAATACACATAATTAGCACATTGTATTAACACCGTAGTAGGGATACTATTCTTGTATATTCCTTCTTAATATGATGGACATTAACTGAGTTTTCTCAATTCCCTGCAAGGAAAATCAATCTCGTATGGAGTTGTGCTGTCAGACAGAACGGCAGATGAAAGGCCAGTGCCAGCACCCCCAGCCAGGTGCTCGGGCAACCTGCTGCCTTGCACTGTCATCTTGATGGCACCACAGGGTTCAGCGGGGAATGCTGAGCCCCTCACCCCTAAATCCCACAGAGAGGTTCGGGACGGTGCGTCCTGGGCGGGACGGGATGAGACGGGATGAGACAGGGTGAGATGGGATGGCAGCAGCCCGGTGGGACCGGACGCGGAGGGTGCAGGACTGTTGTCTGCCCTGAAAAGGTGCCGGGGAGGGAAGAGGGAAGGATGCTCGTCCCGTCCCGGAGAGCGGGCCAGGCGCGACCCCGCACTAACCTTACCTGCGCCGTGCGCCTTTGTTCCTCCGGCTGCCGCGCCGGCAGCGCCCCGGCCGCCCGGCCGCCGGCCCCCGCGGGACCATCCCCCTCCTCCTCCTCCTCCTCCTCCTCTTCCTCCTCCTCCTCCTGCGCCTCCCTGGCGGCGCAGCGGCGGGGGGGTCCCGGCGCGGCCCCTCGGTCCCGCAGCCCCCGCAGGACGAGCAGCGCGGCCGCGGCGGCCGCCAGCACCAAAGCCGGCCAGAGCAGCGCCAGCAGCCGCCCCGGCAGCTCCCCGCGCCCAGCGCCATCCGCGCCGCCGGCCCCAGCATGGCCGCGCCGCCCCCGCCGGGGATGCTCCGCTCGCTCCGCTCCCAAAGTTGGTGCCGGAGCCGCGCTCGCCGCCGCCGCCCCGAGCGGCACCAGCGCGGCTGCGGAGCGGGCGGGGGACCGGCCGGGCGGGCGGGGGATGCGGGGGGGCCCGGGGGGCGCGGACACGTCGGTGCTTACGGGAGCCTCGCGGCGAAGGGCGGGGGCGCCGTGCGGGGGGCGGGAGTGGGACCCCGGGCGCGGCCGATCGCTGGTGCGGGGGAGGAAGGGGTTAATGCACGGATTGGGTCTCCCCTGTGGAAGGATGAGAGTGGTACGCGATGAAAGGTGAAGGCGATGCGATTGGAAGCAGCAGCATTGGTTTGAGAGCAGATGTTTGGCCGGGGATTGGGGTATGCAGAGATGCTCACAAGTGATGCTTTTCTGCAAAATTCCCCGGTCTAGACGGAGCAGTGTTTGGGGATGTACTTCTGTTGTCAGGCAGCGCTACAAACGTGTCGTTATCGAGCACCATCGCTGTTATGATGACAGGCGCTGCCATGTAACGCAGCGCGAGATGCGCTCTCATCTCGGTCGGGCTCATCTCCGAGAAGCAGCATCTCACTGCCGCCAGCGGAGCGGAGCGGAGCGCCTCAAACCACAGACCTCTCTGCCGTGCTCGATGGAAAATTTCTACAGCCACCTGATGAATAAGTGCAGATGATGCTCTCAGAAAGTCTTTTTTCAAAGTCACCGAGTTTCTTTTAAAGAGGAAAGCTGAGTTTTGCCCTGGTCAGTCTAGGGGGACAACCTCTGAGCAATTAATAAACGTTGAATAGCAGTGAAGGGAAGGAGTGAGCTCCTCGTTCTCTCAGATGGTTGTGTCTTGCACCTGGCACAAACACAGTGGGACTTACCAGGGGCCATAACTACCAAAAAAAAAACCAACCCCAACCCTCCCCCCCAAAAAAAACCCCACCAAAAAATCCCCACAAACTTATTTAACTAAAACAGCATAAAAAGTCATGTTTGTAGTAAACCCAGCACAGAGAAAAGGCTGGTAAATGGCTTTTATCTGTCATTGTTATTTCACACCCAGCAGGGACTGCTCTCTCTTGAGTGTGGATCCCAGTGCTGGAGATCAAACTGAAACCCACTGAAAAGATAGCAATGGGGAAGGCTCATTATCCATCCATCCATTGGATCGCCAACTCTTCAGGGATTAAAGATTTATTATTCCCATATCCTGGACTGAATTACAATTAATCCTAAAGAAGTCTAGGTTTTGAAAGCACAATAAGGTGTTTATAGCACTCTAGAAATTTCCAGATGAAATACAGGAGAATTGTGAATAAAATAATATGTTGAATGGCCTTATGGGGAGAAGAAGATTTGGGAGGGAGGGAGAAAGGCTTAATATACAGGAGGGAGCTGTGGGGGTATGGTGGTCCTTCAAATACTGTTGCTGGGATAGGAAGCTCCTGCTTAAACACCGATCACACAAATTATCATTTTCTGTCTGTATCTCACACTGCCTATCTTCTAAAGTTCAGCACTGAATAATCTTGTGGTTTAAAACCTCAGGAATGTGAGTGTTTCTGTTCCTAGGCCTGATACTGATGCTTTGTGAAAATATGTCTATCTTGCACCCATCTGGAGCCCCGAGCTTATAACTGAAGTCATGTGCAAATGTCAGAGAGGGGGACTTCCTCCATAGTTAAAAATTGCAGTTATGTGGTTAGTTTAGATATTTGTATTTTATTTTTCTTTTCCTTATTTTGATTTTTATTTTTTACCCTTCTTTATTTCTCTGTTTGTAAAATGAAGATACATCTCTTCAGGTCTGAGCTGTTAAAATGCATACAATCTATATTTCAGCTCATACATAAATTCACTACTTTCAGCTCATCTAAATCAGTTTGTTTTTCTTTTCCTGGGAAACATAAGCTGAAAAAACATTTCAGGAGTCAGCATTGCTTAATTGAGTATGAGATTACTGCTTTGCACCATTCCTTTCTATTTCTTTTTTTTTTTTTTTCATCAATAGAGGCAATTACTGTGGCTGGCCTCTAATGGCATTTATTTAAAAAGATAAACATCATCATATTAGACCTTTTTTTTCTAGTATTATTACAGGCTCATTTGGCAGCATATCTCTTACATTATTGCTCTATGAAAATAGCACAAATTATTATCATGTCATGTTATATGGAAAGACTGAAATTTTATTGCAAACATGAGCAGATATTTTTCTATTTATGTGTGACATGAGCTAATTGCAAATGTCAGATGGGGAGTTGTTCTCCCTTCATACCTGGACAGAAAGTCCAATAATTAGGAGCTGGAACCACCTATCTGTCGTAGATCAAAATGTGGTGGATTTCCACTGACAAAATAGTGCAGACATTAATGCCTGATGGGTCTTGGTCAAACCTGTCTGCTTCTGTCCTGAGTTTGTCATTCAGGGTGCTGAAATTATGAAGGTAGGCTTTGGGAAGTTTTCTGGAGAAAAATCCAGTCTTATTAATATTTAAATATTTCATGTTTGATTTTGACAAAATCATGTGGCAACTCAAAAAAAAGGCAAAAATATTGGTTTGGGCAGTTTTCATGGTAAAGGCAAAGCAGAGTTCTCCAGCTAAAATTAAAGCATTATTTTTATTTCAATTTTCTATTGAAACATTTAAAAATGAAATTTATGAAAAAAAGGAAGGAATTACATTATTTTTAATAGCATTTCACAGAAATTATAAGGTTCTGACCTGATGCATTAACAGTAGAGTTAAGGATTCTCCTACAAAAGCCAAGAGAAATGCCCTACCCTGACACTGCTCATATTTAATCAACAGCAACAGACATGACAGAAAATTAGTGATTTCAAACAAGTCAGAGATGTAGAGAGGAAACTTAAACTGCCCCAGCAAAACCGTCTTTTGAGGTCACATCAAAACTACCTTTTGAGGGGCAGTGAGGAGATCTGTTTAATCAGACTCCCTAACCTTGAGGAGTTCAGCAAGCTGCATCTGGAAGAAGGCAGGGAGTTTGTTTCCAAGCAGCTGCTCAGAAATCCCTGGGTCAGGGCAGAGCAGGAGCTGTGCCTGCCCTTGGAGGAGCCCTTGGTGCTGACCAGCCTGTTCAGAACAGACCCTTCCCATAGGATCACAAGGCTTTGCCGTCCCCTCTCTGAGCCTCGGGGATTTGGGGTAACTGGGTGGAAAACAGTGGGGGTTTGCATCCATTTAACTGCCATGGAGCAGTCCCTGTGTTTCTGAGCCCACAGCTGGGAGAGGTTTTGGGGGAGCACTGTGCAGAGGTGGGCAGGAGGATGTTTGGACATGGCTGAGATCAAAGCACAGGTCTCTGTTTCAGGCATCTGGGGGCAATGAGACGCTGAGTAAGGATGTGTCCCCCAGCAAGCTCCTGCTGTAGGCCCTGCTGAGGGCTGGGACCCTCCTGCTCTGCTGTAATGAAGATATTTACAGGCTGAGATGGTCTCACAACCTGCTTGTTTACAGGCTTGAAGGGACATTTGCACCAAGTCCTGAGGTTCATCTACTGATGTGCAGGATATGTATTCATCATATATTTATGTAATTTGCAAACTTCTCCCATTTTTCCTCCTGTCTGAAGCCCTGGTGCAGCAGTGACTTTCCCTGGACATGCCTAAAGCTGATGAAGCACTGAGCTTGCTTAGCCTGTGGATGAGGAAACTGAGGAAGGTGGTGGCTGCACGCCTGGCAGCAGCGTGACAATGACCAGTAATGAGAGAGGAGTGCTCCATCTGCTCAGACTATTCATCTCCTTTGCACAGCTGCCACGTGGCCAGGTATTTGCCATTAAATAAGATGATTAATTCCTTGACAAGTTGGTATCTGGCCTAGCAGTCCAGCATTTCCTTTTGGCATCTGTGGCTGCTTTGAGGAATGCAGCTTTATAGAATTTTACTAATTATCTAATAGCTTTTCAATCTCTTGTTTCAGTACAGGGAACTGCTGTTAATTAATTGCAGATCTTCAGCATACCATTCTTAACTGATTCCCCTAGTAAATATGTTTAACACTTGCCTCGGTTTCCTGTACATGATTCATTCAGTTGGTAAGTGATCCATCTTTGTTTGCTGTCAAAGTCTTTGAGTTGGAAGAAGACTTTAATCATGTTACTTGGCTTTCCTGAATAGAGAGAAGCAATGGAGTCAAAAAAGCACGCAATGGTAACGCAGTCAAAGAAAGACCATGACCTGGGTTTCTTTCACCAATAAAAAAGTTGTGTAAGCTTCAATTTCCCTTTCATTTTCATAAAGAACATACTGGAAACATCTATTCAGCCAAAGACATGAAACTAAAACAAAGAAACAAAAAACATCTGAAAGGAGGAAAGAAGGCACTTTCCCAGCTTATGCATTAATTAAGACCAGTCAAAGAAAACGGCTTCAAAGGAAGGAGGAAGCCAGTGGTAAGCACGGCTGCAACTGCTTTTAATGGGCTATAGCAATGACATGCATGGCAGGCAGAGCCAGAGCAGGCATCAATGCAGCAGTGGCAGTTCAAAGGCGACAGAGAAAATGTTGGAGGCAGAACTGAAGTTGCTGAATAGTAAAATTGTTTCACTAGCAGATTTGTCAGCCACACTGTGGGACAAAGGAACTTGTTTAGCAGAACACATCATCTTAAGAACCATAAACACTGCTGGTTTAAAGATAAAATCAAAGGCCTTGAGAGCAAAGCAGAAGTAGACATAAAAGTATGCATAACTGGCTTTCCTGGAGGTGAAGAGGTTTGCATCCCTGTCAAACAATTCAGAAAGGAGCTGTTAAGTGCCTCAGGTCACTCGCACCCTGAGCACCCATTCTTCCCCTGGGTGGAAGCCTGTGCAGAGCTGCCTGAATATACAGCAGGATTGGTAGGTTTTTTGCACATCTCAATGGTGATCTGGGAGTCCGGCAGGAAAAAAAAAAAACTGAATGCAACTTACAACATACTATTATAAATATTTTATACAAGTAATAAATGTATTTGTTTAGCAGCAAAAGACGGGGCTTTATTATGTTCTTTCCATGCATATTTATTCTCAGTGCTTTTCAGCCTGTGTCCCACATCCAGCTGTCTGGGAAACCAGCTGGTAATTTGCTGTTTCTTTTGACAAACACTTCAAGCTCATGCTTTAAAGACTTCCTAGGTCCCTTCATCAGCAACCAGCAGCACGTGTGCAATTTTGCAGGAACATGATGTCTACAGAGAAGTCTCCAAATTAAGACGTCTCTCCTTGCTTTAATCCAAACTGGCACACGACACAGTGAGCATGCAGTAAATGAGTGATGACACACAGTTTATTGCTATCAAAACCAGCATTCTGAGAGATGCAGCTGACACACTGGAGGGAGGGCATCACTTCCCTCAGGGAGGTTTTAGTGTCAAAAATATCTGAATACACATCCACTGGCAAAAGTGTGGCTACCCTGCAGTGTTGAGGCAGTTTCACATTCTCATGAGATCTGGGTATCAAAGGCATGGCTGTCCCTGGATGTGCTCAGATAAGCTTTGCATCTGAAGAGGATCTTCCACTTTGATCTGGAGATATGGAGGTCTGAAAAATGTACCACATCCACCACATCCTCCATGGTTTCTTCTCATGTTTAGTCATCCTCCACGTGAAAAAAACCTACATCTTGTTGCTAATTTAATGTTATCAAGCTCTGGTTTCCCAAAAGTGATTTCTGTGACTTGCTCTGACAGCAATATCATGCTCCTGTTCCTCCTGAGAAAGTGCTTCAGTGTCACATATATGTTACCTCTTAGGCTCACTTCTGATAAATAAAAGATATTAAAACTGTATGTCTCACCAAAAGGCATTTCCAACAGGTCTCATGTTGGTTTTGGAGTCTCTTATTTTGCACATTCCCTTGACATCCTTTTTCTGCATTGTCTTATGGAGAGGTAACATTCAGCCTTTGTAACCTATTACCTTGATCCTAGACACATGGTGTGGGACAATTTTAGCTCTCTTTTCCTCATCAACACATGAGGGGCACCAGTGGAGCTGGCCGCTCATGTTTTTTTCTGCTTCCTAGCCAGTTTACTAATTTCCATTACATAAAATGTGACCCCGGATCCTTCAAAGGAGGAGTCACAGTGAAGGGCTGAGTCTCCTCCATGGCTGGCAGTTGCCTGTGGTTCCAGGGCACACAGGTTTTGTCTAACAAAGGCTCTGTGCCGTGAGCAGCCAGGCCACAGGGCTACAGTAATCATAAAGAAAATTCTGGATCTGGGTTTTTAGTAGAAATCTCTATTAGCAACAAAGTCCTAAGGTTTTCCAAAATACCATTTTGACTGGATTCCAAGACTATGTCCCTGAGTTGTGCCCCAAGGATCCAGACAATCAAGATTTGTTGAGGTTGTTGCTCTTCTCCTCAGCCTACACAAAAAGCCCTCAGCCACTTGGGATAAACCCCACATTTATCATCTCCTTCCACAGCCCAGGGTGCCAAGATTTCACCATAAGGCGTGTGACAATGAAATAAACGGCACTGATGGTTTCCCTTTTTATAATTGCCATGGCAACTATATTGCAACTTTTCTGATAACATTTCTTTTCTGAGGCTGTATCTCTCACAACATGGCATAATTTAGCACTCAATGCCATCCCACCAGCCTGCCAGCCACATCATACAGCCAAATGTAGTTGCAGCAGTGCTACTGGAGACTCCCATGAACAGGGTTACTTGTTCTTCCAGATTTCTTCCCAAATAATGCAGCATTTTAGAAAGGAAGGCTGCATATTTGGTAGCTGTTTTTCAGAAGGGAGTACCCTGCAATTTTCTGAGTGTTTGTAGGAGTGTGTGCTTAAGCAAAGTTCAAGTCCTTTAGCAGTTCCTTACACTTCATGTTCCTTTCATGTAATGTTGTTCTAAATTTAGCGTATTGAGCTTAAATTCACTGTATGAGACATCTCCAGAGATGAGATGTGTCTTTTCTCAGCCTCCAAAAACTGTACTGCCTGCAGCTTACCGTGGTAATTAGATACCATGCAGCACATGCTATTCAAACATGCAAACCAGAAAAATAGGATCTGTTTACCTAGCATGGATCAGAGGCAGTCCTATTTTTAAATCCACCTCGGGAATGTGGCAAGGAAAGTGTCTCAGGAGGCAATCCAGGCTGGAAAATGTAGGCAGTCATACCAAGGCTCAGTTTCTTTGAGTGGTGCTGCTGCTGGGCAGAGCTGTGCTGGCCTCAGGACAGGCAGGAGAGGGCAACTGAGGCAGGAGCAGGTGGCTCCATGCCCAGCTCCATCTGCCAGGTCTGTCCAGTGATGGCTGGATCCCACGGCCTCCCTCCAGGAGGAGCTCACTTCCCTTCGTGTCTTGCTCTCACCCAAGCCCTCTTGGTCAAAAACTCACAGCTACTTTTGCCTCCTGCTTTCAGCCCTCCTGTTTTCATTTGTAGTCCTGCTTCTGGCCCAAGGCTTGCTCTGAAACCTCCTGAAGCCAGGAAAACTGGGAAAGGTCTTCAACATCTTGACCTCTGTACAGCTCTCCTCTAATTAGCCTCAGGCTGCAGGCAGTATTGGGAGAAGGCAGCTCCCATTGAAAAAGGGCTTGGTGTGGATGGTAGGTCCTGTGGGAAAAGCTCAGATCCTGGAAGGAAATGCCAGCCATCATTATGTCAAGGGTCTCTGCTGACACTTCATCATGTTTCTATCTGAAATTGAATCATTTGCTGTTATAAATAAATTGTAAGATGATTAAATGAAGCAGAGGAGGAACACCAATATTAGCCACATTCTCAGTCTGCAAAAGGGATTTTCTACTTGTGTTCCTGGTATTTTCCATTTTATTTCTCAACTAGAAAACAAACCATGGTTTACATGACCTTTGGGGGCCATGTTCACTTCCCAGCTCTGTTGGGTAACACTGGCGAAGTCATTTCAGCTCAGGAGCTAATGGCTTTGCTTTCACATCCTTTATTTGCTTGTCTTCTCAGGTCAGCATTCCCCAATGTCTACAGAAGGCACACCACCCCTTGCTCTCCCTGTGAGCCTCAGTTTTAACTTCAGAATGTGCTGTGCCTGTGAGTAGCACTGGGGCAGGTTCCACAAGCCATGGACTGGTGTGGCCAGTAGGATCAGCTGCTGTGGCCAGGGGCGTGGGCTGGCATGGCCAGGGGGTGACATTTTGGTGCAGGAACTGTTGATGGTAGGATGGACACCTAAAGCCTTGGGGACATGTACTTGGAGGAGCACTGGTGTTGTGCCAGCTGTGAATATTAATGATGCTTGTTGATCTGGGAGTTCTTCATGCTGCTGAGAGAAAAACAAGCCTTAAAAACTGCCTAAGTCCTGCAGCAGAACAGAGTTTAAGGTGTATGACTCAGGACTTCTAACGAACTAATTGTGTGGTGTGCTGGCCATTCTCAGTTTGATCCCTAGGCATATACACCCCCCGATCAGACAGGCACCAGGTCCTACAGCTCTCAGTAACTGAATCCTATTAACTAATTGCTCACATAATTATAATTTTGCATGTAAAATGTAAGAATTTCCTTTTCTAATAGTGTCAGTAGATAGGCATATTGGTGATGTGAGGCAGTCAGATATAGTTATAACAGGAAGCAGGAGTGGGATTAAGATGTTCCAGGTCAGTTGTGTCTCTCAAAATGTGGTATTGTTCCCTTGGAGAGCTCATCCCTATACCAACTGCCTCATTTTTTGGAGCACAGCATGCCTCTTCTGCAGCGACTGCTAGGAAAATGCCCCGTGTTGAAATGTTAAGCTTCAAAATGCATTTGGGAATATTTCCCTGCCAGTCTTTCCTGGTAGACCTTTGAGCTCAGAAGTGCTTCTGCAGAGGATGTGGGTTACCCTTGTGAGGAATCTGAGTACCCAGTGCACAGTAATTTTCAGTTTTCCCAAAGTGGTATCGCTTTCATGTTGGCAGATAGGAGAAGCTTGTGGTTAGGAGTGTAACCCAGTTTCAGTAGCAGAATAATATCTCTATTGTTCAGTCTAGTTTTTAATAGCTCTGTGATCCCACAGGCATATAAACAATGGGAACTAAAGTATAAGATTGGGAAGGTGAAATTGCCCATTCCTTAGCTGCCTATGCACCTTCTCTGTTCATGGAACTGAAGAGCAGAAGGCGGTTCTATTTTTTTGCTAAAATTTAATATTGTAGAATAGGACTCTGCATCCTATGTGTGTCATACCACCTTTGATACTTCTGAGCAGGAGGGAAAAATGGAAGCCCTTACATGTCCGTGCGAAAGCAGAGCCCTTAAAAGCAGTGAAATAAATGATCCTGAATCCTCTGACAGAGGTGGCAGTCAGTCTACAACGTGTCCCCCACCTGGGACAAATCACAGACGTGTGTGGCCAGGCCGTCGGAACTGACTACTGCAGACTCTGCGGACCCAGGGAAATCTGCAGTTCCAACAGCAGATGGCACAGTCTTAAAACTAAAACCAGCCTGGAAGGGGAAATGCTGCCTGGGCTGGGAACACGAGCGTTCCTTCAAGGGGATCCTGTGGACTTGTCAGCATAAGCATACTGGTTTTGAAAACAGCGTGTTTTCTCTTTAGGAGAAATAATCATAAAAGAAACTGCATATATGAGATAATCTGATAGCAGTGGAGTTTCGTTTAAGATTGTCAAGTACAGCTGACAGCTTAAGTGTAAGTATAAGCTTTTTGCATCCATGCCTGATAAATCACTCTTTTGATCATCCTTGTATGATCTAGAAACCATTTACAGTGGTCATGGATACAAAGAAATTCTATTTACTGGAAAGAAAGTAAAACCCCAGAATTATTTAATTGAACAGTAATGTCTGAAATTTGCTTTTATGTGGACATAATCCTTTTGGGAATCTTAACCATCATCCAGAAACGTACCAAATTAGGCACAAAAAAAATCTTCTGTTATGTTTGGAATTTCATGAACTAAGTGAGATATGGGTAAATCAACTCCATATTCCCAGCCCTCCACATGTGAGGAAAGCAGTGCAGCAGACCGGGCACTTTGATTCCATCAGCAATTAGCATTTGGACAGGCAAATACACTTAGCTTGGCACTTTTTCTACTAACTTACAGAATAAAACCTAGAGATCTTCCTCCAGCAGGCAATATGGTAAGCCTGGATGTATAATACTGGAAAACCATTTCATGATGTTGAAGGAATTAAAAAACTAATCCATCCTTTTGATGCACTAAGGAATTGCTAGAGGAATTGTCTAGTGGTTGTAGCAGGAAACTGTGAGTCAAGGCATCTGTTGCTCCCTTTGTCAGTGAATCATTTCCTCTTCTTTGGCCCCACAAAACACACAGACAGAATCTGTCCCCAAGTAAAATACACCCTTTACTAGATCTGGTCCCCACATAGCTCCCAGGCTTGTGGTAGAAGCTTTCACCATAGAGTCAGAAAGATGTCAAAATAGAAAGATGTCTTGTAGTCCTGTACATGAATTTTCCCTGTGCAGGCTTCACAGAGCCCAGAGCTCTGTTATCAGCTGCCCTGTGAGAGCACATGGAAGCAGCAATCTCAACATGGTCCTCATTTTAGCAGATGTCAAAGTGCAGAAAAAAAGAATTTTCCAGTGGTAAGATTCTGTATTAGCAGTCTTTGCATTAGCAATGTTTAAGGAGTGAACTATCCACCATAAGTATCTCATGACTTTCTTGCAGTTAGAGAGACTGTTGTGTTCAGAGAGAGATTCAATCCACAAATTTTAAATTTTTTCCTTGGGATAGCATTAATTATTTTCTGGACCTGCCTGTCTCCACTGTTTGCAGAATGAAATGTCATGCAATTTTACTCCTAACTTACTGCCTCAACTCAGTGCTTAAATGGGCATCGCAAACTCCTGCCATAGGAGTCAGACCACATTAATTAGATATTCTTCCTAATTAGATATTAGGAAGAATTTTTTTACTGTGGGGGTGGTGAGACAGTGGAACAGGCTGCCCAGAGAAGATGTGGGTGCCCCATCCCTGGAAGTGTTCAAGGCCAGGTTGGATGGGGTGTTGGACAACCTGCTCTAGTGGAAGGTGGCCCTGACCATGGCAGAGGGTTGGAACTCCAACTCAACCCATTCTGGGATTCTGTGATTCTGTGGTTCTGTGATTCTGTGACTGAGCACCAGCTAAGTCTAACAGTACTGGTCACTGTGTTGTACTTTCAACAGCTGCAGTTGCTGCTGCTGATTTTGTATTTGTCACACATTCCCTGCCTCCCACCACTTCACACCAAGCACTGCTGCTGCTCTTCTGCTCAGGGGTGTTTGCCCAGGAACCAGCACCTTCCCCAAGGCAGCCTGAGGCAGCGGCAGAGAAACAGCACAAGGCTTTACTGCCCAACACACCAATTGCTCATCCTCTCCCACTCCTATTCAAGCAAACAAAAATATGTGCTCTCAGAGATAACAGAGATTAAAGGTTTTGCAGTTATTTCCCAGAGGGATTCCAGGCATTCCCATGTTTGCAGTGATCCCCAGAAGTTTACATCGCGGTTGCCTACGCAGGGAAAGCAGTGGCTTTCAATATTCAGAGAAACATGAGCTCTAAATTGAATAACTTTGCAGAAATATCTCAAATATTTGAGATTACTCCTTCAAAAATATCTGTCTAACATAAGAGGAGATTAATTTCACCTAACTACAGCTTTCTAAAAGTTAGGTGGGTGAGCAGGAATCCCCAGTAACCAATGGAGGCAGGGAAGCAATCTCAAACAATGCAAGTGTGAAAGAAATAATGCCTTAAACAAGGGAATAACAATGGCCTATTCTGTTCTTCCTCTGTTTGTCTTAAAAACAATTCCAACTGTAACTTTCTCAGGGAGAAAATAATTTTCAGTTTCCGTTCTCTGTTAGAATTCAGTTTGCATTTTCCTGATTTCTCCCAATTGGTATGGTTTTTTCCTACTCATCTGTTGTCAGAGGCTGTTGTGGTTCAGGTGCGTGAGTGTAGGTACACGGATGGTAGATGTTTACATCTGATTTAGCTATTTTGAGCTCTGATTGCAAATACTTCTGTGAGTGCTAGTTGTCGTTCTAGGGTAGAGTAGGCCTAATGAACAGCACCCCAGAGATGTTTATTTGTCCTCATTCACAGTGGGGAGAGCCTGGGGTCACTAGCTCTGGCGTAAATATCTGCACTGCAAATGTCTAAAATTAGGTGGGATAAATCTCATGCAAGGAGCTTGATACTTTAAGCCCCTGTTCAGCAAAGCATTTACTGACAGCATAAAGTGAAGCCTGAGCTTTAATGCTTTGCTGAGCTGAAGCCTCAATTATCGAAGGAATGAGAAGACAGTCGTGGGGATCATAGCAGTCAGGCTTGTGCTAGGTTTATGTTGGATTTCCACCGAGCAGTCCTACATACCACTCTACTCCCCTACAGAAAATACTCTTCTTCCTTCAATTTCCTCCTCCAAACACATTTATTTCCCTCTCCCAGGGCTCCCTCTCCCTGGCTGAGTCACCCACGCTGTGTAACCCAAAACAGGGGCAGGCGAGCCAGGGGCACTGCGGGCTGCCGGGATCCGCGCCTCTGCGCAGCTGCCTCTCACTGCTTCTTAGCCTTTGGGGGTTTTGGCGTCAGTCTTTAGCATCAAATTCTTCACCATCCAGCTGAAAACTTTGTCTGAGAGTGGCAAGGCTAAATAAATATCTGGTGGTGGGCTGAGTGAGCTTTGTGTAATTTGGGGCTTGTTTTGAAACTACTCTGGGTAGGTGGCTGGAGCTGGAAGTCTGACCAGCTTGTTGGGTGTGTTAGGCACCAGCAAGCTCCAGGCTTGCAGGGCACAGGTCCAGGCACAGGCACCAGTACCTGTTGGGATGTTGTTCTGGGTCACCGAGCTGTCCTGTGCAGCACTTGGGCACATCCAGCCCCCAAACACTCTCCACATCTTGCCACCTCCTTCTGGCTACCAGGGACACCTGGCTGTGGGAATAAACCTTGAATTTATGCTAATTCACAGAATCACAGAATCCTTCAGGGTGGAAAAGACCTCTAAGATCATAGAGTCCACCCATTCAGCAGCACTGCTAAGTCACCCACTGAGCCATGTCCCTGAGCAGCACATCTGCATGTCTTTCTTTTCAATACCTCCATGGGTAGTGACTCAGTTATTTTTGTAGCAACCTTGAACCTTTAGGGCAAAAATCTAATCATCACTTTTGTGCAGGAATAAGTTACATTCATCCCCTGAGCTTGGCCAGGGATTTTGGGTACAAAAAATAAATAGTGGCAGAGATTTATTATTGTTGTGCTTATGCTGTAAAGATGTCTGAGGAGAAGTCAAAATACTCAAATCAAATTGACATGCTTTGTTTATATGTGCCATCACTCTGCTACATAAAAAAAACAAAAAAAATTAAATTACTAAACTGAGATCAGCCACCAGAATGAATTGCTGCAACCCTGAGAATGTGCAGAGCATAGGCTCAGTGGAAAGTGATAACTATAAAAATACAGGATCACCAATGTGATACTTTTTTCCCCCATTACCACAGTTTAGGCTCTGTACTTCTTGCTGGTTAATAGAATCAATGGAGACTCAATCCCAAGTATTGAGCAATACTGGTATTGATAATCACAGACACATGAATTCACACAAGTCATTACCTACCTAGTAAACCAAGTAAGTAAATTAAACCCAGCAGGGGCAACAGAAATGTAGCTGAGAATTCAGTTAAATCCAGTGTCTGTCACTGCCATGGGCATGGGGACTATGTTAAGGGACAAGGGAGACCATGTTCAGCATTATTTGAAATAATCATATCTTCTCTGGCCTAGTGTACATTCTGTTTCTTTCCATTACTGTGCAGAACTGATGCCCATTTCCTTGTGTCGAGTGCTTTCACCATGTTTACAAGTGCAAATATGAATCATTATCAAATGCATTTTTCCTTGTTTTTCTCCTGATATTTTCTGTAAGGATCACTGCAGATGTCCATGTAAAAAAAAATAAAATCAAAGCATTCTGTCTTTCACTCCATTAGCGCTCAAAAACTTTGGTAGATAATGAGGCATACTTAAGTTTCTGCATTTTCTTCCTCAATTTTTAAATGAGAAATAAATAGTTTTTTCTTCTAATTAATTGTGCCAAGTTTTTATTATTAGGTTTTCATACATACGGCAATAAATACTGTATTTTTACCTTTTTAACACCTCTTGTTTGCAAGAAACTATGTCAATATTCTCAGTAAACTGGAGGCTGGAAAATAGATGTGTGTGTGTTATAACTTCCAGAAACACTTTTTGGTAACATAAATAAATGCTTTTGGAGTCTTTCAAGGTGGGAAAACCTTTCTCATAGAAGTTACAACACTGTTAATGAGAAATGTTTAATCTCTTTGACAAGTTCTCAGGGAGAAATGAGTGAATAAGATTTTTATTAGCTTTTCTTTTTCATTATGTCATGTATGAATTAAAGTATCTCTATAAAATAAGCTGTATGGATAGGTTTAACTTTCCATTACTCTAAAAGCAGTATCAAGGACAAATTTGCCTGCAGTTCTTATTTCTAATGATCAAGTGCTTAAAATGTAATGAGTAATTAAAAGCTACTAGCAGTGCAAAAAATGTACAAATTCAATAACAGTAATTAAACTCCCTCCTTGCATAACTCCAAGGTTTCACAATGCTCTAGCATTTCTCTTTTATATAAGACAACAACTGAGTCAGATACTTCAACACATTTTTACAAGCTCAGTTGGTGCATGGCCCCTGTTTGCTTCCCAACCATGGTCATGAGATGATCTACACCCAGTTAAGGCTCTCAGGCTGCAGGTTAGATATTCATTACACAACCCTGGTGACTGTGTGCTGCAAAATTGCATAATGTCTTTCTAAATCTCATTTGAATGAACGAGCCATTGAATTAAAAAGTGATGTAAAGCTCAGTCCTGCCCTTTCAGATGTTGTATTTCACTGCACACTTTCGAGAATTAGCAGGTGGCAGGATGAGCCTTTGCTTTCCCCACGACAGCCTGGAGGCAATGGCTGGGCACCCAGGGTCATACTCTGACTTGCTGGCTCTTATAAAAAGCAAGGTATCCACTGAGGAGTCAGAGTTTAGGCAGTTTATATTGCAGCCCTTATTCCCTTAGCATTTACTTTGCTTTAATTATATTAATCTGGGGGCTCTAAGGTTTCTGCCCACAGGAGGAGATGTCGTAAAATCTAAGGATACAATAAAATGCATGGCAGAATCTTGGTCCTACAAATATAGGGAAAGCTGAAACTTTTTTATTATTTTAATAATTTGTAATAATTTGTGGCACATGCTTTGGCTGTGAAGCTGGAGCTCCCATGTGCATCAGTGCACCACTGCCACTGAAAACCAGCAGGCCTGAAGGGGAGGTCATGTAAAACTTTTTGGTTTGATGATACCATAGAGGCAGGAGCGAGCATTTATTAAAGTAACTTTGCCTCTTCATGCTGGTCTAGATCACAAAGCCCCCAAATTGCCTGCAGAATGCTGTAGCACACCACTGTGTTACATAAAATTGCGTCTCTGGCGCCGCTCAGTACATTTCCAAGGGAAGAAACAATAATGCTCACTGAGCTGCCTTTGGGTGTGAGCTGTGCTGAAAGCACTTACAGCTGTTGACAATGAGCCCTCGAAAACCTGTCCCACTTGAAAACCAGTCCCCAGCCTTTTAACAAGAGCAAACAGGCAGAGCAGATCAAGGCAGCGATTTCAGTTTGCCCTCCTCTGACTCTGCAGGAGTGGCAAAATCGCTGTAATCCTGCTGATATTACTCACAACAGTGTAACTGATATCCAGCTCAAGAAATTAAACGTGTTTTTACCTACAGGTAGCTCACCAAAAGTAATGCATTTAGTGTTTTGTTCTTTTCCTTGGACAGTAAGAGCCTCAAACCTGGAGGACAATTTTTTCTTGCTTCCCTCAGGAATTAGTTGCCAAGAGACTGCACCACTGCCTGAGATAATTCCTCTGCCATCTCTTTCTTTCATCTGGTGAGATGCCAGAGGACTGGAAAGTGCACGGGGGTTTGCTGACAGTCTTCCTGTTCAAAACTGCTCCTATGTCTTGGCCAGGCATTAAATGAGAGAGAAGGTTTGCAGTGGAGTTCATCCCGCTGGGAGACAGGTCACAGGCTGGCAAGAAATCCAACTAGAAAACTGATTCCTTGTTTCACCACAGGGGAAAACCACTATTTTTAGAGATGAAAAAATAATAGGAGTGAGGGAGAAGCCTCTCACCTACTTCAGCATAACCAAATGGTCACAATCCTTATTCCAGATGTAGTGAGAGGACATGGAAGCTTTCTAAATTTAGTTTTACAAACAGTATGTTTTTTCCTGAAAATAAAAAAATAAAACCCACCAAACTCCAAAACTAACAAAAAAACCCACCAAAATCAAAACATCTTTAGAAAGAATAAATCTACTTATAAATCTGGGTTAAGTTTGGCCAAAAATATTGACCCTCAGAATGGAGACATATTTTTTGGAAATCTTACTTTGGTATCCCTTCTTGGCTTTTGCTAAATAAAACCCTTTACTTTTCACTGTAGAAAGCCATCTTGAATTTTAAAATTATCTTAAATTTACCAAAAAAGCCTTTGACGGTTTAAGTTAAATCTCCCCTAAGAGACATGTTGGTTTAGATCACAAATATCTTAGATGTTAACAGAAGTATTTCTCATCTCCAGAAACCCTAAACTTCTGTTTCTCGGTTCAACCTAAGGGAAAATTTCTCTTCTAACTGTTTAGTCAATCTCTACCTAAACAGGAAATGTTGTTTTCATACTCAGATATAGATTGTAGAGGAAAAGTCGAGCCCCTATTCTCATGTCCAGCTATTTGTAGAGAGGACATTGGAATTCTGGTCTAGGCAAAGATCTCTTAGTTACCTTTGTGTAATATTTTTCTCCTGTGTTAAGCAAAAAAGTAACTTCCTTTCCTCCATCCCCCCCCTTCCAGAACAGATACACAATCTAAAAAATAAGTTTGGTTCATATTAACCAAAATTTTCAGATAGAAAAGGTTTCTTTAGGAAACGTTTAACCCTCTCTAGTTGCTGGGGCATTTGTGGGGTGATTTCCTTTCAAATTTCAACAATAGAAACAGCTGTTGCAGAGGTGATAAATGAAGAAATTGGTCCAAAAAGCAGCCATGCTGAGGGAGGCAGGCATTCAAACCACCCAGACCCCGTGGGAAGGGGGCAGAGGGGCAGCCTCAGCCCTGTCTGTCCTCAGCAATGCCATCAGGACTGGCAGGGAGAAGGATTGCTTAAAGCCCCTTTAATTTTTAAAAAGCTTGACTTAATAAGTATTCCCATGGGAGCATATTCCAGCACAATGTGGGAGTCAATGAGCCCATGAAGCAATAACACATTACATATTTTAAAGGTTTTGAGAAGTAATGGGAGAAACAGAAGACAACCTGGGTAGAAGTTAAACCACATCTATGGCAAAACATCCTCATAATTAAAAAGAGGAATTAACTGTCTCACAAGCAGAAAGGCTTTCACTTTCTTTCCTCCTATGTAGGTAAGAAAGCGAAACCAGGAGATGAGAATCTGAGAAAGAAATTGTGAAAAAGCTAATTTTATTTCTGTACATTGTTGCTAACTGTGAGCCATGCAGATCCAGCTCAGGTGAGTGATATCATCACAGCCATTTACAGGAGGGAGAGAAGTGGGATTTATCCAGGGGGGCTCTTCTGGTGATGGAGAAGCAGATTTCAGTAAGATTTATTTCATGAAGACACTCCATTGAAACAGGAGCCCAAACTTGATATTGCAAGGTCCCAAAATCTCCACCTGAGAGAGGGAGAGGGGAACAGAGGCAGGGTCGGGGTTTGTGGTTTTGTTGTTTGGGGTTTTTTAAGGCATTCTCTTCGATACAATACAAGTGAATTCTTGGGTGTTGTTTCCCCTTCCTGTAATGCAAGGATGTATAAAGATCAGCTGTATGAGGTAAAGAGGACAGACGATGGGAAAACAAAGATAAGACATCCTTTAGTTTGTACTTAAGCACAAAATGACTGATGCCTGCCCCAGTCATGGGGAGGGCTGCTCAAAAATCGCGTGTAAATTGTAACAGGGCCAAGCCAGGCATTGGCAGCAGACTGATTTTTTGTTTTTCTTTTTTTCTATGTGAATCAGGACTCTTCCACAGGGAAAGTCTCCATTTCATCTCACAACTCTTCACTGTTGGCACTGCCGCTCCATCCCGATGCCCGTGGGGCTGGCGGCAGGCCCCGGGCAAGGCGGGCCTGGTCCAGCCCCGGCTGCTGAGGGCTCCTTTCCTCCTCCTCATCCCGCACCGGCCTTGGCACAGCCCAGCCCCTGCTGCTGAGGGCTCCTTCCCTCCTCCTTATCCCGCACCGGCCTTGGCACAGCCCAGCCCCGGCTGCTGAGGGCTCCTTCCCTCCTCCTTATCCCGCACCGGCCTTGGCACGGCCCAGCCCCGGCTGCTGAGGGCTCCTTCCCTCCTCCTCATCCCGCACCGGCCTTGGCACAGCCCAGCCCCTGCTGCTGAGGGCTCCTTCCCTCCTCCTTATCCCGCACCGGCCTTGGCACAGCCCAGCCCCGGCTGCTGAGGGCTCCTTCCCTCCTCCTTATCCCGCACCGGCCTTGGCACGGCCCAGCCCCGGCTGCTGAGGGCTCCTTTCCTCCTCCTCATCCCGCACCGGCCTTGGCACGGCCCGGCCCAGGTATTTCCCTTCTCGTGAAACACCACGGGCCCTTCCGTGTCTCGGGGAATGCGGACATTCGGCGTGAAGTGCTCGCAGGGCACGAAACCCAGAGCATTTCTGGCTGTGACAGGGCGCGGGGAATGTCAAATATTTCACATTTCCCTTGATTACTGTATTTTTTTTTTACTGTGAGAGGGTGCGAGGAATGTAAAATATTTCTCGTTTCCCTTGATTATTGTATCTCCATGAGTCAGCCCCTCGGGAGCGGGGCAGCCCGGCTCGGGGGCACTGGGAAGGGAGGGGTGTTCACTGCCGGCTTGGGGCCAGCATCTGTCACGCCCTTATCAAAGCCAAGAGCTCCATGTCTTGGTGCCAGCATCTCTCGCACCCTTATCAAAGCCAAGAGTGCCATGTCTCCGCTCCCGGGCCGGGCCAGCAGCCCTGCCGCAGCCCTGCTGTGGCTCTGAGGGTGTCACAGCAGCCTGAGCTTTGTCCCGTGTCACACACAGAGTGCCCACGGGCCATTCTTCAAAACTCTGAGTGCTCTGAAGGGCTCAGATAACCCCGTACTTTGTGTGTGCAACGCGAAGGGAGTTTCTGTGACATGTAATAAGAGGGAGAATATATCCCAGGGCCCGGGAGGAAGGTTTTGGAGAAATACAAGTAGGGATTGTAATAGCGCTTGGCAAACCTGAACCAGATGTATTTTGTGCTTGATATTAGAACCTTCAAGGCTAATATCAGTGCTAAACATGCTGAGGGTGGAAATGAGCGTTTCCAGGCTCTTTTGGATGTCCCTAGCACCGGTGCCATTGTGGCTGTCCAGGCAGGAGGTGTCCTGGCCTGCAGCCCCAGGGTCAGAATGTGCCAGTAGTAAAGACTTGTAGGGGAAGAAGGAGAAGCACTGGGGTATCCTCAGGGAAAATGAATTATGAATAGGAAATGGCTACACCATGTCTCAGATGGGATGTCTCTCTACCTCATCCTGCTCTTTTGACCCATTTCATATCACGTAGTCTGCCCGCTCTTTTTCCCCCGCCTTGCTGTCCTCTGTGTTTTCTTTCCTTACCTCCCTTTGTGCCATTCATACTCCTGTACTTGAGCACACATCCCTTTTCTTGGGCATCAGGGGCCAGAGGGACATCATCCCTCCTTATACCCCCATCACCTCTGGCCATTAGGTAGAGTCACAATCTCCTCACAGACCATGTATCATTGTATCATGGAAACCATCTTTGTCACTTGCAACAGTAATACCTAGAAACTTTACATTTTTTGGCCTTGGTACAGTGAAAACAAATGGTAGGAGACAACTGCTGCACCCAGGAGGCTTGTGAACATGATCCTGGGTGTCTTAAAAGGTGTAGAGTTCACCAGCCCCATTGGAGAGCCTGAAGGAAAGGCACCCCCAGCTTCTCAAGGGAGCTGTGGGTGGGTGGCCCAGAGGTGATCCAAGCAAGTGATGGCTGCAGAGGGGAGCAGGTCCCTGGCTGTAAGCAAGAGCTGGTACTGCATGAGCCACAGCACCCCATGGCAAAACCCGTGGCTTGGAGGCTACTGGGCACCAGTCTGGGGCAACTGGGAGAACCTGCCTGGCCTGCTGATTCCATGGGGACACCAGCAGCAGGGCAGGGAACATTGTCCATGGGATACTCAGAGCCCTGGAAATGACCTGAGCAGGCACCCCACTGTAACACTCTGAGCACAGGCACATTTCAAGGTGAATGGGACCAGGCAGGAGGGCAGTGCTGTCCCTTTGTGCTGTCACAGCTGCAAGCAGAAAGAAGAGTCCAGGCTAATTCCTTTATAACTCTGCTGAGGGGCAAGCCTGGGGCTGGCTGGGTGTTAATTCAGATTTCCCAAACTGTTGCTTCCTTCTGTTTCCTTCCCTCTAATAAAGTTCTGTTCATTTAAAGCTTGCTGCTGTGACTGGTAAAACACTGCCTAATCCAAGGCGCACAGAGGAATTTAGTGTCCCAAATTTCTGAATGTGTGATTGAGACAAGGTTGCTCCAGTTTCCAAGGATGTGTGGTTCAAAATTGAACCCATCTTAGCAGCACATGCTGAAAATGTTACAGAAGGTAGAAGACAAAACCCAAAAAATGGGATGACAATAATGAGGTGAGGGATGCTTCCAGGATCTCTCATAATCTCAAGATATCCTATAACCCAGCTATGGATCCCTTCCAACCTGAGATACTCTGTGATCCTCTGATACAGCAGACCATCAGCAGCAGAGTGGAGATGTCTGACTGAGATCTTGGCCTGTCTGACATGTCCCTCACAGGACTGGACATGGACACAGACATGTCCTGACAGATGCTAGGTCATGTGTTCATGCTCAGTTTGGCAACTCTGATGTGCCCAAGGAAGTCTCATTCATTTATTTGCCAAACCACTCTGTTCTTAAAATTGTCCCTTTGTTTGCTCTGTTGGAAGTTCTCACACTGTAGATCCTCAGGCTGAGAAATTCACGGTCATAGAGGGGGCAGCAGCATCATAGATATGTCCTAGGAACTTATCCCCACATTTGCTTTCTGTGGTCTATAAAAATATTAAAAACACTAGAGACCAGTGCTGCATCCAGAGACATGATCCACCCATGACTTTCTCTGAAAACACAATGCTATCTCACACAGATAAAATTCCAGTACCTAGAATTGGAATGAAGACTAATACAAAGTAGGGAAATCCACACTGGTAGCCCTTGATATCTGTGATACCTGTCTATGCTTTGAATAAAACAACTAAGACTAGCATTTCAATCTTTATAATTATCTTAATTAAAAGACCAATATATTATTTTATCTGTCTGTCTTTTTAAATTGATGACATTTATTACAAGTTTAAAAATCAATCCTTAGGAAGTTTGGAGTGGGTTTCAGCTCAGGGGGCTGTGGGCTCAGCTCCATTGGCCAGACACATGTCCTGGGATGCACAAGACTTTTATGTGGTCCTGTGGGAATTGACACAGCACAATCCCAAAGATGTTTGCACTGTTGTCTGGAAGCCTGAAGAAGTACCAAAAAGGTCTCAGGTGATAGAAACAGCTTCTCCTTTACCTCATGTGTTGACACTTAGATGTAGATGCCTAAACTTAATGTAATAAATTTAATAATGACTTTTTTCTGCTAAGTCCTGATGTCTGAATTGCTTCAGAGAGCTTAATTTGCTCCTTTCCTCTCATGTCCTGGCAAGATAAATCCTAAGAGGGCACCACTGTGAATAAGAAAATAGTTCTAGGACCCTTTCTGCTCCATGGCCTAGAGTTGTGGCATTCCTCATGACCATGGAGGTAAGCAACCTTCTCCCAAAAACTGAGTGGCCCCATTGTAAGTGCCTGTTGGCAGTGGTTCAGCTCCTGAATCCTGCCTGAGCTGTGACTGCAGGAGCACAAGCTGGCCTGGGATGAGTGGTGGCCAAACCATGGGCCTCTCTACACCTCACTCATGGATTTATATCATCTTTCCTGAGCACTGCTTGTCAGTATTATACTCAGCTTTATGACAACACAATATTTTAAGGCCAACATGAAATGTGAATGAAATTTTCTAAAATAAGTGTGTTCTGTATAATGAAGTGAAAATCACAACCACAGCATTGTTTCCCTTAATCCAGAAGCTTTTCACAGCTATCCTGCAAATGGCAACTTTACTCAGCTAAGGCAAGCTTGCAAAGCCCAGGAGTGACAGATTTTCTGAGAGTTGACTGGGTTTTGCCCTTTCATCCCACCTTGGCTTCACATTGTAAAAGTGCAGATGCTTAGGAAATTGCCTCCTGGTGTTGAGTGATCTGAGTTTCACAAAAATAATAAACCGTGGTCTGAGCTAGATGACCTTGTTGTCAGCATAGGATCTTCAGGCTTGCAGAAGAGAACCGAAAAGGGTCTTTCTGCATTCTCTTGCTGCAGCTGTGGAGTTCTTTTGGAGAGTCTCAGAGAGATTCAGAATTGCTCTGTTTTCTTGGGCAAGAGTTTTTTGATACATACCAAGCAAAAGGGTGATTTGGGGAGCTGTGGGAACTAATGCTAAAGTCCTTCATTCAGGTACTGTCTGCTAAGTTAGACATGGCATTTCACTGCTCAGCATAGAGCAAGACATCTCTTTTGAAGGCATCCAGGACCATAAAGGCACCTGGTGTCTCTGCACAAAGGCCTGGAATGGAGATCTGCCCTCCACTTTTTGTACATCTCATGGACCTAAAGCACCTGGATTTTCTACCTTCATTTCTTACACTAGAAAGAAGTGGCAGTACTATTTTGTTTTCTCTTGGGGGTTCTGTGTTAGTTGATTTATAACCAGGGATAAAATCTGGAAGTTTTTATGTAGGGGCTTACTATAATTCCAGTCCTTTGTCCCACATCTCCCAGTAGACAAACTAATGCATTAGGGGCCTCTGATGTGCACAGTGGCAGCCCAGCAACTTCTGCCCAACTGTCTCTATGACCCATACAATATTTACTGTGCTGTCAGGTTCAACAGTGCTGGAAAAAAATTAATTGTAGATGCAATTTCACTGTAGAAATTGTTTAGAGCCTGCTAAAGCTTTAGCCAGAGCGTGTGGGATTTTTTCTTCTATAAAAAGCCTGAGGCTTCGTGTCTGTTTAATATTCAGGAGGCAAGAAATGCTTCTAGCACTCAGAAATAGTGAAGAGCGTCCTTGTGGGATCCCTGAGATGAGATACTAAATCCTGAACTTGCACTCCTTGTTCTCCTATTACAGCAGACATGGAGGGGTAGCACTTGTGTCCCTGCACATCATCACCAGCAGCAGCAAAGACATTAACTCAGGGCTGCTAATGAGGGCCAGGTGAGCACTGGAATAGGAAGCTGTGTTGACATTTAAAAGATCCCAGTCATCAGGCTCCATGTTGCCTAATTGCCAGGGCTGTGTGGGAAGCACTGCTTCAATGTCTCCGTCTAGTACGGGCATGACGGGCAGGAATACTCTACTCCTATGGAATGTCAGTTACTTCAGGAAACAATTAGCCTTTCTGAATATTCAAAATATGTCAAAACATTCTTCCTTTTTCCCTTTCAGAGCTCTTCAAAGCTGTGAGTGTGTCAACATCATTCCACCTACTTGGAGGCGGCTCTGGAATATTTGATTCACAGACGTTTCTCTTGGTTGGTGTCAAACCTTGAGCTGCAGCAGCCAAATCAAATCTTTGCAAGTAATACAGGTGAAAATGGATTTTGCCAAAGGGTGGTCTGGTCAGCATGTACCACTACTATATTCCTTTCCTCTCCAAAATACAGTGCCCATGTCCAAATTTCCTGTAACCTTGGACTATGCTTGTTCCCAAACTGTGCTAAGTGTGTCTGGGAGAGGGCCAGTTGACCCTGGTCAACAACACGTGAAGGACTGCCCTAACAATTTAATAGCATTAAATAGCATGTTCTGGAGTCTGGGCCTACGTCCTGACACTTTAATTTACTAGCAGAGATAGAGCCGGTTGGTAGTGAGAACAGGATCATCTACTCAACCAGTCTGATGGTGTATCACAGACTATTATGTCTCACCTTGCTTCCCTTTCATAAGGGTTTGCCTGGGGCACCTCTACTAGGAAGACATCCAATCTTGATCTGAAAACATCAAGAGACAGAGAATCCAGCCCTACTTTTGGTAAGTAGTTCCCAGGATTAATTGCTCTTACTATTAATAATGCATGCCTGGGTTTCTTTGTATGAATTTGTTTGGCTTCAGCTTCCAGCCGTTGATTCCTGGTCTCTCCACTAGATGAAGAAGATCTTTTGCATATGGTATTATCTTGTTGTGGTGGTACTTGTATGCTTTAATCAAGTTATGTCTCCATCTTTTTGATAAGGTAAGCAGAGAGATTCCTTCCAGGCTTTCACTAGAAAGAGACATTTTTCTCTCATCCTCTCTCTGACCTGTCTCCAGCTTTTACAATTAAAACACAAGGCACCAGAACTTTATGCACTTTGCCAGTATTAGTCTTACCAGAGCAGTGAGGAGAGATAAGATCATCTCCCCACTCCTACTCACTACTTCCTTGTTCATACATCCATGAATCACATTATCCTCTCCTGCTTTACAGTAGGAACTCACTTCAATTCAGTCTGCGGTCCTTGATTTCCATGGCTGCCTGCTGTCTACACAATAGGCTCATTCCCTGGTCCTACAGCACTGTCTATGTTAAGACATATCTTTAAAATCAGGTTTTCTGCATTGTCTGTTATGATGTCCCACAAGCGTGTTCTGAAGTTAAATCCCTGTGCTGCTCAGTTAGCATTCTTGTGCATGGAATAAAGAGAATAACCAAAAGTTGTTCCTTAGAAAATGAATGACAAAATTCCCCTTAATGTCAATAGGAGTGGGAAGAGCTCATAGCATTTGTTCATCAATACGAATCTGTAACAAAATTTTCCTCAGAAAATGTAAAAGCCCTGCTGTTCTAATACTTTTCATATACAAGATCTTATAACAGCTGTAACCAGTGAATACACGTTGACTCCTTCCCACTGCTACTGACAATATTTTCTCTTCTTAAGAAAAAAAAAAAATCAAGTCTAACCTGTCTTTCCAGCAAAGATTTTCTGTTCATTAAAATCTGAGCGCTGCTGCATGGATTTCGGCTCAATAGGCAGAACATACCCCATTCATCCCAAAGGCAAGTGTAGTCTGTGTGGCAAAGGCAGCATTATGAAGCTTTTTTTGAGTCAAATCAGAGCTATTCTTTGAAGGACTGTGATTGTGCAATCATCAAGGCATTTTTCAAGTTAGCAAGAAAAGACACAAAGCAAACTGATCTGACGCATTTTAGCAGGTATTTTTTAGATATGTAGATTGAAAGAACAGCCCTCAAACGTTTACATGAGCAATTCTTACATCTTTGGCCCTACTGATTTTGGTGAGGTTTCTGGTTGGGAAAGGATTTCAGGATTTGACTTGCTCCAATACTTTCAGCCACTGATTTTTCCATGTAAATATGAGGTCACATTGATGTCATAAGACCAAGAAATCGGTCTTGTGGGCTCATTAACAGGGGACAAGCATCTAGAAGGCTACAGAGTTTTGTGGCCAGCCGAGGATTACAGAGTGAAACCAACATATTAATGCACAAAAGAGGAAAGTTCATTTAAGTCCACACAAAAGCTCCCAGTTCCTGTGCACTGTACACTGTATATCAAAGCTCAAGAGCTCACAAACTCTGCCATTAAAGCAGGAGTTGGTAATTCTGAGGAACACTACAGTTTGTGTCTGAAGCTACTTTTAGAGGCTACCTGTGATTAATGTTCATGGATCGGTCATTGTCAGATGGACACATGGAATTAAATGGTTGTTATTCCTGAGGAGCTGGGATGCTCCCTGCAGCACTTGGGAGAGAGGATGCTTCCCCATAAGGCCTTTGTGCTCATTGAGGGCTGAGCATGAGGCTGGGATGTTTGTGGAGACTTGTGCCTCTGCAATATGCTTCTCACTGTGGTCTGCTTGTGCTCCCCCAGGTGCCTGTAGCACACCCTGTGTGTGAATGCCTCTCAGTGATGTATTAAACCAATCACCTGCCCATCACGTGCATCTCAGATGCAGGTTTGCAGCCAGAGAGGAGAACTCACCCAGCTTTGGGCCAGTCCAGCATGTTCCCATGAAGTCACATTCTCTCTGCACTTCCTAAAAGTTTAAAATGAGCAAGGAAAGTCAATTACTGTTTTATAGAAACACAGCAAGATCATGAGCATGAAAATCCATGTTAATAACAGTCTGCCCACAAAGCATTCTATGAGCAAGGGGTGGGATTTTTGTGTCAGCAGAGCCATAGCTGTCCCTGGCTGGGTGGCAGTGAAGGTGCGCTGGCCCGTGGGAAACCTGACCCGGGGATTTCCCAGGCGAAACGAGGTCACCACGGGTACCTGTCAGGAGAGCCAGCCGCACACCTCACCCTGCCCAATGCTATCTGCCATAGCACCACTGTCTGCCCAGCCTTTGGAAACTGTTAGAAACAGTGGTCGGATTCCCCAGCTGCCTAAAAACTCTGCTGAGAGAAGAATCAAAATAGCCATATGCAAAACATCCCCTCCCAGTCTCAGCCTTCTCCTGGGAAGTTCTGCAATTGCATCATGGAGAAACCTGGCCAGCAGAGGTCAGATATGGATTTGAACAGTTAGGGAGAAAAAATTTCTCTGAGATATTCTTTGGCTTGATACTGTCTCCTGATATTTGAGGATGGAGAGGTGTTTGGTGCTAGTGTGCAGAGCTGGTATGCCTTGAGCCATTTTAGTTTATTGCTGTGGTTATATTTCCATCCTTATGGTATTTGCTGTGTTACTCTCTTTAAGTACATTTTTAATGGTAAATTTCATATATTGACTCAGTAATGAAAATTAGACTATGAGGAAAGTTATAATTTTAAAACAAGATGTATGTATGTCCCTCCTTTCCTCTATTCTTTATTTCTTTTTTCCCATTTCAGCCTGCCTTCCTTCCTTCCTTCCTTCCTTCCTTCCTTCCTTCCTTCCTTCCTTCCTTCCTTCCTTCCTTCCTTCCTTCCTTCCTTCCTTCCTTCCTTCCTTCCTTCCTTCCTTCCTTCCTTCCTTCCTTCCTTCCTTCCTTCCTTCCTTCCTTCCTTCCTTCCTTCCTTCCTTCCTTCCTTCCTTCCTTCCTTCCTTCCTTCCTTCCTTCCTTCCTTCCTTCCTTCCTTCCTTCCTTCCTTCCTTCCTTCCTTCCTTCCTTCCTTCCTTCCTCCTCTTCACTCTCTCCCCTCTGTCATCTATTCCCTCTTTGTCTCTCTGTTTGTATGCCCTTTTTTCTCAGGCACACAGGCCTGTTTTGTGAACCTGGGTGCACTGGATGATAGAGTTACACCCACAGATTCACCCTCCCTAAACACATTCACAGTCAGACTTGCCACTGCATGTTTCCCTCCTTTCTGAAGGAGGGAGAGCTGAACAAAATGCACAGAAAGAATTGAAACAACTCAGATTTCCTTTCTAGCTTCTTTAGATGCCACAACAACTGAGATTGAGTTATTCCTGATTTACTCTTCAGATACAGAGAGCAGCACTCATTGCACAGAGGGGGGAACTGGGGTGGGTTAGTCACAAGTGATAAACACCCTGTGGCTGTTCCAGGGGGGCTGGGCTCCAAAGTGAGTGATGTTGGCATCCTGGCCAGGGCTGGGGCAGGGCCTGGGCACCCAGTGCCCAGCCACAGCTGCTCAGCCTTTGGGCTCGTGATGCCAACAGCGCTTCCCAAAGGTTTGCTGGAAGAAAATGAAGACAATGTGCTAGAATAAACACACACTTTTATATATGTAAGTGTTAGGTATTGGTAAACATCAAAGCTGGAAGCCAAAGCCATTTACTATTTGTACCCTGTTGACAGAAATTAAATGTTTCTGGTCCACAGGTGGTTTCCTTTACATTAACTTCAATCATATCTCCAGTTCTTTGTATAAATATCTACCAGCAATAGTTTTAAAAGTTACATTTCTACTGCAGCTATTTGCTTCTTTCTTCACACTTAGCATCTGTTGTAAGACAGCAGGTAAGCTGTTTTTTTTAGGAGGAAAGTACTCAGGCCAGGAAAGAAAGCACAGCCTTGGCAGAAGGGCAGCGCGTGACAGACATTTGCAGTTTTCATCATGAGCATCCTAACAGGAAAGATATTTGTTCAATCTAAGTTTGCCCTTTCCCCTTTAAACCACGTTTTGTTTGTACTATATAATTTCCTGATGTAATTTCCTGAGCTCAAGAATGAGAAGAAGAGGAACTATTCTGGAAGAGTAGACCTCCTGTGAAGGTTTGTTTTCCTGCTGTGAGTCACACTTTCAGAGGGAGAGGACCCAGATTTTTGTCTCTCAGGAAGTGAGGTTCAACAATAGTAGGAATATTGTATCTCGGTATAATAGAGGTGTACCAAGGTCAGGGTGCGAGGGGAAAAAAGGACGACACGAGCTGTTGGCTCCTAGTAGATTGGTAAGCATCTCCCATTGCAGAGAGCTCAAAAAGGAAAAGCAATTCCCACTTCCAAATGTCCTGTTATTCCTCTGAAAATGTCTTATATGTGTATGTTAGAGAAGTGCTCACAGGCTACATTGGGACCACCTGATATGAGCAAGGGAGAGTCCCTTCTGGAGAGAGGTTGCAGTCCAGATAGACAAGAGGGATGAAGGCTGAGGGAGGAAAGAAGTCTTCAGCAAACCATTGTGCAGTCTGCCAGGACAGCCCTGCTCCTCTGCACTTCCAGGCTGGGTTTCTGTAGGCCATATCTGAAAAACACATGAGGTGCAATGGACCTGGTTCATAATAAACAGCTACTTTTCCCTGTGAAGGTCTAAAAATGGCATTTCTAATAAATGCTGGAATTTATGGACAACCCAGCCTTAAAGGAGGTTGAATGTTTCAACAGGACTTATGATGGTACCATTTGTCTCTGCTAACAAAGGCTGTAAGCAAGTGTGAAGAACAGATAATACAATTTACACCAAGAAACATCTCAGTAAATGCCTAATTACACCATTTAAACTGTGCTTACTGAAGCCCTGGACTATAATCTGCTGCTTGAATTTTTGTAAATCCTTGACATTACAGCTATTTAAATCCATGCCAGGAGCAATATTTGATCTGTCAAGCAGAGATAGAGGCTTCATTGTCCAAAATTAAAGATGTGTGAAGTCTCAGATAGGTTTTTGCTGCTCTGCTGTGGTGTTGGGGAGCCTGTGTAAGGGACCCAAAGTCCAGCTGAAGGATCAAACCCGTTACCTCTGTAACATGGGCGAAGGTATCACTAGCACAGTGTGTCTGGATCATGAAGATACAGCACAGCTACCTTGTTTCTGATTTGCTTTGTGGGCTCTGGAGCCACTCCTGCACCCTCAACAAAGCAGAGAAGTGCTGCCAGCCCAGCCCTGTGTCTGAGTTTTAACTAAATTAACTGCAGTCCTTCCCAGCGCAATGCTAGATGTTACCTGTGTAATCATGTACATCTCCTTTGAGTGTACTTCTCAGGATAACACAGCTAGAAGAACATTATTAGATAAAAATGCCTACAGTATCATCAAGCTGGGACTATTTTCCTGAAAATAATCACATGAGAATACCTCTTCCACTTCCTTTTTGGAGAAAAAAAAATTTGGTTGTAGAGAAGGGCATCAAGTGATGTGTCAACAGGAGAGTCAGAAATGGCCATAAGCAAAAGGAGTTCTGCCCAGATTTCTGCATAAACTGTCTTGCATTCTCTGCATTTTCAGAGAGATTAGGAAAAAATAAAATTCAGAGCACGTGGACTTCAGTACTCCCATTAAATGAGGCTTTCTTAGTCATAACACTCACTTCTTCTCAATTTATCAAAATTGAGCTGAAAACTCAATATTTCTTCTTCCATGAGCCTTGCAATGGTGGGTCCTTCCTTTGGTGGGCACAAAACAAAGAAGTCAAATGTGCTGGGACACCTTGGCATACTTTTGTCAGAAGAGACATGGTATACTTGGGGATGAAAAGTAATTTCCACCATCTTCCAGGAATTCCTTGGAGATGAAGAGTAATGATAAATCTTTCCACTTCCTTGCATGGTTTAGGGTTGCTACATAGTGTTTGAACAGCTGCTCTTGTCCCATCCCTGAAGGTGGCTGCAAGTCAGCGGAAGAAGAAGAAATCTGAGTATATATCATTCTGAAGTGGCAGACAGGATGAGTTATTGGGATTTTTCCCACTGATAAATCCCTTGTTTCTGTTAGTGATACTGAACATGCCATGCAGTCATGACTGGGGAGTTTCAGCAACTCACCACAGTGCTCAGTGTGCCTGTCATGTAACAGAAAGGTTTATCTCAGTGCCATGGCTCAAATTTCCTAATATACAAATCTCTATAAACTCCTTTTAAAGCCCCCAGAAGACACACCTCATGGAGCAAACTCCACTGTCCTGTGACTCGGGTAACTTACAAGTTACAGCTGTCCTGCAGTTTCCTAACCAGAGAATTCCTGTAAAATAATGCAGTAAATATGTGCAGCCCCTTCTTAGAGGGCTTGCATAGAGTTAAAACTGCATATATGTAATTTTGCCCATATTTAGTAGCCTTAAAGGCATAATGGTCAAAGCCGTTATTTATTGCCAATTTCCCCAACTGATCTAAGAAAGCATGATTTCTTACAAAAGAGGGAAATGTCTTCAGTCTACCAGTGTGATGCTACAAGACTGAAGTCTGGATAATTCCCCCACAGTGAGCACACATCCATGCTGGATGGTCCAGCAGAGGAACCTCTAAAATACACCTCTAAAATTTCCCCAGGGGACCTTAGTGAGTGACATCTCTGTGCAGCTGCATTTGGTTCTGTCTGACTGGCATCCGACAGTGAATTTAAGCAACTTTGTTTGTGTATGTGCTTTGTGGTGGTGCCACTGATCTGGTAAACATCTCCATGGACATTTCCCAGTCTGTTGTGCTCAGTGTCAGCTCACTGCTTGCCAGCTTTCAGCTTTGCTGTGTCTCCACAGGCTCCTCCTGGTACACATCAGGCACAGACTCCAGGTGGAATCAGCTTCACTTGAATTTCAACATGTAAAAGTTGTTTTTAGCTTCCCTCTGCCTTCTGTGGAATCAAAGGACCATGCTGAGGGGAGTATTTTCCTCATTCAAAGGCAACTGTCAAAGTTAGATAGGAAGAAATTTTTCCTCCAACTTTCTATTTTGCCTCTAATGACTTTAATGGAGTCTCAGAAGAGCTGAGACCTAAGTGACAAAATTTAAATATCTGAATGGAAATGGTATGAGACCCATCATATCTGTCTCTTAGTCCTTCCTGAAAGCAGGGGCCCACAAGCCCATTGCTGCTGGCCCTTGGGACAGTCACAGCTCCTAGGTAGGACAACCTGATCACTTAAACAGCAGGAGCTACCCAGGGAAGGGATGAGTTTGTGGAGCAGGTGACAAGTTAGCATCTACACACAGAAACAGGCTTTGTGCGAGTTTTGTGGCTTTTCTTCTGAAAGACTAAAAAAAAGAGTTTAGGTGGTTTAGGAATGCATAAAGGTTATGAATTCTGTGCAATTTCCAGCAGCTCATCTGCTGGAGGCCAGCAGACACAACAGTCCCCAGTGAAAGCAGATCCTGTCATTCCTCACTGCTTCTCCTTGGTCAGCTCCAGGAAGAAACCTCAGCCTCTTCTTTCCCAGTTCCCCCACAAAAGTTCACAGGAGAGCTATTTTGCACCACACAGTGAACACCTTTTCTCTTCTTGTCCCTTTTATAACAGCAGAGGATCAGTAATTTCCTGTGGCTAGTCTCATGCCATCACATTTTCCCTCTTCCTGGAAATCTAGCTCAAAATTGAGGTTAACATACAGAAAAGCTCCACTGTCCCTTACTTTTATAAAGCAAAAACTTCTATAAAGAGATTGGTGATGCAGAGAATTTGCAGACTCCAAGATTATTTCCACCGGTTGAGGGAACAGAGGGAGCTGCCCAGACCCCCAGGGGGAAGGGGAGCTGGAGGGATAGACATTGCATCACAGCATCTGGTGTCTTCTGAGGGCAGTACAGACTGTTGAACCCTGGCTTTACTACAGTCATCTGAAAATCTGCGGAAGAGTCATTTTTCTGTAAAACCCCTTTGGTCAGATAGAATTTGAATTTCCTACATGTACAGTGGTTATCTCTTCAGATTTAGAGAAACGGTGAATGTATAGTCGGCACAGGAAAATGTGCTGAGGGCTTGTTCTAAAAATTGTCTGAGGCTCCCCAGAAAAAAATAAAATACAGTTATAATTTAAAGAAAAGAGTTCAAGTAACAACACAACTGTGCAGTCTGTTTTACAGCATGTTTCACATATTTCCAAAGTCCATTTCAACCCAACAAGTCACCAAAGACTTCACTGCCCTCTATGAAGCACCCTATGAAGGACTGGCAGTATAAATATTACATATATTTAGTTCCTGGCCCACTCATTTGAGTATTGGATCTTAAATGAATGAAAATTCTAAATCCAAACCCTTAATTCAATAACATTTCCAATTCAAAAATGTCTAAAAGTGGATCTGGATTTGGATCTGAAGTACACCACCACAACATCACAGGGGACTTACCTCAACTCCCAGCATAAATGCCCCATACACTTTGGAACACATTGGGATTTAAGTCAGCAACTAAAAAGTAAAGCAATGAGTATTTCTCAAATGACTACTGTAAAAACAAATTGATGCATTTTATATGTAAGGATAAATAATTTAAGTCTTTCTGGCAGTATTTTATTTATTTAACAAGTAAAAAGCTATTTTGCATCATAAAGGAAAGCCAAAAAGACAAAACTGACCAAAGCTGAAAAACAGGAAAGCCATGGGGGAAGGAGAAAAAAGGAATTCTAGTTATTTTACATAACAGATGGCAGAATAACAGAGAACAGCTGATGCTGGTAGCCTAAGGGAATTTTCCTGTGTCAGAAGAAAAATAAAATTTAGGATATACAGAACCCCCCTTTAAATGAGTTTCATAAAAAGTGTCATACCTAATGTACGACCTCTCGTGTCTGTATATCTTGCCTGGGCAATTCATCCACTTTATGGTTCACTCTCAGTGACCTTTCTTCCCCATGAATGTTGAATGAAATATTCTCAGCAGTGACATACCTCTCCCACTCTGCATTTTCCCAACTGACTTGTCCCATTACCCCCCACACACCCCCATCACACCAGGCTTAAGTTTTATGACAGGGATAAACTAAACCACTAAGACAAGCAGCTTGGTTTGCCTTACCAGAAGGTTTTGTGCAGCTAAGTACCATGGAAGCTGACTAAGATACCCAAATCAGAGTATTTTATCTAAGCAAGGTATGCAGTGTGCAAAGGAAAAGAAGCTGCAGTGAGGAAGCTCTAAAAAAGGACAACACAGGAGACAAAAATGAGAACATAAATGATCTGATGCAACAGACATAATCAGAATAATCTCATGCAACCACATGGACCAGTGCTACTTGAGGGGTGATGGGCTCAAGATATTTTGGGCTACGTGCATATGAATGTCTGTCTGTCCCTGTGTGCAAGGGATTTGTGCACTGCCACTTGGAGAACAGAGGAAAAATAGATCCAGTGCCACCTGAGCTACCACTGACCTTACCTGTTGTGGCTGTCACTGCAATGAGTAGCAATCATTTTACCTGAGTACACCATTGCAGTAAAAGAGAAAATTGATTATTATTAATTACAGTCATTATTCACTAAAAGTGACATGGTAGAATTTTCCATGTACCAACCTAACTGAAGTCCTTTTGAATTAATGTGTTAATTTTTTCCCATGGATTCAACTAGAAGAAAGTCAAGGCCTGAGATCTTTGGAAACACCCATCCAAAGAAGGAACTTTGCCTTGTTGAGTACAATTTCTCTAAGACTTTGAAAAAAGATGAAGTTTTACTAGCCTTAGAACCATACAATATCCTGAATTAAAAGGAACCCTCAAGGATCATCTAAGTCCAACTTCCTTAGAAGGTAGTAGGTGGGATCAGCATAAAATTCCTGATGGTAGCACTCTTAGAGGGAAACTACTTCTTCCATCCATCTTTGTCCTAAGAAGTGGTCTGATGAATGGTGTGCTCAGAGCTTACTCAAAGGATACCCAGATTTCCCATGTTGTTTAAGGCTGTTTCACAGAATCATTGGAGATAGAAGGGATCTCTGGAGACCATCTGGTTCAACATCCCTGCTCAGAGCAGGGTCAGGATTTCCTCACAAAAGATGCATGTTAAATATTTATTCACTTCAACTGTTTGTGGATGTGCACAAACATCCCTGAGATCCTTGAGAGGGAAGTGCTACAGAAGTAAAATGCATGTGACAACTATCTGGATATTTATCTATGCAACTTTGGAACCTGCAGGCTCAAGAGTGTGCTTATGTGTGTGTGTGTGTGTGTATATATATATATATATATATATATATTTATGTATCCTGAGGATGTTGGCATGAATCAACACTTTTGTCCTAGACAGCTTTTATTGTGGTTGCTATTATTATTTATTTTTGCTATAACAATAGAGCTCTATGTAAGCTCTCTTTTTACCTCCTGTCTGGGTCCCCAGCACTCGTCACCCTTTATTATCTTTGGGTTTCTCATGGTCTCTAAGCAAAAGGAGCTGCTACTCCACCAGCATCCCCTCACATTTAGTGGAGAAGGATGCCATGAGTCCTTGGTGCAGCCTGAGTGAGTTAGGTGTAGCCTGAGAACCCTGCTGGTCTGGGCAAACAAACACATGCCAGTGACAGTCCTTAATGAAAACGAGCTCAGGCAATAGCAGAGCACTTATCATCTCACAGCAGGGAGTGGCTGAGCAGATGAGGGACCCTTTGCACAGGTACCTCAGGGCTGAGGGGCTCCAGCGCTTTGTTAGGCTTCCTGAGCAACTGAATTGCTCAATAATCCACAGGAACCATCTCCTGGAACAGAGATAACAAAGATTTTCTAAGCTTGGACCCAGGTTTTGTGGCTTTATAACCTAGAGAAAATGAGGTCCAGATTTTTATGCATGTCATTCTGTTTGACCTCATGCAGGCAGAGACAGGTCCTGAAGCTTGGCCATAGGGTACCTTTATACAAGGCACTGTGATATTTGAATCACATTTCTATTTCCCTTCCACTACTAAAAAGATCATGGGAACCAGGCATCTGTATAGGAAGGGATCAGATGCTGATCATTTCAACAGCAAACATGCTTGGAAACGACACCCACAGACAGATCTGTGCACTCTGGTCTGCCAAAATAAACCCTGGTGAAGAGAACAGACCTTTGCAGAATGCAGAAATAAGCTAGGATGTATTTTTCTTATTTATTTTTTTTTCTTCCCATGAAAAAAGTTTGAAACATACCCTTATACATATCTGAGCAGAATGAATCCGGCCAGCTGAACAAGTTTAGTATAGCAACACCATCCGATGTGGATCCTAAAGAAAATCTCCTGTAAAGTGTCTCAGAGAGCTGCAGAAATAAATGTTGTACAGGCTGCCATCTGGCCACAGTGTCCACACATGTGTATTTGAATGGAATGGGAGGCAAATGAATATTATTTTCCTGAGTTACTGCAGGAGCTTTAAACAGAATTTCAGTTCTCACATTGTGCGCTCCAGCTGCCATCACAGCTCCAGTGCAACATCTGTAACAGTATCAGTCACAAGAAATCACAAGTAATCCTTGAAACAAGGAGCACTGTAAATAAAACCAGCACTAGAAAGCATTCAAAACATCATAATCCTGCCTACTCCACACAGATATTAGTGAGCCCCCTTGGGACAGCAGTCTGTGCAACTGTGGAGGAACTGCTGGCTGTGACGCTGTTGGATATATGGGTGAAAACAGAGCAAGAGTCCAAGGAAAAGGGCAAACAAGTGAGGAAAACCTTACAGCCTGGAAGGTGAGGGTGATGGCTTCCAAAGCCAGTCAGCAGATTGCTGGCAGTTAACAGAGCTATCACAAGTGGTTTTGACTTAGTTTCTAGTGAAAGACTTGATGAGAAGGTAGCTGTGCAATAGGATGTCAATGCACTACAGCTGGAGCCTGTTCTAGGGGTAATGAGCTAAGAAATGGCAAAGACAGAAACCATGTTTGATTCTGGAGGAGCAACAGCTCATTCTCTTCTGTGGTATCATTTTCCTGACTTCTCAGTTTCCTTTCTCTTTGCTCAGCTTTAATGGGTGGTATTGAATTATTTCCACTATGTCACAGCTGTCATAGGTGTTGTCTTTCCAGTTTGCTTTGCATTTCTGTTATTACACCCAAAATTAACATGCATTAGAATGTCTGGTCCAATAAATCTCTTACAATCTTCTGTATAAATTGGATATGGAAATCCTTGCTTTATTATACATGTTTAGACATATCATAATTTAACATAGTTCCTTAAATATATTTTATCTGCTTCCTGATGAATCATGCTATAACATTTTAATTTCCTAATAAAAGATCTGTTCCATCAGATTAAGCAAATAACACTGAAAGCATTGAAAATTTGAGGGAATTAATTTGTCCTGCATAGAAAGTGGAGAGGTGAGCTAACTGTCGTTCCTAATTTCTGATTCTAATGTGAAATCTGAATTCTCATTTCACATCTCATTTCCACTGCACCCCATCTGGGGCCTGTTCTCAGAAACAGAAGCTGCACTGGCAGAAAAATGGAGAAGACAGAAACTTCTTGATTTCAAAACTTTATAAACAGCTACAGAAATCACCCAGCACAGATGAGCAAAAAATAAGCATTGTTCCCCCTGTGACCACAATTTCTCTGCTCCGATATTTCCATAACAGGGTTTGGGCATTGGCAGCCACTAGTGATGCCAAAATCCCTCAGGAACAGACAACTCCATCTGGCAGCTTTTTCTGCTGTCATTTGGGGTTATCTCCTTGGTCATCCCATGCTGGCCCTCCCTGCAGACAATGACTTATTGCCAAAATCCACAAACTGATCATTTAAAAGTCTCTATTTGAGCCTACAGCTCAGTCACTTGAGACATCCTGTGGGGTTTAAGCCAGGATGAGTAACTTGTATGTCTCTGCATCCTGCCTCTGCTCTGGCACAGTGTCTATGAAAACATCCCTCCTCCCAGAAGATGTGGCCTGGGGGCACGTACAGCCTGAGGACAGCAGCTCTGGCATGCTGGCAGGATGATTGGAGCTCCTCCATGCTGAGTCACATTCCCCTTTCTCCAACCAGCAGGGCTTTGGTTCATTCCCAGCCAGGAGCACAGGGCAGGCAGTCACATCTCTGAACACATCCACTCTGTATTTGGGTGCAAACACATCGAGTCATGCTGCAGATAGGTAAACAGAGCTGCATTTTAGCTTTCCCCAGAGATCCTGGATTACCAGAGCTCCTCTTGTCAAGCATCTCCATTCCTCTCTCCCCTACTCCTCCTCGTTTCTCACTCACTGCTCCACTCTTCCAAGGCCTTGTGTGCAGGTTTGCTGTAGAGCAGCTGTACTTTGTTACTGGCTTTGTTGTGATAGCACCCAAAGCCCTGGCCACAGACAAGGTCTGTGTGGTCACAAACTGCTTCACTGGGCTTTCATTTCCAGGACTCATCTGGGTACTGGGGGGCTGAGTGATAGGGTTTTGGAAAGAAACACAGCCACAAACCCTAGGGCAACACCAGCCTTTTCTGAATTTTACACAAGCTTCACAAAAGCTGTGTCACATGAAACTATTTATAGTCCTAGGCACTGCTCACTTCTGGTTTGGACCTGCTCCTTCCTATTTTCCTCTGCCCTGACTTTTGGTGGTTTGAGCACAGTTTCTGAGCCAGAGCTTTCTGATCCAACTCACCCCTTGTGTGGCCCTGTGTGAAGCCATGGACCTCTCCTGTGTCAGCCTCCTCATCTACAAAAGGAGTGTGGCCCCTGCTCACCTCCATCCTCTGAGAGTGAAAAAATCAATTAATTTACATTTGTGGGACACCTTTAATGCTTCACAGAGCATAGACCAAGGAGCTAAATGTAACTGGGATGTTTAGGAGCATCTACAGAGCTTGTGCATGGGGTTGTTACTTAGAAGTATTTGGGAGAGAGGAAAAGGTGATAAACACAGCAAAAAGCAGCCTCTTCGTGGAAAGAAAACATCAGATTGAGTGAAGGACAACTTCCCCAGGGCAGCAGCTAAGCTGGAAGTGCTATTTTGGGGCCTTTTAGCCAGAAAGCCTCCTGACCCTCAGACTGTGGGCATAAGCAGGGAGCTTGCACAGGTACAAGTTACTCCTGTGTTTGGAGGCCTGAGGAGGAACCGAAGAGGCTCTGGGGCTGGCTCAGGAGATTCTGAGTGTACCTGGAATGGGGATGGGTGCACTCCTCACCCATGGCAGGGCAGCAGACTCAGATTCCATGCAGGCTATAATTTTGCCTGCTGCTAGATCCTAATAACCAAACCAAGAAGGGAATTTTTACGCCATCTGAGGCATTCCTGATCCCCCTCCACATCCAGTGAAAACTTAATAGCGTGAGAAAATGCCTTCCTGGAGCGTGCTGTAAACCACAGGCAGAGCAGGAGCAGATGGAGAGGCTCTCTCAGGATGCTCCCTGCCAGGGGTGGGAGCAGCAAGGAAGGGCAGGGTGCAGGGTGCAGTGTTCCATCAGTGAGGGTGAAGCCAGCAGAAATGGCAGAGGCTGTGGGATAACAACTCTTGCTGCTTGGAGGAATGTAAGTAAAAGGAGAGGGAGAGCTGCTTTTCCGAGTCTTTCCCCTGTACAGATGGAAGCATTTAAGATTCCTGCAGGAGCCAGGAGTGGCAAAGTTACATCTGGAAGTTTCCTGATGCCTGAAGTCAGGCCGTGGTGAACAATGCTCACTGGGCTGAGCAGGCTCTGCTGCTTTTATTGCACTTGGACTCATTTCAAGCCCTGCTCTGTGATTAACTGCACTTTTAAAAATAAAGTTCAAAACACTTCCCAGGAAGTTTGGGGAAGGCAGAGTGCTTCAGTGGCACCAGGAGCTCAGTGCTCAATGCAGTTTCAATACAGCGGCCCCAGATACAGCTTTCATTAGCCACAGCTTCATTTGACATGGGATCTTGTAACCCCATTCCATCATGGAGAGGGTGTCTGCCCTCCCAAGCCTCTCCAACACCTGCCAGACATGGTAGGGTTGCAGCAGGTGTTAGCCAGGCTCTCCACCCATCTTTTTTCTTGGCCCCTAGCCTGGGGCCAGTCTAGGCCTGTAGATGTCCTCTGCCCCACGAAAATTATGGAAAAGAAGAGCCTTGCCCCTTCCCAGGGTGTTTCTGCCCATGTGTCCCAGGGCCTCACTCTAACTCACAGTTAAAAAAATAAAAGATAATGTTTTGGGAACAGGGGAGAAGGGCATCATTGGAAAAGCACATTCTTTGGATGCAAAAGACATTTCAGGTCCTTATTGCCATATAATGATGGTGGAGAGGCCAGAGGCAAGACTGAAAAAAGGAGAGCAGTGGGTACTTTTCATTTCATACTAGGATGGAAGTAGGCTCAATCTCTTTGCTATAAAAACAAGTGTACATTTGTGATAGAGAGTGGCAGCTGCTCCAGTGTTAGTAGTGATAGAGGTGCACAACTCACACTGCCTGAGAGGAACTGGTGTGAACTGAATGGAGACCTGGAAGCCAGGGTCATGGTAACCCATTAATACCCAACAAAAGGGTTGGGAAGGGCTGTTGCACATGTCCTACAGCCCCTCCCAGGCACCTGTACCAGATGGTGTGAACTAAAACTCACACATCCACAAAAAGATTACCTTGGAGTCAGTCACTCACAGGCATGAGGGATGCTCAAGGCTGTTGAGCTCTCTGTTAGCACCCAAAGCTGGTCCAGGAGCCCATGAACACCTGCAAGCTCTTTGCTAGTGTCCTCTTCACTGCAAACAACAGAGGCTGTTTTTTGTACAAAGGTCAGCAGAATAAACAACAAAAGATGTGCTGAACTGCTGGGAAATTTTGCAGGCAGGCAGCAAGAAGGGGAGCAGGGAGCTGCAGGCACCATGGGCTTGCCTTGGCAGTCTTGCCAGCAACACAGCTCTGCACAGTTGGGATTTCAGGTCGGGTGGTGCCCATCCAACACAAAACCCATGGAGCCCTGCAGCCACGAGGCATCACTGCACACCAGGCACTGGGGTGGACAGAGGAGATGGGTCACCCTGTAGGCTTGTGGTGGCTCTCGGTCTGCCTGTGCTTCTGGCATTTACCTCCCATTCTCAGGTGTGTCTGAAAAGCGCCCAGGCTGGCAGCCACCAGGGTGGGCGCGCTGTTGGTTTATATTGCAGCACGTCTGGAGCGCTCCTCCCTTTCTCCTCCGCCCCCTTCGTTTCCTCCGTGGAGCTGTCTTTGCATCTTGTCTCATGTTAGGACCTGATTTGAAAAATGATTTAACTGCTTGCTTAATTGTAATACACTGCAAGTCATTGTGTTGCAATCAGGGCTGGCTGCATGGAAAGCTCACCGTGTGCCGGCGCTGGCAGAAGGAGCTGCTCTGGAGCCATGGGCTGGGGGCTGAGCCTCCCCTGCAGGGGCTGGGCATGGGGGGTCTCTCCCTTCCGGGCTGCTCCTCCAGTGCTTTTTGGCTGCATCTACACCCAGTGAATGGTTTGGCTGGGGGAGCTCTGGAGCACTGTTTGCCATGCTGCCGTAGTATTTCAGGGCTCCTTTGCAGGTCAGGTCTCTTTTGTAATCCCGGTTTGGCTCGCCCTGGGCTCTGCTCCATTGTTACCGGGCACGGAGCCCCCGGGGCTGGGCCGGTGTCCCGGCAGGTACCTGCATGTCAGTGCAGCTGACTGGAATACCTGGGAGCACATGGAGCCTGTGAGGTCACTGCTTGAAACAATACTCTCCTCATTACAGAGCAAGGCTTTTTTACCTATTTACCCATCATGCACAGATGCCTTCTGAGGGGAGGTCTGGAGTGTGTGGGCCCTTAGACAGGCAGCACTCCTTCAGAAATGCTCTTCTGCTGCAAAGTGTTCAGATGCAGGGACTCATAGGGGGACAGAACAGTTTGGATTGGGAGGAACCTTAAGGATCATTCAGTTCCAGGTCCCCTACCATGGGCAGGGACACCTTCCACTACAGCAGCTTGCTGAAAGCCCCATTCAACCTGACCTTGAACATTTCCAGTTAAAAGACTCACCCAGTTCAGCACCACCAGAGATCTGTCTCCCATTACCCCGAAAATCCCTAGGTTGGGTTTTTTATGTTTGTCCAGCGTCAGGGTTGCACTGCTGAGGGATGCCCACTGATAGGCACCTGCTGTGTGTAATTACAGCACCATGCACTGCTGAGGGTGCTACCACAGTGCTGGTAATCATGACTAAAAGAACACCAGGGGCTGCTCTGAACCCAGGGTGCTCAGCTGTTAGCTTAGTTCTCTCTCTGGTTTATCTCTTGTGTACTCTTTCCTTTACCCATAGCCCTGAAGGCATGAGTCTCAGTGGATTGAGGCTATATTGTATGCTGTTTTACATACATATCAAATAATAAATTAACAAGAAAGTGATTTTCCTGAGACAGATCAAGCTTCTTACCAGAGGCACGTATCAGAAATCACTGTACCCATGTAAAATTGCAGGTGGAGCAAGCCCGCACATGGAAATACCGCTCCTCACAAGCAAGAAATTACCATGCTGGTTTGTTTTTCTGTTTCGCTTTCCTCCTAGGAATTTCTTTCTGCTTCCATGCCTTATCTCCTGACCGAATTTCAGAGTGCACGGAGGGGAGGAATGTGCGTGGGAAACACTTGGCTGGCGGGGCTGTGTCTCTGCCGCACACCCTCGCTCCCGCCCAGGCGCGAAGCCCTTCCCACCCTCACCCAAGTCATTGTCACACATTTCACCCGTGACTCACTAATGTGCCTGATGCTCATGCTGCGGCTTGTAAGCGATTAGTGCTTGTTCACACAGCTTTTTTTTTTTTTTTTCCTTTCCCCTGCTGTTCTGATTCAGCTGATTTAGGTGGCCGATGGCCTCCTCGCTGCGTTAGTCACAGGGCAGCTCTGGGCTCACCAGCCTCCCAGGGGTGGGGACAGGACAGTGGATGGAGGCCAGTGTTTGGTAATCAGGGATGGGCAGGTGATTTCTTGACACCTCAAAAGAAAGCTTAAGCCTTGCTGGTACCCTCTGCCTAAGCATTTCACACAGGAGGTGCTAAAAAGGGATCCTGGAGCTTTAGGGATAAGTGTGAGCTGGAAGCGAGAACCAGCAAACCAGAGAAACAGGCTCTGCTACCTGTGTTGGCAGGTGAGCAGCTACTGAGCAGATATTCCTTCAACTCTTTGAGAAATAAAGTTCTGCTGCTTAGGCTGACTGGAGAGAGCTGCTACCTCTCCAGTTATATGGTGGCCTTCAGGTGTGTGGGGCTGGCATGACTGTGGGTATCCATGGCATGGAAATACACCATTCCAGGTCTGTTCTGTGGGCTGACTGCTGCAGCAGAGAGAAGGCAGGCAGCAAAGCTTGTTTGGTCTCTCACTGGACAAGAAATGTTATTTTATGGGCAGAAATGGTTATTGAATGGCTGCATAGGGCAAGGTGGCATCCCCTTCTTCAGCAGAGACCTAGTGGCCCAGAGGAGAGTCCTGGAATGGATGGAACAAACAGGCAGCATTGCCCATTGCAATGATTTGTACCTCTGGGAGTCACTTTGCCATGGGGGAGTTCCTCTGTATTTAACCAAGTTCAGGGCATCTGGGAACCTGAGTCAGCAGCAGGAACTACCTGCATGCACACAAGGCCATGCTGGGAGGGCTCCATGTTGGCCACTCATGACCCTAAAAATCCCTCCTGGACATCTGCTAAAGTTTTTCTTGTTTTCAGGAATGTCTGCTGCCTTCTTACCGACAGCAGTGAGAGCCCTTCCACCACAGCACACAGAAACAAGATACCCTGACCACATGCTTGCTTTTCTTCTTTCTTCATGTTTACCTGGGATTGCAGCCAGATGGGCACTGGAAATTGGTTTCTGGGAGCAGAATTTTGGACAGTGATAATCTAATCTGACCTCCTGTGTAACCCAGGTCAGGGAGTTTAACATGGTAATTCCTGCACAGGAAAGAATTAGTCTTCCTGGCTGCGCCATGAACCCTGCTCACCCCAACAATTTGTGGTTGAATTAGGTATACCCACTCTTGGGTCTGAGAAAATAATGAGTTTTCAAGTTTTTTTCTCCCTTGGTGGATAGAGATGTGGTTTATTCCATTAGATTTTCTTCCCAGACCCATTCAAGAGATGTTCAACAGCTGAATGAGATTAGAAGAATGGGACCCCTCTCCATGGCAGAGGTATAACTTGGATGTGTACAAATACATTATGCCACTAATACTTTAACTTTAAAAATTCTAGAGTAGAAAGGGTGATGATTACAATTGTGGTGATCTCCTGCAGATGACTGTGACTTATTTGTGCACATAGTTGTGATTCAGAGGCTGTAGGATCTAAGTGCAAATAATACAGAAGGAAGTTTATGACTTCCTCCTCCACTTCACCCCTCTGACCCTGCTTCTCTCCTGCCTCCACTTCTGATATTATTTTGGTTATATGAAGAGTTATGAAGAATGATGGCTATGTTTCTTGGAGTATCCACTTGTGAAAACTGAATCATGTTCTCTCACGAGAAGAGTTTTTATCAGAGCATCTCATCTCTTGCATAGTACAAGAAAGAAAGACAAATAGGTTGGAGAAAGAAAGCTAAATATTGAAAGCCTCAGAGATCTTAATCTGACCCCACCACTCATTAAATGACCAAAGGGAGATCACTCTTAGTCAGGCTTTTCCAGCAGAAAGCTGCTCCAGAAACTGCTCCTTGCCTGCCTCTCAAGATAAATGAGTTCATATGGAAATACATCACTTGGAGTATGCAGCCACATGTGCATTTTTTCTATATATCTACACACATACTTACTTGAATAATATATACAAACAGATCCCTGTATATACCTGAGCTACTTCAGTTTGAACTAAGAGCTGTCAGTGCTCATGACTTCCAGTAGAGGTGATACACACACATATATATAAACATATAAATATATATGTCTCATCAGCTGTCCTGATTTCCCTGCCAAAGACAGGAATCCCTGTGCCTTTTAGCAGCATGGAACAGGCATTTCCATCATGTTGGGGCTGGCTAGACCAGAGAGAGGTGCAGACATAAAACAAAGCTATCCTGGTTGGGAAGGAGGAAAAATATCTAATTAACCAAATATATACCCAGGGCCCAATGCTGTCCTTAGTACAGCTGTGCTCCCTTTTTGTGCCACAGGCAGAATTTAATCCATAGAGTGAGCTGATCTGTTTTCTTCTGATCTTTTGTAGCAGCAGATTCAGTCACTTACCTGCATAAAACCACTTCTTTCCCATAAAACTCTGTCTTCATTTTACCTAGTGCATTAGCACTGCTCAGTCTGTGGCCTTTTGCGTCTGTGCAGCCATCTGAAAAAACAAGCCTTTTGCCAGATAGATAAAATTAATAAAGCTGATTTTTTCCCTCCACCAAGGCCAGCAAACTGAAGAAGGCAGAAGCCCTGCAGAGTGGTTTTAGACATACAGGTCAAAGGGAGAGAAAGACAGAGGAGAAACAGCCTGTACAAAAGTCAGGTGAGGAATGAATGGCGAATGTGTTTGCGTTCATTATCTTGTTCCTTCTTCTAATTCTTCATCCCATTTCCTTTTCAGTGGGTGAATGGGTAAGTGGGTCTCAGGTTGTCTCTGTTTAGTGGAGTACAAGGAAATCCTGTTGCATGCACATCACTTATGGCACAGTTTGGTGGGGTAGGTTTTGTGACATTCAGGGAAGGAAGATCTTTTCATTGGCAGCTGAAACATCCTACATAAAACTAGGCTGGGCTTTCTCCCTGCAGTCACTGCTTGTGGCTCACTGCATAAGAAGCTCTCTTTAAAAAGATAAGCTCAGCCTGGAGACTAGGGATCAGCTGGAATGGGTGGAAATCAAAACAAGGCTGTTGGGTTTTTTGTTTTCTCTTGGCACCTGATGAATTTTCCCAATGTAGAATAATTTGGAGCCAAGATTTTTTTCCAGAGCTCCAAGACTGTTACTTTGCCTGTTCATACACTTTCTTTTTCTAACAGGGTTTTATTTTTCAAACGAATTTTTCATCAGACCAATAACTGAGTAGCTTGTGGAGACCTGCTCACCTGTGAACCTGGAGAGTGGAGGGGAAAACCCAAACCAGTATTGCTGCATCGCTAATGGTGCAGAGCTCAGATAACAATTATGGCTGCTGGATATTTAGGCTCTGCACTTAACCCACCTTTCCTGGCTACCTTTACAGCTCACCTTTAAACAACAAGCACTTTCCCAAAGCTTTTCCTTAATTGGATTTTTGTTATGCTTTTGTTCCTTCTCATCTGTGGCTTAAGGAACTGTAAAAAAATAGCTTGGAGGGACCAAAAAGAACCAGCACTTTAATTTCAGGTAGGAATTACACAGCTTTCCTAGAAAGTCATTTTGCCTCTTGCTTACAGGATGGAAAGGGAAGGCATTTTGTTCTGCACAAGTCTCCATGGCAGTATATCCTACAGAGGTCCTTCAATAAAATCAGGGATTCAACCTTCTTCAAGAGAACTACTGACACACACTGTGCATGTTTCTGCCCCTCCAAGATTTTCATGGTCCTGTGTCCCATAGACTCACAAATATAAACATTCTTCCTCATAGCACAAACGCTTCTAAAAGTTCAAGAGCAATGCTTGTTCTGCCACCATATAGTTTTGCCAGTTTTCAAAATGCCCTGGACACCAATTGCCAGCTTTTTTGAAGAAGCTTTCACTCACAAACCTTGAGTAAGCAGCGCTGCAGATTTGGTGATAAAGGGATGGTGAGATTTTTCTGAAGCTACACTGGTCACTGTGATGGCAGCTGAATTCAGGCCTGAACTCCTGATTTGGGGGATGCAGCTGTACCCCTCTGAATAAATAACAGCATTCAGTGGGCATCCTGAAGTCACTGAGTGCTAGATAGCTTTCTTCTTCTCTCCAGAAGATTGCAGCATCAGGTTGTGTCAGAGCTGCAGCTGCTGCCAGGGATCTGGAGACCTGCTAATTTCTATTCTACTTTTCTGGACTTTGTTGCCTTGTAAAAGAAGCAATCAACTGTCTTTCACAAGGACAGGGCTTTGGATTGTTGCAATGTTTGTCACTTCCAAATCACTTCACAAACATTCAGTAGTGCATCTCACAACACACCTCTAGTGGGCTGTGGATATGTTTTATCTTAATTTTATAGTTGTATTTAACCAATTAAACAGGAAACTAGTTTCTTGTCAAATCTTCATCTTGTGGCCCTCAGACTAGACCCACAGGCACAGTCCTGTCCTCTGTCTGGCTTGGGGTTGGTCTATAATCAGCCTGGGATGGCATTGCTGCAGGAAACCAGCCCAGAGAATGATCTGAGGGCAAGGTGCCAACACCAACACCAGGCCCAGGGTGACTGAATGCCATTGTTTTCCCTCCAAGTGTAAATGTTTAAGCTCTTGGGCATTTGCAATCTTCTCAGCCTGTTCTAGACAGTGAATGGCATTTTGCAGCCACAGCTCATCCTCACTGACCAAAGGGCTTATTTTATAGTAATCTATTCCCTCCAGTTTATAGCCACACAGGCCAAGAGAAAATGACCCAGCGATAAAATGTGGTTGTATAAATCTCTCCTAAAGCATATTTTCATTATCCATTAACTCTATGTAGTCAACAGTGAAGGACAGGTAATAGACATCAGGGAAGCAGCAGCAGGATGGTTGAACACTGATGCTGGAGGAGACCAAAACATCCCATGAGCTGCTGCTGGGAGCCTGGTGCTCCTCTCCCTTCAGCCCAGACACATTTTACACTCCCCAGAGGACCTAAATAGTTTTTAGTGACTACACTGTGTGTTCTTATTTTCCTGTCCTGCATCAGCATATTCACACATCCATATGATCAGCTTTTCAAATTTTAGTTCTTTTAACTTTAGTAAATAAAATATATACAAATATATATAAAATATATACAGGCTGCCAAGAGAAGTTGTGGATGCCCATCCCTGGAATTGTTCAAGGCCAGGTTGCATGGGGCTTTGAACAACCTGGTCTACTGGAAGTTGTTCCTGCCTGTGGCAGGGATGTTGGAACTGGATGATCTTCAAAGCCCCTTTCATCGCAAACCATTCTTGAATCCTATGATTCTGTGACAACCATCAGACCACTGTCTGAAGCTTTCAAATAACCTTATTTTTGATCAAGTACACTCACTTTTTGCCTGATGATGGGCTGAGATTTGAATTGTGGTTACAAAGCTAAATAAGTCACTAAGGATACAGCTTTGAGTCCCATCTCTGTTGCTCAGATCTCCCAGTCAGGATACAGTTCAGCAAACCATGCCAGGCTCATTTTCAAACTGCGTTTTCCAGGGGCTCTTTGTAAATAAAAAGGCTGCAAACCCCCCCTGACTGTTCAATGAGGGCAAACTCCAGGAAGCTGGAGTGCTTGGTCTCTGTGCCTCACATTTGACAGCCTTTTAACACGAGAGCTTGGCAAAGGCCCATGACTCACCTGAGAGGAAAATCCTACCATGGCATGGTAGTTGCTCATTCTCAGAGGCTTTAATCTGACCATCAGGGTGCATCTGCTGAGAGGTTAAATCCATTAATACAGTTCAGGTTTCTATTTAACATTGTGAGGCCGAACACCACATCTGAAAACATGACAGTGCTCTTGTCCTTGCCCCTGTAGCAGACTCCACAATTAACCCATCCATATGTGTTTGTAAAGCACAGTAAGACAAATAAAGGCTGAATTTCCCAATCTGCGACCACAGCATATGAACTTATAGACATAAGCAGAAAAGTTCCCCACATCAATGGATTTCTTGCTGGTCTGGATCACTTGCATGTCAGTATTTCCTGTCACTATTAAGAATCATGGCTGTAATCCTGCAGGAATGGTTCTTTAGTTTTTAATGTGCAGCAAACCATCGGGCGGGCAAGATAGTGCAAGCCACAGGGGCTGAGCTCCTCTGTGATCTCACCCCATTACACAATAGTGTGAGGAGCCCCAGTGGTGTAACATTGCACAGAACAGGCTCCAAGGAGTTTGGGGGTTATAGACAGTCCTGAGGAATTATTTTATGTCATGGGAGAGAGGAAAGGGAATGAACAGGAGTTTAAAGTCTGGATTACCATTAGGCCAGCAAAACACATTTCTATAATCTGCAAGTATACAAAGACATCACAGCTGGCTCATTTCCTTCCCTCTTGCCCGTAGCAGCCACAGCTCCAGCCCTACTTTATTTGCACTACATCAATGTGTCAATGAAATGTGGCTGTGGGGCCTCATCCTCACCCAGTAGGTGTGAGGTAGCTCTGTGTGAATGCCAGCCAGGGCTCAGGCTGGCAGCTCTGTCCTGGGCAGGGAAACATTATTTCCATTACATTATCTCTTTTGTTTATTGGCTTTTCTTTTTCCCCTTAAAGGGATTTATATTTAAACCATAAAATATGATCAGATTCAAACTGGTTCTGGACTGGCTCTCCTTAAAAGGGTTTATATTTTAAGTTTCTTTTTAATTTTCCCATAACATTGATATGTCTGCTTGTTGGGAAGCACAGTGATAGGCAGGCTGGGCTTAAATCCACCAAATTCAGTTTGGATTTATATTAGCACTGAACTCCTGCCAGGGGGTGAGGCAATGGCAGGCTGAAAGCTGAGGGAAGAGCTGGGGACCCAGGGGAGATGGGATCACTCTGGAAGAGCAAGAGAGAAAACAGGTCTGCAAAATGAGGGTCCCACCCTAAAACCCAGAAGGTGTAGAAAGAAAAAATCTGTTAATCTACCCCTAATGCCAGCCTATCCCTTGCAGAGATTGCTGCCAAAGGTACACAGGAGATATTCTGCTCTCCAAGCCTTTGATGGTCCTTGTGTTTTAGAGCATCTCCGCTTTTTCAGGGCTGACCCCTGGATCTCTCCCTGCTGCTGAGGGTGGAGCAAACTTGGATACCCTGGATGTCTGCGCTTCTGCTGCCCCTGTGTATCATGGCAGGGGAGGGGGATTATGCCATTTTGCTGGATTTTTGATGATACCGCATATGTTTGCTGGGCTTTGCCCTCAGCTGTGGTGAACACAGTCTTTAAAATAAACCTCAGACCCATCTGTGTGCTCAGTGCTATGCAGAGCTTTCATGTTTCCCAAAATGCATCCTAACATCCCTTCTGTTCCTTCCTGGGAGCCTTCGTGCAGCAACCTCCTGTGGTTGTTTTAGTTATCTGTATACTTTTCTCCTTCAATCAGATGACTTCTCCCTTCCTAGACAGATTACACAAAGTATTCCTCACCCAGACATCATGAGTCTTTCCGCCCCCAGCAATTGCCAAACAGCTCCTCGCTGATCCTCTCTTTCCATAAATAATACATGCCCAGGTTTCTTAAATTCTTGGTCATCTTCCTTGATTCAGCTACATGTCAATGACCTCTCTTATGACACACAAGTACATCTGCAGCTGGAATCCCATTTAATAACTTCTTTCCCCTATTATATAAATAGAAATATATACTGTAAGTGCTTCGTGTGTGGAGCAGCATGGAAATTACCATGATGGTTTCTGTGCCCTGTTAGCAGCTCTGACCTGATTTAGCATAGGCTGGCTCACATCACCTCTTACTCAATGTTTTCCATGGATGAAGTGCAGACAAGCTGCATATGAGGAGCTCATGGATTTGTGTCACATGTGATTAAACAGGAGAGGATGGAGGGAACTCATGCCAGCTAACTGAGATGCTCTAGCTAAACTCCAACTCTCTCCCTATCCACTTGGTTTAATCCAATTTCCTTATCTCTGTCAGAGTGACACGCTTGTTTTTCCCACATTGCTCCCTACAAATGCTGGTACAAGAACAGCTTCACCATAAATGTGGTGAGTGGAGCAAAGGCATCATCTTCCCAGCATGGATCATCTTTATGGGTGTGGTAGCACAAGTGAGATTCCCACGCTCAGCCCAAAGAATCCAGTGGAAACAATGAGATCAGAAGCAGAAGCACATGAAATTCATTCCAGTTTAACCAGTAAAGCATCAGTTACCAAGTTAATAGTTCGTTTTTCTCCACAGAACACTTTCCTGCAGAAGAGAATCTCCTTTATGTCCATATTGACTTTATCTCCAAAATAAGGTTGCCTTTCCTTTGCCCTTGGAAAGGCAACCTGTCTCATGCTTATTTTTATGGCCAATAACACACACCATCCTTAAGAAGGAATGGATGCTTTCCACATCTTTTTTGCCCTTACAGCATCTGTGACTGAAGCTTCCTCCCTGAGCTGTCACATTTGCCATGCAGTACTGCTGTGTTGCTAAGCAGGGGGGCTGCTTTCCCAAATTTCTCCATTCCAGAGTTCTGCTGTTGTCTCATGCCCTGACCTGCTCTGTTTCTACACACATGGGCATCCTCCTTCCCCCACCCTCTCTGTGTGGGTAGCTCATGGCCCTGCCACACTCGTGTTTCTCCTGTGAGGAGACACCCACCACCCTCTTTATAGCCACCCCAGAACTACTGGAACACTGTGATGAGATTTCCCCTAGGCCTTCTCTTCTCCAAGAATAAGGAACCTAACTCCTTCAGTCTTTGTGCCAAGCCCCTGTGCTCAGGCATGTCCTGCTAGACACACCATGTTTACACAGGATCTGCTTGCACAGCCCGTGTTTACTGCCCATGACCCTGCCCCTCTCCCATGTTTATGTTCCATGGCCCCCATTTCCATGCCCTGACATCCGAGGCCCTGCTGCCTGGCCCTGTTTCAGTCTCCCAAAATCTGTGGCTCACTGCACCTTTGCTCTTGGGTTCAAAGCTCAAAATGAAATGCAGTCATAAGCAGAAGATTAAAAAACCACAAGTGAAACAAGACACCTAAATCCTTGCGTACTTCTGCTGATGTCCTTGATAGGAATTGATCCTTCCACCCCCCTTGATACGCAGCCAGTGGACCCTTTGTACTGTGTGGCGTGCAGAGATCAAAATATGCACATTTAATGAGCTCATTTCTAACAATATTTTGAAGTTGTCTTTTTCAAGTCTGTCTCCTAAATTCTCTCTGGCTATACTTTGCATTTCCCTCATTAGAAACATGCTCTTCCAGTCAGGCTGCTGACATTGCAGAGAAAGTTGCTGCCCTCAATTGGAAGCTGAAACATAATTTGGGGTGCCTTAACTCATATTCACACAGACACACACACACAGAGAGCATTAAAACTCTCAAACATCCATTGAACTTTTTAACCCAAGTAGCTCACTAAAATTCAGGATTTTGTAAAAGAAATCCAGCTACAGAGAGAAAGCTGAAGATGGGTTCAAACATTTTTATATGGCTGCTTTGTCACAAGAAAATACAAAGTCCTTCTTCCCTGAAGACAGGAGCAGCAAGTTACTGTTCATGCAGAACTGGCTTTCTTTGCATTACAGCTCCCAAACTGCATGAGCTTTTCCCAGGTTTTCTCTCCTGCCCACTCTGCCCAGCAACACATGTCTTTGATTTCACAGACTGCCTGCCTCCCTCTCTTGCAGCTTCTGAGCTGGGTGTCTCTGCTCCTCAGCCACGGGCTCACCCATTGCTCTGTTTGCACATCCAGACTCTGCACGATCCATGGAAAAATGTCCTCACTGGGATCTATCGAATTCCTCTGTTATCAGTGCCTTTCTCTGTGCTTACTTTGGGCTTTGGAGACTCCTGGTTTCCTAAGAGACCTCTCACAGTTAAATTAAACAAAGGCTGGGGAAGACATGCTGGCCAGGAGCTTTTGCTCAACCTCCATCACAGCTTTTTTCTGATGTTTCACAGCCAGGCTGAGATCCCCTTCCCTGTGCTGGGGACCCACTGGAGAGGCTTCAGCCAAGTGTCCTCCAACATCCTGTCACCCTGTGGTCAGTACCAACCCTTCCAGAGCTGTCAGAGCAGGCTGTCCCATACCTGCATCTCTGCTCTCAGCCTGACTATTTTGGAGCTACTCACCCACTCATACAAGGGCAGATCTGACACAAGCCTCCCATAAAAGAGTGGACCAGGATGGGACCAAACAGTTCCTGCTGCCAGTATAGTGGCTGAGAGGGATGCCCACAGCCCCGAGCACTCCAGGAGCACAAAATGTCAGATTTACATCAGCACTGAGCTCTGGCTGTAAGGAGGATGTTGGCCTGCACTTCAAAAAGCTTGAACACATCAGCATTTGGAGTGTTGTGCTGTCAGGGTCAATTATTATCATTATGCATTGTTCTGCTATGTGACCCAGCTCACAAATTGTTTCTTTCCACCCCACAATGGATTGCAGATAGAAATAAGCCCAATTTCATGAGTGTATGAAGGGCACGTGCTCAGTGGCTCCATGCACACCATGGGTCACACATATCCCATGCTGTCCATCAGCAGCTCAGTGAAAGCCCTGTCCCATTTTACACAGCAACAGCACTCTCCAAACTGCAGCAGGGAGTTAGAACTTAATGCAACTACACATTGCCCCTCCTCAGAGCCCTGCAGCTCACCTGTGGCTGCCGAGGTCTGCAGTGCTCCCTGGGTGCACACACCACGGGTTGTGGTATCTGATACTGCAGCTCATGTGCTGTTAGAAAAGTGCCTTTTTTTCCCTCAAAATTCACCTGGTCACAGTGTGCAGCCATAGATTTTATTGTCTTTTTTTTTTCAGGTTTCAGTTTTGCAAAACAAATGCATATACTGTAGTCAAACTCCCTTCACTCTTGTTTTTGATAATTTGAGGAGGCTGAGTCTGTATTTTTCATTAGAGGTGTTTTGCTCAACTAATTCCCATGACATTCTTCTTGACTTCTTCTTTTTGCCAGAGTATTTTTAAAAGGGCACCAGAACTGCAAGATTTTTTTGTTTTCAGGATCAGCTTTAGACAATTAGAGAGGCAAAATATGTTCTCTGCTGCTACTAAACAACTTCCTTGCTTGTACAGACAGAAATTGCTTTATCCTCTTCGGTCACTGTGGGAGTTCGTATTGTGTTGCTTGACTGATAAGATCTCTCAATCCTTCCAGTGTAATGGCTTTTCAGGGCCAGCCTCACTCTGCAGATGGTCAGCTCTCTTTGCTATGAAATCTGTCATTTTCCAGCTCTCTAATTTAAAACACAGGTTGTTTGAATCAGCTCAATTTATCTCTCTTTCCAGCTGATTCTGGATGACAGCCTTATCTTAATCATTATTTATCATCCTTTCAAACTTTGTGTCACCTACAGCAAGTTATCTCAGCATGTTCCTTGTATGTGCTTCCAGAACAGTGCAGAAAATTTTGAGCAGCATTGATTATACACTGATCCCTGCAGTTCATCACTAGAGGATTCCCCATTGACAGTCACTGTTTGAGACCTATCAATTAACATGTTCACAGTCCAATTAATGTGTGCTTTACTGGCAGTGTATGCTGGTCTTTGTAATTGCAATGATACAGCAGCACCAAGCTCTGAGAACCCCTATTTACCATCACCACTCAGCTGTTCAGTCCCCCCAATAACTAAATCAAACTAGTCTGAATAAGACAGTGAACCGTGAATTATATTCTTATTGGTGCCTTCTTTGTGAAATGAATCTTGCTAATGGAATTATTCCCTTGTCTGAGAGCAGTGGGATACCTGGCCTGTGGTTATGCAAATAATCCCGATTTCCACGTGTGACTGCCTTAACATGGCACCATTTCTTTCCATTGAACTTTCCAGCTTTTCCAATGTTTATCATCAGTGCACTAAGTCTCCTTCCCCTAACTCCTTTGTGGCTCTGGAGTTCAGGTTACCTGGACCTGCTCCTTCTCCAACACGTTCACCGTTGTCCTCTTAATGGACTGGGAAGCCATAGAAACCCACTGCTCTCTTTCTGGCCCCTACAGAAATACTTACTGAATGGTTCTGCTTTCTTCAGTGGATCTCCCAAAAGGAGGTTTCTGATTACAGTTTTACGAGGAAGTCTTGCAGCCTGGTCCCTGTGCCAAGTTCCCTCATTCATGTAGGCTGTTTTTGTCTGGCTCAGCTCTATCTGGGTATGAGGATGTTGGCAAATAGGACTGGCAGAGACTTGCTGTGACATAATCTTGAGGCCTTATGATATAATCCCTTTCACAAACTGTTTAAGCTTAGAAGTGACTTGGTTGTTTGTTTCTTTGGGAAAGGCTCAGAGAGTGACATTCCTCTGGAAGAAACTTCTTTCCAATTTCCAACCTAACCTTATTCATGGCTGGCTTGTAAATAATTTGCTGCACCAACATTTTCCTTAAGCATCCTTTCCATGTGTCTTGGTTTAGAGCAAAATTTTGGGAGAGAGAGAGAGAGAGAGTCCCCAGAGGGGCTCTAGTAGGAGGATAAATTCAATCGGCCCCTCCCCCCCACAACCAGTCCGGGAGAAAATACCTCCTTGAAGAAAAGTGGAAAAAAGCTGTTTATTAAACAATAGAACCTAACAATATTAAAACAATAAAACCCCTTGCCGCTCTAAAAGAGATGACCAATTGAGAAAACCCCCCCCGGTTGCAGCCCAGCTCACTCAGTCTCTTATCAGTCCTTCTGGTGCTGGAATTCTCACAGGCCAGGCCCGGCCTGGCCCAGTGGCCACAGGTGTGAGCTGCCGGTGCTTCCCTGGGTGTTCAGTCTAGAGCAGGTTCCAAGAGGTCCAAAGAAAAGGAAAAGAAAAACCACAGTCCAGGGACTCTTCTTTGCCTCAGCCAGCTAAAACTAACCAAAAGCAAAAGGAGAGCTCTCTGTCCTGCCGTCTGTCTGTCCGCAGACAACACAGTCCTGGAGCAGGAATGCGGGGGAGTACGTGCAATGTCTGAGCGAGGAAAAAAAGAACTGTGCGATTCTTCTCTCCCCCCTCTCACTCTCTGCAACAAGTCTTAAAGGTGCAAAACTTATTATTATTCAGCATAAACCAATGAGACGATTTGGGGATAAAAGCATCATATAGTCAACCCAGGACACCATGTCTCACAGGTGCCCTCATATTGTATAACAGCCATTTTATACAACACATTTTAACTTGGATGGCATCAGTTAAGGAGCCAAGGTGTTTTTGTTTCTCCATGTCTAATAGACTGCCAGTTCTTCCAGCCATTCAGGCCACTCATCTCTGAGCTTGCTCCAGTTTGAATCCTTCTTTCCTTACCTTAGGATGAGTAAATGATGTCTTATTGAGGCTTTGTTCAACAATACTGATATTTCTTTTTGTTTGTTTTTTTTTTTGCAAGCAATACTTCACTTGATGTGTCCTCTCTTGAATGCCCTATTTCATGCACTTTTGATTCTTCTTATGGGATGGAGACACTGAGGAAATGGAAAGAAAAGTAAAAATACCAATAAAATAAATCACAGACTGTGATTTCCAAATTCTTCACAGTATCTTAGGTTTGTAATGTGACTTTCATGGATGTTTCAGCTCTAGTGCAGTTTTCTGTAGTGCTTAGGTGTGTGATGTACATGTGGCCCTTACATTCAAATTCTGGCAAACCCCTACCTGCACATTTAGGTCCTTAAAACATCAGCCTTAAGCACAAGGAGTACCTCTGTAAAAGGATTCACTTAAATACATTTTAAAATTCCCTTAGAGATCCTACAGTGGGCATGGTGTGCAGCTCTGAGAGCAGCATAGATGGGATGTGTCAGTAGTGACTAATCATGACTGTATGGAAAGTCTTCAAAGTATTTGGTTAATAAGAGGAGCTGTAGAATTTTCCTTAAATAGTCTTATACCAGGAAAAACCTAATACTAGTTTTTCCTAGAAGATTGAAGGGTAGCTCACTGAGAGACCTTGATTTAGAAAAGGAACATGTGTAGTATCCCTGGCTTTCTCACTTTTATGTCCTCTGGGAGTTGAGTGACCAATATTTTTATGATATTGGCTCTCCTCTTTTCATGTCCTGCTTGTCACCTTACATCTTCAGAATATTGTCCTTTGTCCCATCCATCAAGGATCCAGCTTTCCACACATGGAAAGGGAATACCCAAAAAAAACCAGCAGGGAGGAGAGGAGGCAGAGGATGGTCACTACATGAGGAAGACCCATGTGTGCCTCAGTTCATCTGCCAGGAGAGGCAACTGAGGTCTTCGAGATACATGTCTGTAAAATCATGAAGAGGGCCAGCTGAGAGGAACTGTCTGCTTTTACAGTCACTACAAGAGGAATACAAAGATAAGAGATGCAAATTCAAAACTCACAGAATGAAATGCTTCTTTCCACAGTGCCTGAGCCCATAAGGTATGGGCATGTGCAGGCTGACAGAGTACATGGGGCAAGTGTCATGCTACATTTGCATTTTCCTGATGTATTTCCCCAGGTGCCCATTTTTGATCCCTGCTGGCAGCACGATGATGGGCTGCCTGAGCCTTTGGCTGGAGCTGGCACGAATGTTTCCTGCCTTTGTGCAGAGTAGGTGTGCATTGCTCAGTTGTGTCAGCACTGCACCATCAGACACAGCCTGTTGACCTAATTCCTCGTGGTACTGCATGCATGGGGAAGCAGGAGAGAGGTTTGGGTGGAACTGGTCTTGTTCCTGGCTCCTGTCCTTGGCAAATCTATATTGCAGCAGGCCTGAGATCAGCTGCGTCTCTGATCACAACTGGTGTCCTATTAATTGCTGTGTTGCTATTAATTGTTTTCTCCTTGCTGGGCAGTAGTGTGCTGGGGTGGCTGCCCCTCATTCCAACAGCATGGCTTTATGTTACAAATAAAGCCATTTTGGAAGGAGCTGGTGTTTAAAGCAGTGCTACTGCTTTGCTTTCTCCTCCATCCTGGGCTGCACAGTCTCCTGCCACCTCTCCTCTTCTCTGCCACTCGTCTCACCCTACAGTAAGTTGATTCAGGGATTCAGTCCCCCAGACATTGTTTTGTGTGTTGTGGTGTTATGGTTTCCAAGGGTCAGCACCACAAGGTGGTTCACTATGAGGTCAGAGTTCTGCTCTGGCAACAGTGGGAGGGGATGGGAAAAGGAAACAGGAGTACACTTCTCATGAGCCACTGTTGATTTGACTTTGCATAACGAACACTTTATCCCAGAAAACTCTGGATCTGCCTGGATGGAGAGTTTACACCTCTGCCCATATCACTTCACTGTGGAGCCAAATTTGCATATTATAGTCCTTTGAAAGATGATTTTGAAAAAAACCAAAAAGATGGATATTTTCCTGTGTTTTCAGCTCAGGCATTAATTTCTTAGAAAAAACCCCACATTGTTAGTCACATCTGCATGAAAGATACAGAGAAGCTAAAATTATTTTAACATATGATTATTGTTAATGGTGATAAAATAATTAAGCAGCCTGTAATTAAATTTATGGCAGTATTTTTCAAAACAGAAAGTCAAAACTATGCTTGCATTACATTATTGATATAAAGCCTCTGCTCTAATAATGTTAGGTATCTAATAGCAATTTCAAGCATTTAATTAGACTAATTCTTCAGGTTAATACATCATCTTGCTCTTCAAATTATCTTTATGCTCTTTACAAATAGCTACTAATTAAGCCTTATGCTACTCCTGCCAAGTCAGTTAATAGTATTATGCCAGGGATGTGAGGTCCAAAGGGGTTTGACTCTTTCCTCTCCTCTCATGCTTCCCAGAGGAGGCAAAGGTTGGCTCCAACCTTATGCTCCTCTGCCTGGTGCTGAAGTTAGGTGACAGGGACCTGGACCCTGGAGGAAAGTGACCAAATGATGCTGAAAGAGTCAATGGTGACAAACTGGGAGTACTTGGACGCAAGTGAGAAATAGTTTGGAACAGTTTATATTTGGGATTCTGGTCACCTGGAGGTGTGACTCAATGCATTTCAGAAACACTTGGGTACTTTTAGCTGGTGGAAGACAGAAAAAGGGAGTGGGAGGAAGAGCAAACAGCACAGAGCAAGGTCAGGACTTCTGGTGGTGGTGTCTGTGATGGACTCAGACCCAGGGTGTGATGAACTGCAGGTGGTGGCCAATGCTGCCAGCTTGGCATGGGCACCAAGGACATACCTGTTCCCCTGCCAGCCAGGAAAAGCTTTACCTGGGACTATGAATAGAATTCCCTACACGGGTTCTTTCTCATCATCAGCCACTTCTCACACTTCTCCTGATTTCCCTCCTCTTGCCCTCCTATCAAGCCACACTCTGCTTAAGGGGGTGGTCATTGTCCTGCTCCTAACACAGGGCACAAAGGCCAGGGAGGTCCAGAGAAACCACAGGGGCTTCCTCAACACCTGAGTGCATGCAGAAACACCACAGCTTTGGGGAGCATCCCCCACAAGGTGTAACCAGTCCAGGTCTGGCCTTGTCCTCACTATGGGCAGGTGGAAACTCATGTCCTTCCCTTGCTAGGAGCATTTTGTGCCATTGCAGCATTAGGCAAAACATAAGTTGGACCAGGAGAGGGGAGGGTTGAGCCCCAGTCTTTAGGCTTGTTGCAGCCAAGCAAAACTCCTCTCACTCCTGTTTCACCAGCACCTACATTCTAAACAGCATTATCCCTGTTCTGCTACTCATCCCTGCCCAGGGAAATGCCCTGCTCTGAAACCTGAATGCACAAAGGTTTTTGAAGGCCAAAGCTCAATATCTTCCACTATCCCAACTCTATGTTGTTTTGGAATAGGGCTGAAGTCTGACTTATGCAGTTTTGAGTCCCCCCAAAACAATCTTGATCTCTTCCAGCACCTGCAGGTGTTTGACTCTCACTGCCAAATCAATTTGACTGTGACACTGCTGCCATACCTTGCTGGACTGGCACAGGATATAATGAATGCTTACCAAAAGTACAAAGAGAATTTGATGGAGGGCACTTGTGAAGTATAAGGTGATATGTAACCTGCAAAACAAGTTTAATGAAATGCTTTTAATTGCTGCAAGTTATGTAACCACATTAAAACTGTGGCATCAACACCAAAACATGAAGATAAGCTATGATTTTTCAAGCTAGGAGGGTCAAAAAGTGCTAAGAATTTGACTTACATTACTGTATATGCAGACAACAAATCAATTGCTGATTTTTATGGTAAAACAACCACTACAGTTTGATAATTACTCTGTGTGTTGTTATTTAGAACATAATTCTCCACTTTTTCTGTATCACAGAGGGGAAGAGGATGGAATAAAATACTGTTCCTTGTTCTATCAAGCTGCCTGAGCCAGAGCTCTCCCTCTTCCCACGAATGAGCGACTGAATGACCCCGTATTGTATTGACTCTAAACAGCCATCCCTGATGACCTGCACTCCTCCCCTTTTTAGAAATCCTCACATCTAGACAAATCTTTTTGCAATCTGTTCATCTCAATGGTAAATTTTCCCCATATTTGGATTATATTGATTTGCATTGATGAGATATGAGATTATGGGGAGTTTAAAATTTCTTTTGGGGAAGTAACTTTTTCACAGAGACCAAATTTTGGTCTCATTGTCTCAATCCACATTCTTTAGTCTGTTCAAAGCTTAACACTCTTGGTTATGTGAAATCTTCTAACAGAGGCTGCTGATCTTCATTATTACTACCAAGAGGTAATGGCCACATGAAATCACTTTGCCATCCAGTGAGATCTGGAAGGAGTCCTCATGTGCTGAAGCTGTGGTTAGAGATGAGCCCTCTCTGCCCTGTGACAGACTAATTTAAGAGCAGGAAATTCCTCAGAATAACCAGCTCCCAGTCCCAGCTGAGGGCTGGCTGATAAAAGCCCTGTGAAATGTTTAACTGTGCATAGTGGCAGAAGATTAAGAACAGATGTGACCTAGAAAATCAGCTACACCTACAGCAAACACAAACCTCTGCCCAGCATCCCTGGCACAGTGTGCCTGGCTGGCAAGGGCTCTGCCTGGCACCTCTGCACCTTGTCCTGCTGCTGCCCTCTCCCTGCTGGCACTTGGGAAGAGCTGATTTTCCCCCTTTTCTCAGGAGCTGCCTTTCTGTCTGATTGAATCACGTAACCATCGAATGGTTTGTGTTGGAAGGGACCTGAGAGATCCTGCAGCTCCAGCCCCTCCCCAGCACAGGGACAGCTTCCACTGTCCTGGATCTGCCTGGGATAAAAACACCCCCCACCAAATCCTGGTGCCTGAGCTCACAGAGGTCACAGTGCTGCTGTTCTCACCCAGGGACACAGGGAGAGCTCGTGTTGCAGGGAGTGGTAATGCACGTTCTTAGGCACTGAGAGGCCTGGAAAAAGCAGACAGACAGTGCAGTCCCAGACTCCCTTTGCTACACATCTCAAGGACCTTCTGAGACCAAAATTTGCCTTCCTTCATCAGGAGTTGAACTCAATCACCCTTCCAGCTCAGCATATTATGTGGTTATATGATTAAAAGGGATTATTTGAAAGGCAGTGACCACAGAGTGGCTCAGCTGACAAGTACAGTGTGGCATTTGCAAAGTGGCCAAGGCATGTTTGGGCTCCAGACTTTGCTTGGGTATTTGCTGCCCACAGCTGAGCACTTGGATTACCCTTCTCTCCCTGTGACCTACAGCACTGTGAAGCAAAGGAGTTTTTATTGGGCCCATTTTGGTGCTAACTGGAGTGGTTGGGAGACTTGCATGAATGTATTTCATGTGTGCAGTGGTGCCCTGGGCTGCTGCATCCCAGGATGGGTCAGAGACCTGGGGTGAGCTGGGGTAGGGGATGGAGGACAGCCAGCCCTCTGGGCCAGACCATGGCTGGCTGCAGGACATGGGTGTCTGATCCACTGCGGACCAGCCTTGGTTAGATGTCAGCATGAGCTGCCTCAAAACAGGGAAGTGTTTGGAATTGAAACATCATTTTGGATTGTTGCAGGAGCAGGGCAGAATGCGGATGCACAACCTCACATTTCAGTTTCTCAAAAGACATGACTCTACTTCCCAAGTGGCCAATTACCAGAGCTTTCCAGGTACTGACAAGTCAGAGCTTTCAGTGACTCCCACTGCAACATTTCTGACAGTATAACTTACTTTTTTCTGGGTGCCTTGTAAAGAGATACAGGAGTGTGAATTTTGGTCCTGGGCTTTGAAGCTTCATCCAGTCACAATATTTCTCTGCTCCCTGGCTCTAATTCCATGGCCTTGTGCTTTGGATTTACATTACTTACCTTCTCTACATTTTTTTTGGTCTTACCTAGCAGATATTTTCATTAGAATTTATTTACTTGTGTTTTCACAATAAATTCAAAGGGGGAAAGTGAGAGTAATTCCTTTGCACAGAGACTGTGGTCACTCAAGCAATTCTTTCCCTCCTTAGGACCAAGTGAATGGGAATGGGATGTTTTTGGTTGCTATCCAGAGGTGGCTGGCTGGCTCTGACTCACTGCATGCAGCTCTACCTGCAGCCACTGAAACCCTTTGAGTCACAAGGAGAGGCAGGGCAGCTGCCAGTGAGAGGTAATCACACAAAGGATATTACAGCCAGGAAGGCACTTCAGGCACTGCTCCTGGTGGACAGCAGCAGCGGGGCACAAATACATCTATGTAGTTCTTAATTAACTACAAAAAGTGCCTGGGTCCCTTTTCCCCCCCTCTCTCACTTATTTCCCAGACCATAAACCAAATCTTCAGCAGGTATAAACTGGCACAGGCTTTCTGACTTCAAAGGAGCTGCGTCGGTTTGAACCAACAAAGATTCTGGTGCCATATGGCCCTAATTATGTTAATGTGAGGCCCAAAGGATGCAGTGCAATAATAAAAAGGAAATACTGTGTGATCCATCATCACTTTGGCACTCAAGGCAGGACTTTGAAAGGTATTTAGGCACCAAAAGAAGCAGACAGGTGCGTCGAAGATTTTCTGTGTTCCATTTCCCCACGATAAAAATTTATTTCCTTTCTATCCCAAACCAGGCTTGAAAGCTCCTGAAAATAGGGTAGAAACATTTTATTTTTATCACCATGGAAATAAGAGGGGGGTCTTTCCAAAGTGGACCTCTAACTGCTTTGTTTCTAGACCTCTCTGAGTGCTTGGCAGGTCCCAGTGCTGGCAGGGCCCCCAGACACTCCAAGGGTCCAGGTGAGGCGGCTGCCAGGCGTCGCTGGAGCAGAACTTTGGCACCAGGTGAGGATCTCCACAGGAGGAACGATTCCAGCCAGGCTCACTCGCCCCCAGGGAGTGGCTAAGCCACACTGCCCCATCAGCACAGCTCCTTGCAGTGTTATCCCAGCATGTGGGGCTGCAGGAGAATATGGAGAGGACAAGTGTCTGTCCTCAGCAGATGGAAGCCTACTGCACCCTGAGCTCCCATCAGTGTGGAAACCTTCAACAGCACAGAAACTGCCTTTGATTTAAATCCAAACAACTAACCACTGTTATTCTTGGACATTTATATTACATTTTCCTCATATTTTCCATCTCATGGATGATTAAAAACAAATTATTGCATTAAGGTGTTTGAAGTTAGGATGCTTCGTGCAGCAGTGGTTTGTTTCTAAGTCCTTGACAAGAATTTCCTGTTGATCTGGTTTTACGTTGTCTTTACCTAAAACAAATCTTCTCCAGGGACTGAACTAGTCGCTAAATAGTTTTAAAAGGGTTCTTCCATCTCAGGCTCTTTTCTAAGAGCCTTGTAATCTTTGTCCTGCCAGGGAATGAAGCAAGATTGCTGAAAGCATATTCAGGTTGCCCTAAAGGAGTGGGAAACAGATTGCTTAATAAGGCAAGAGCTACATCCCACATAATAATTGTCACAGTCATCTTTCATTGTTCTGATGCCTTTATACTGGTGCTGTCTGCAGTGTACTTGGGAGTGATGCAATGCTGATGCTGTAATAACCTGGTAAGCAGTTGCACAGATTCCCTTTAGAAAACAAAAGGTCACCATTTCACAGAGTTCCCAGCATGAAAATGTGTTTATTGATGGCTTGCATTTTGTATAATTTTGTTCTTCAGCTCCTTTACTGTTCAGTTTACTCAGTCCCAGGGCACAGATGTGCTCATGGTGTGCTGCTGCTGCCTTCTAAAGAGCTCGCAGAGGTCGATGCTTTTGCTGTAATTCCCAGCATGTACTGATGTGTCAGGAGTGCACATCACCCTCGGGACTGGCCAGGAAATGCAGAAAGTGAAGAGTAAGGTAAACCAAATACCAGGCTGCCTGTGTGTGGGAGCAAGGTTTAAGTCTCTACTCTGCCTGAGCCAAACCAGTTAATAGATACAGGACTCCTGAAAGCTCCTAGATGCTTCTCTGCTCTGTTAGTCTGCAATGGGCCTCTCTAAATTTAATCAGAATTTTTTATTTTCCTTTTTTTTTTTTTACTCTTAAAAGCAACTCTCAAAGTGGGTTTGATCAAACTCAACATACTTCTGAAAAAACCTCTGGATTTTGTGTTTTGATATTTCCTGGTGAAAAGACTTTTGCTACTGAGATCCCAGATGATTTCTGGGCAGCTGCAGTGGAACACGAGGGACACTGAGTCAGAAGAGTGATCCCAAATTCCTGCATGTAGAAGGTACAAACAGTCCTGTCACTTGGTTGCAATAGAGCCACTCTAATAATAAACCAATAAATGATGGATGACGTCCTACGAGATAGAATATAAAAAAAAAATTGTCAAAATCTATGCTGCTTAAAATAACAAGGCCTTTTATGATTTTAATTTCAGCAAATGAAGGTTTACAAGATGAAACCCCAGTCCTGCACATTTTTGTGACTGTAACTAATGTCACACATGTAAGCAATGTTTCCCCTTTAACTCAAGTTATTTATTGGCATAAATATTTGTGAGATCAGAACATTAACACCTAACTAACATGTTTTAGCATAAAATAGCAACAAGTCATATGCAAGTCTCAATAGTTTCTGTATTTTTCTATAAAATACCTGAAGTTCCTGTATACTGTGCAGCAGGGAACAACACAAGTCTGCCTTTAAAAATTCACAGGACTTCTTGATTCATACGCAACTGAGAAAAAATGTGGAAAAAATATTTATTGCAAATTCCTCAAATATTTACCAGGTGAAACATCAATAGCAAGACTTTAAATAGACTCTTAATTCCACAGTGAGGTATTAAAAGAGTGTTCTGAATTTCAAACATGCTGGGAAACAACACTGCTTATTGACACCTTTTCTGAAGACCAAAGAAGAGACTTTCACTCTTGCTATAGAAGAAAAACCTGTATTTAGGCATTCATCTGCAACATTTTCATTGCTACTTCTCTTATGTGACATTTCATCCTTGTGGTTGGGTAAAGGATGTTCATCGAACCAGTACAAATGCTTTGCAGCACCCAGGTATTGTGTTCTCATTAACTCACAAGACTTCTCATGTTTATAAAATGCTCTGAATGTTTACTGGGGACCAGGACAATGCTGGTTCATTGTTACAGAGCATAAGTGTATGCAAAAGCCTCTCTCGTGTTTCCCAGATTTTGCAACCATTTTCTTTTCCTCTTCTTAACTGCAGAGAGTTCTGTGATGAAATCCTGAGTACAATTAGGCTAAAGGATTTATTATGATTCATCCAGAACAGGGGTAACTGTGTGAACTTCAGCTAAAACAAGAAGGCTTTTCGCCAGCATATACTTTTGTCTAAAATGTTGCCGCTTTTTCACTTTCCTCAGAGCTCCTGAGATTTTTAAACTATGTGGGCTGAATTCCAGGTATCTCTAATATCAGATCCAGGTATATCTAATATCAAACCCAGCAAGAAACTGGGTTTGAATCCAGACAAAACACTGGAGTTTCACTTTTGCTCCTGGAAAAACAAGGGATTTGATATTTTCTTTGATATAACATGGATCAGAACTTCAGATCAGACACTTGGAAATGGCTGTGACTGAAGTGAGAAGGAGAAGGCTGGAAGGAGTCTAAAAGATGAGGAGGCTCCACTGTAGCCACCACACTATGCAATTTCCCTTACAAATATATTTATTATCATGTAAAGTCAGCTTAAATTTTTGCCCCTGCAGCCTTACTGCTCACTACAAGAGAGCACAGGGATAGCTGCACACAACCAGGTGGGATCAGACATCTACCCAGCCCAGGCCCCATCCCTGTCCCTGTCCCTGCCCCTGTCCCTGTCCCTGTCCCATCTGGTGCAGGCAGGCCTTGGGAATGGGGCAAACAGATGTCCAGCCTACCCACAGTGATCTACCAGCCTCTCTCACCCAAAGCACAGGGCCTTCTGCACCAGAGGGAGGGACTTTGCATTTCATATCCACATGGGCTTTTGTCTGGTATGAATTTGTTCAGCTGCTTGTTTGAAATCATGTGAAGGCTTAACATTCATATGGTCACATGGAAATGGTGGAGCCTTTTTAGCTTAAAGGCACCTTGTTCAAGTACCTGCTGAGTGGTCCCCTCCACTTCTACAGCATTCTTGGAAAAAAATGGCAAAGCTCCTCTTTGTAGATACCAAACGTGAGCTTTTAAAGTATCAAGACATGATTTCCACATTTACAAGCCCAAAGGAAAAAGTAAAAATAACCCAAGGAGCGTTGAAGGGATGCTGCAGAGCCCTGTGAGGAGCCCACTCGATGCCATCACATGGGACTGCCAGGAGCACATGGAAGGGCAGGGACTGCTTGGGTCACTGTTTAGCCAGACTTTGGGGCACTGTTTAGCCAGACTTTGGGGCACTGTTTAGCCAGACTTTGGGGCACTGTTTGCTCCAGGTGATCTGGCATGGGCAGAGGTGCAGCCCCAGCCCAAACAGCTGCACAGAGAGAGGTGAGACCTGCCAGGGAGACAGCAGCAGAGCTCCTCCAACAGAGCAAATCAAAGGCCTGGAGAAGTCGGGAGGAGTTATTTATGTGGAGGGGCAGTGTTAGCTGGAGTAGAATTGCTTTGGGGCTACTCTTGGACAATGCTTTCTGGCTGCTCTTAAAGCCCTGCTTTCAGGCTGACCTCTCCTGGCTTGTCTGGAGCTCTCTGCTGCTTCCTGAGTTACTGTCAGGAATTGTAGCCTGCAGCCATGGGCCAAGGGAGCATGGGGCAGAAATAAAACACGGCAAGAGGCAGGGATGGGAGGGCTCTGCTGGGATGGTCTGCTGCAGCCAGGCCCCTGCTAAGCCATGGCTCATGCCTCTGCAGAGCAGAGCCACTGCAGCCTGACCTGTGGCTGTGCACAGAGGATGGAGGGGTTAAGGGGATGCAGGCTCACCAAGTGTAAATTCAGGTGGTGGAGGTAGTTTAGGAGAGTAAATGGCAGTTTTGGAGAGCTCAGAGGACTCAGAGCTGTGGGAGGAGCAGCTGGGACCTTCCTGTGGTTGTTTCTTCTGTGGCAGAGGGAAATCCCTGGTACACTGCTGGGGCCAGGCAGTGGGCTGAACATTCCCCAGCAAATTGCAGCTTGTTTTCAACCTGCAGGACCGTGGGTGGTGAGAGGTTCCAGTTGCCACCAAGATGGAGATGTCATTTGGTTTCCCAGGTGTCTGAATTCTTCTGTATTCACCTCCTCCTCCAGAGTCTGAGTCTGGCCTGGCTGGATTGAGGATCAGCTCTTCCAAGAGGGTTTCATCATTCTGAGTCAGTTTGATGTGCTGATGTGCCATGTGGCTTTATGGACAGGCTTGAAACAGAGCTTTGCTGAACAGACTCAGAAAATCCCTGATTTTGGAGCAGCTGGAGGCTGGGAAAGTACTTGGAGACACACTGTGTCCACTCAATGAGTTTTTTCTCTTCCCTAGGTGTCTGCTTAATACAACTATTCAAATTTTTCATTTAAGAGAACAGAAAAGGGAGGAGGGAGGAAGGAGGGGGCAGCACCAGTCTCCCCCATATCCACCCCCAAAGTTCTCCACCATGAAACACACAGTGATGTGTGATGGAAAACCAGCAGACAGCCTTGCCCCAATGTCCTTGGACAGGCTGTGGTGGTAGGGACAGGGTGACACCTCCACAGTGACAGCAAAGGAGGTGCAAAAGCAGCAGTGCTCCAGACAGTGGTGTCAAGTCCTAGATGGACGTAGAAAACCGCTGTGATCAATTGAAAGGTGATAAGGATGTCTCAGCATGCTCCTTCATTGCCAGCTGGAGGGGGAATTGGATTTGCCTCTGCATGGGAAAGATAAATGTAGTGAAATTCCCAAGGAGAACTCTCTTCCCATTACTTCTGCAAGTTACCTAAAAAAACCGAGAGTGTCTTTAATGCAAAGTCTAAGCACTGCCATTATAAATAAAGTGGCACTAGTTCTGTACTGTATTGCTTCAGCATGCAACTTAGATGCTCTTTAACACTTTTCCAAAGTGTTTCCTGTATCTCTTAAGCAAAACAGACTCTCCAATTTCCAAATGCATCTGCCCACAGCTAAAGCAGTTGCAGTTTAATTGGGACATGTAAGCACGTGTGTGCTTCTGTGCATGCATACATGACCCTCTAATATATATTTTTAAATCTTCTTATATGAGAAAAATATTTTGTGCCTGGATAAGGGGGGAAAAAGAAAGTAATTTATTTACTGAACTTGTAAAGCTGTAGTTCCCAGGGACACGAGCACAGAGTTTCAGAAGCTTCCCAAATCAAATTGTTAAGCTTTTTTAAATTTTCATGCCTGCTAATTGCTCTGTGCAGCTGGTTTTATTTAAGAGGTTAGTATTTTGAAGTTGAAATGAGGACATATTGCAAACTTCACCCCACAGTTCACTGTGCTATGTACTCTTGCAGCAGCTCAGACTGTTAATCATAGGTGAGGGTTAACAAAGCCACACTGATGCAACTGCAGGGAGAAGTGGGATACAGGCAGACAGAGCAGCTCAGAGCCATAAACAAAGACACTGTCCCAGTGAAGGACATGCCTATTGCAAAATATGTTAGCTCAGGGCATCCCTTGGCACTGCAGTGTAAGGAGCACATGCACAAGTCCTGTTGCAGGAAAGGAACCCTCCAGTGCCCCCAGGATCACGAGCCTGGCTGGTCTGCTCTGTCTGGGAGCAGATCTGGACAGCCTCTTCAGGCAGGGTCGGGGGGTCTCCACTCAGGGTTCTGCTGTGGTGCTGCAGGAGTGTGAGCAGGGCAGACACTGAGCACACAGCCCTCGACCTTCTCCCTTCTGGAGGCTGTTCCCAGGCAATGATGCTGCCCCCAGGCACTGATGCTGCCCCCAGGCCATGCCCTGCACCTGCAGGTGCTCCCTGCACTACAGAGGGGTCTGAACAGCTTGGTGTCAGTGAGAACTGGTCTGTGCTTCCCAGGTGAGATGCTTAATGATCCAAATATTATCCAAACAACTCAAATACATACACCACTGTGACAGAAAACTGGGGAAGCACCTTCCCAGCTTCATCTTACGCATCAGATGGCACCAAATGTCAGATATTTTGGCTTTTGTTTTCATCTGACTCCTGTAATTTCTGGTGTGAGAAATAGCTGCTCACTTTTCATAGTTTAGGAAGGTTTATTAAACCTTATCCAAAATACAACAGAAGACTGAATAAAGAAAAAAGGTTACAGCACTAGGAGCAAAAGATTTCCCCTGCCATGTGCTCAGCCCCCCACAATGGAATTTTTTCCCTTTTTAACCCTTTAACCCTTCCCAAAGTTCTGTTCATCAACCTCTTCTTCACTGTCCAGTGGTGGAGATCTCTTCCTCAAATCCTGATTGGAGGTCAGATGTTGCCATAGTGACAAGCCAGCCCTCCCAGATGTCCCAACTCCAGCTGTCCCTTGATAACCACGCGAGGAGGTAAAATATAACTATAAATCTATAAAATTTTCTTAACCTGTATACATGATATTTGTCCATTAATTGTGAGATCACTCATCACATTACTCATCTATCACACTGGCAAATAGATTCAACAAACAACTCAGTCAGCAGCAGCAAAGTTCAGACACAGCTTTCCCTTCATACATTCCCTCCTTCCCACCCACTGCTTGAAATTGTGCAAATACATAAACCAATTACAGGGTTAAAACAAAAATAAACCATTTGTCCTTCATCAAGACAGTTCATATTGCACATGACCTAGGTGTGGCATAATGAGGCTGCTGCAAGGCAACCCAAATCCAAAACCATTTCAGCAGCCCAGCCAGTTGTGCTTGCTCAAGTTGAAGGTGGCAGTGCCACTTCCAACAGGCTGCTTGCCCCTTGGGAAAATGTCAGACTGGGAGGACCAAGGGTGTGGAGCAGCATTCCCAGCTCTGTTTAGCATTGTCCAAGGAATGGGTAATGTAAAAGGAATGAAAGGAATTGTGTCTTCTGGTAGAATTAATCCCTTGAGGATTTGCTGTCTGTAAGCAAGGTCTGGTTGGGCCATATGGAAGGCAAAAGCAAGAATTTAGCTGGGAGAACTGAAACTTTTCATTAAAAAAAAAAAAAAAAGAAGAGATTATTTTTTTTTCATTCTGTTTGCTTGCAAATGGAAGAAAATTAAAGAAGAAAAAATAATCCAAAAACCAAAGGTTACCTTGGAAATTTAGAAGAGGAAACAGCTATCAATTGAAGTATGCCATTTTTTTCCAAGCCTCAAGGGACTGAAAGACTAAGTATTTTCAGTCCCTAGACCCCCTTCACTAAATTCATTTCCCACTGTTTTCAGGGCAAATGCAATGTAATTAAATTCTGGGTTTAAAAATCAACCCAAGAATAATCGAGTTAAAAATCCAAATTTCTACCTGAGAGAAGTGTTTTCAAGGGTAGTTTGTTGCTATTGAACTTGCTAGTAAATTACATTGCCCATTGTCAAAAAAGATTGTTAGCAGCCACTGGGTAGGTGGGTTACATATCTTTAGTATCTGGCATGTAAAATATTTTGTTATCAAAAAGGCTGATATTTTCCTCTCCTGCCCAAAGCTGCAAGGAGAGAGGAGCTCATGGTTGCTGCTCCCCACAGCAGGGATATGGAAAAAGGGACCCTGGAAAGGCTCTTGCTGCCCTCAGCGGGGAGATGAACTTCCCAATTCTGAGACAGGTTAAGAGAGAGCCAAGGAAGAGCTGTCGCCTCTTAACCTTTTCTCAGATTAAAAGTATCTTTTTGACTTAACACCATTATCATCTTCCACTGGTGGCCACTTGACACATGCTTCTGGAGAAAAAGCTGGCTTCTGCTAACAGCTTCTGCCCTGTGGAGAAACTCAGAACATGATTGAACCCTGCATCCAGACCTTCTACAGTTTTCCCACTGTGGTTCCTGCCTTGCTGACCCCAACAATCCCAGCAGAGATAATCCTGTGCCATCTGTTGGGATGGCAGTGCCACCCCACCTTCACAAGGTGATGATGTGAGAAAAAGCACTATTTTTTGTTTGTACCAGTATGACAGAGGGGATGTCTGAGAGGCTGGAGGGAGTTGGCAGAGAGAGTTGGGGCAATGCGATTACTAATTCCCCCTGGGCCATGTGCAGAACTTGGAGGGGATTTCTGCTCCACCCTTCACGTACTTTCCTTTAACACTCACTAATCTCTCATTAGCCTGCCTCTGTACACTGGCTTGCTATGGGGATTTTCCCCCTCTGGATATCCACAGGCCATTAATAAAGTGTCATATCTGGGAGGCTGGCTCCAGACTCCAGTACAGGCTCAATGTGATTTATACTCATGACCAGTGAAAGGAAAGAAATCCATCATAGGCCTTACATTTTTTTTCAATAACATATTTGGGAGTGTAAGAAGTATAAGATCAGCTGCAGGATTGTTCTCTTCCTCCAGTGAAAACTCCTCTAGTAAAACATTAATTTGAGAAATCAAAAGCAAGGGTTCAAACAGAACTCGCTTCCTGGTTCAAAGCCTGGTTCAGACCTTGATCTATAAACCTCCAGACCTAAATTTCTCAGTTATGCCTGGATGTTACAGTAAAGAAAATGTTAGTGGAACATTTTAAATAAGTATTGAGCATTTCTAGGAAGTTTAAGTGTTTGTTGCTAAAATGCAGTGATCTCTCTAACGTACATCAGAAGATTTTCTAATCAAAATACAACCTTGAGCAAGTAAAATACTTCTTCTTTATAACATATAATTTATCTTGGTGAAGATTAAAAAAAACCAACAAATCTGCTACAGAATATGACTGGTAAGGGTTAAATTCTCCTCTCGGATATATCAGTGCAAATCTGATTATAACACCACTGCTGGTAACATTACTCCAAATTTGGACTCATGTCTTGAAGTAAACATGTCTCTGTGATTTCAAATACCCTTTACTACTCACTGAGGTATGCAAACTACCATCAGCAGAACACTGACATGCTTCTTTGGAATGAGAAAAGGCCTGTTACATGAAAATAATAAAGCCAAGATATAATGAAAAGGAATTTAATTGGAGGGCAGGTATAAGTTCTTAGTGTTCCCCCCAATCAGCAGATATAAATCTCTTCCTGTACCTCAGACTTCATGTACTCCAAGCTTTCTTCTGAGAAGCAAGGAGAGTTTTCTGTCATTATACCCATTAGTAGGTGTCTCAAAAACAGCTTCCATTTTTTTTAGATGAAAAACATAAGCCATGAGTTGTAATATGCAATTTCTATCATTAAATCTCCATTAATAGCCTGTCTAATCAAGTACTCAGTTATTTAGTAAACAAGTGCTTTGAATGGTGATGACTTTATGGTTTATACAGATGTTTAGCAGAAAAAGGCATGAATACTATAAATATTAATATAATATAATATAATATAATATAATATAATATAATATAATATAATATAATATAATATAATATAATATAATATAATATAATATAATATAATATAATATAATATAATATAATATAATATAATATAATATAATATAATTATAATATATACACAAGAGAAAAGTCTGTCCACACCTTGGTGTCAATATTGGAAATGAAGGGGTTCTGCAGAAGGGTCAGTGTTTCTGGGTTTATGGGAGGAAGGCATTTTAAGCTGGCTGTAAAAGGGGATGATGTGTCAGATAAATAAACTAAGTGATTAGCTTTTTGGAAAAAACTAAGCAGAAAGAGCAAAGTCTCTGCCCTTACCCTGGTGTAAGATGCAAACTTGGCCAGTCGGTACTTTAGAGCAACAGTGGAGTTCTTTGTCTGGCTTAGCTGAGTCACACAATTATCTCAATAACAGCAAGTACCTAGCAACAGCCTCAATAAACACCCATTTATTTAATTAATCAGCCACTTTGAAACAGGTTTGGTAAACATTACCTTTTCACTTTTGGCTTACATTATTAAAAAGCTGCCCACTGAAGCTGCACCCCACGCTATGAATAACCACGCACAACCACCACTGTCCTGCCCAGCTCAAGCAGGTGGGCTGAGCTAAACCTGACACTTCTTGCCCATGTCAAAACACAGAAGGCAGGAGGGATCAGTATAGGATTTATCACAGGATTTCTAGCCATGGGCTCAAAATAAAACTGCTGATGTTAATGAGCGCTATCAAAAACCGCACAAGAATTCGGTCATTGCGAGACCAAGATAGGAAGAAAGTAAAAGCAGAAACTTAAGTTTCCATAAATGTAAACATTTGCATATTTGAGGATAACTTGCAGTGGTTGGAATGTACTTTAAGCACCAAAATGTACTTTAAGTACCAAAAAGGTTTGGAGTACTCAGAGATTGTGAGAAGTGTTTGCAGCGGCATCTAGGAACAAATGGAATTTTTTGTTATCATGGAAGATATCAAGATTATCTCCAACCCTTAGTGGACTCCTGTGAAAGGGAGGCTGTGAAGTCTGGTTACAGAGCATACAAATATATATGCAAATATATATTTCTATATATATATGTATGTATATATGGATTAGAGGTGCACTCTTCATGGGAATGCTGAGGTGGCAGCACTTTACTGCTTTTCCCAAGATCTCCAAAGAGTGCTGTGCCTGCCTCTTGTGCAGTGATGAGGGAAGTTTTCCTCTTCAAGGAACAGGGAAACTTATTTCACAGGTAAATGGCTTTGTTCAGCTGCACTCCTATTCTCTTCCCCTCAGGTGAATGCACCATCAGCCCGTTTGGGTGGAATGACCTTCCCTTAACCTTTCTGGCTGAAACTATTCTCTTGACCACAGAATAATTAAGTGTAGATATCTGCTTGCATTGCTACAATAAATAATTATAAATCTGCATTCCCATGCAGCATTCCTTTTCTTAATGCTGCCATAATGCCATTTACATTTGGATTGTTTTTCATCAATATACCAGTATTATCCCCAGTATTAAATTATCATCTAGCAGCAGAGGTTGTTCCCTTTCCTGCTGATTTTTAATGCACAAAGAAATAAACCCTTTTTATAATTGTGCTGAGAACCCAGTGTCATTAAAGCCATACAGAACCTGCACTTAAGTAAGATCTAAATCTAACCTTGCTCAGCACAGAGGAAAGGAAGAAGAAACAGAGATCTCTCCTGCAAATCATCACCCATCTGCTGGGTGGGGGTGAAGTTCACAGGTGCCCCTGTTCTCCCAGCTTATCTCAACCACACATCACACCTCTTCATGGTTTTTTCATGCATTTACCTTTATGAGCACCAACAGATTGTAATTCAACACATTTCTGTAAAAAAATAGACATTATGGCAGAGATAATATGCAGTACACATGAGAGTTAATTAATTACATATTTTTCGAAACATTACTCTGGGGTAATCTTAGTGTTTTTTTGTCTTCAGAACTTAAAACCTGGGTAATGTGAAGGTTCTGTGGAGCCTGTATCCTTAGAGACTTTTGAAAACCTGTCTGGAAAAATCCTGTAGGCAATCTTGTCTAGCTCTGAAGCTGGCCCTGCTCTTTGCAGGGTTCAGGCTGAAATCTCCAGTGCTTGTACCAAGGGCTTTTTGCAATAATTCCCTGGAACCCTGATTCAAAAATTGACACCTGAAGACAAAAGCCATGCCTCCATATAAAGTGTGCTCTGTTATACCACAAAGACCCTGGAATACCTTTGATTGGTTTATTTCCCCAAAAAGAGGAGGAAAGCCCCTTGGAATGTGAATTGTAGCCTTTGCATCTGTACTCTTGTAAAGCCCATTGTAACACATGAGGAAGGACAAACAGTGGCATTTTACCAGATGTGATTACACAGACAACTTTATTATTTCCAGTTAACTGTACAGGAAGGACAAATGTAATTATTCATCCATTATGAGGTTTCTTTTGCTTTTTGTATTTTCTTGCACATAATGTCTGGCAAGTTGTAAGTAGCACCAATTTTCCAACCTCTTCCACGCTTCCAAGTTAAGATTCTTCACCCCTGCATTCACAGAGGGTTCAAGTGGTGTTACTCAAGACTGACTTCAACAGAAAGGGAGAATAACTGCAACAGCTTTCACAGGTGCTCACAGATAATCCAAGTGTCATTTTCCCCTGAAGAGTGAAAACCTTTCCCTGGGAAGGGTGTTTCTATGGATGACATACCACTCCCTGAATAAACACACAGAGCACCACAGCACATGCAGGAAAATAAATGTGGTGGATATACTCTGGATGGCAGAAACCTCTCACCAAAAGTGACCATAATGCAGGGATCAACTTGTTTCTTTTGTTCCCTCCCTACAGAAGATGCTTGTTATCAGGCAGTCTAGGGATGTATGGAAATAAAATGACAGGCAATGGGTATGTGAGCTGTTTTCCTAAAAGTAGCCAAAGTAATTTATTATATGAAATTTAAAAGATAAAAAAAGACAGAGGAAGACAGAGTTTTTTTAACAGCAATTGAAAGTCTTTTTCTTTCCTTGCCCACATGTCTCAATAGAGAACAGAGCACATTTTAACAGCTCCCTCATTAAAGATGGTTGTTCAATGCAGAGAGAAGGTTATGCAAGTCAGGGCAGATGTGAAGCGCCATGCAGCTCTGCGAAGGAATACTTTGGAGCTACACTTTCATTGTGTGATTTCTTAATGAAAAAAACCCAAAAGCAAAACTTCAGAACACTGAAATGAAACATCTGATCTTGCTCTACCTGAAGAAACTATAATAGAGAGTCAAAATTTAAATAATTCCAGGGAGCTTGGAAATAAAGCATCAAAATTGCAAGGTGAAAAGTTTCTAAACCACAGGAGCTAGCCAGAACTTGTTACGTTCCTGAGTGATAAACACAAAGTTCAGCTGATCTTTCATGGAAAAAATATAGTAAATTTCCCTTCTGGGGGTTATATTTACCCAGCCTTTTCAGGCTGCATTATCACCTACTGTAATCTATTTAACTTCCATTCATGAGTCACTCTGACACTACACTGCTTTGCAGCTCTGTAAACAATACAAAAACTGAGCTCCTAGCTACAAATAAGGAAGGAATTTTGAACATAATGTTTTTTATCAATGAAACATATTGACACATGATGATACTGTTGTCAGTCATACTTCCACTGAAGTTAAAAGGAATAGGAGCAAGCCAATATTTGATAATTATTTCACAAATGTCCTGCGTGATCTCTGAAGACTAAGGCCTAACAGATATTAAACAAAGCGATTCTACATAGTGATTGTATGATTTGCAGCAACTTTAATAATTTGCCATGATAAAACTTCCAATGAAAAAATGTGTATACTAATATAATAAAACTTCCAGTGGAAAAAAGTGTATACTAACATAGTAAAACACACTTTAAAGGTAAGCATAGTGTATATAGTGTATGGGAATGTAATATATACTTTATTAAAAATGTTTTGCCATTATTTAAAGTTAGAAATAAAACAGCCATGTAACATTCATTCATGTTACAGATTCAGTATTATTATTATAAGCAATAAATACTTTATTAAAGTTGAGGCAACAAGGAAGAACAACACACTAAACTGAGAATTAAATGGAGGCACATTTATATATTATAAAGTTGGAATGCGCGTTTGAGAGTGGCGAGCTTCCAGCATTGAGCTCCTACCCCTGTAGGCAGTGAAGTCTTTTTAAAGGATGTAGTCCAGATCCCCAGTCCTGGGGTAAGAGACTTCCAGAAAGAAACAAAACTATCCAAAAGTAGATTTGGTCTGAACTCAGAGTTTGATCTCCAGGTCTGTCACCTGTGCTCCTACAGGAGATCCCAGCCTCTCCCTGCACTCAAAGGCAAGCAGGCACAGGCATCATGTGGCTCCTTCCACACCTGGGCTCTGCACTGCTCTTCTTGGTGCACAGTTCCTGGGAAAATACCTGCTTGATTGGAAAATACCTGCTTGATTTCAGCAAAACTTACCCAAGTAACCCTGGCTTTGCAGAATGCTCCGTCATATTTGGCTGGTAATGGTTTTTCTGTGTCAGTAACAAAGTGACAAATCATGACAGTGCATTGTTTTGCCAAAGGGAAAGGTTTAGGGAAAAAACATGAAAATTTTGCCCAGGTGCTGTGTCTATAGGAGCACCCAAAGCTATTTTTTGCACCAGGAGAACCCACCTGAACTTCCTCCCTAGTGCCTAGATGGGTCCTTGCACGAAACCTGCTGGGTTCCTCCTGCAGTTCTAGGTAGGCAAGTTATTTATCACTTCCTCCCCTGAACTGCTGGGAGCCTGATTATACACTGCTAATGTTTGCTTTCTCAGTTCAGGACTTGGCTGCATTTCCAAAAGAGGTGCTGTTTGTTATTGGTCAAAATGATCTCTGTGTCATTCTCTATTCACAGCTAGAAACAATGCAGCAGTGGGGTAGAGATCTCTTGATGTGAAATGTGACAGTGACCTTGGAGGTTCTGCCTCAATCCTGCCTCCACACATACCATAAAATGCAGTATCCTTCATATTCTGTTACACCATATATAAAATAAAGCAGTCTAGACATTGTCAGAACACTGTTATTGATATACCTTGCACCTTTACTGTCTGAGGTCTTAAAAAACACCACTCTGCATGCCTGTGCTGACTGAATGTCACTGACCAAGTCCTTCAGCAGCTGATTATCCCACTAACCCAGACAAACAGCAGGTTAGCAATAAATAATAAATAATAGGCTGTTATTTGCTGTTTTGACAGCAGATGTCATTTCTAGACCAGCTCGCCCCTTGCCATGCTCAGTGTGTTAGATGAAATGAGGAGGAGGAGGAGAAGGACAAAGAGCTCCCAGCTCTGCTTCCAGTGCTGAGGCAAGGAGCCCTCCAAGGAACTGTGAGGCTTCTCCAGGCTGCAGGAAGGTCTGGGCCATATAATAGCAGCTCCTAGGCCAAGAAATTTTACACAGAGGGTGTGTGTGATTCACTCCTGGGTATTGCCATACCCTCAGTGCAATCTCACCAGTGACTGCAAAAGGAGAAGGCTCAGGCATGGAGATGAGCACTTCATAACATCCCATGGGTGACAACGCTCATGGATCAGTTCCAGAAGGCTTTGAAGGAAACACTTGGGCTGCCTGGAGCCTGGGACTTGCCTGTCTTCCCAGGCAGGTTTTGCAACTTCCTGGGAACAAAGTTCCGCCAAGGCTGGATGGTTCCTGACATCCACTCTGGGAGTCCTTTGGGCTGTGTTTTTGCAAACTGGCCTGGCTGCAGCACAGGCACCCCAGGGGCCTGAACCCCACTGGGATTAGACAAAGACTCATGATTTGGCACAGGAAATAGCATAAAATGTGATCTCAGGTTTGCCTCTCCCTCCTTTCTTCTGCGTGGTGGTTTGGAAGCCCATGCTGGACCAATCTCCTGTGTATTTATCCCCTTCTGTCCCAGATCCCACAGCTGCTCATGCAGAGCCCACAGGGCCCCTTGCCTGCCCAAACCTTCCTGTTGCTCACTCCTTGGACCACAGAATCTCTGCTGGGGAACCAGCTCCTGCCCTGGGGCACCACCCATCCTCATGGCTGAGATCCCAGCTGAGGAGGGGTGGAGCAGTGGTCCCAGAAAACTCTGCCTCACTGGTATATGCCTCAAGCTGGCGCTGCAGAGATGGAATTAGACTCATAGAATAATCTGAGCTGATAAGGAGCCACAAAGATTATCTAGTCCAGCTCCTGACCCTGCACAGGACCAACATAAGAGTCACACCATGGCCTGAGAGAACTGTCCAAACTCTTCTTGAACTCTGGAAGTTCAAATCCCTCTGAATTGTGGAGGGATGGAAGTGCATTTAAAAAAATAATAATTTATTTCCTCTTTGCTGCCTTACTAAAAGTGTCTGGGCAAACATTTCACCCCTCAGGCTTGTTGTCACTCTTTTCTGAAGTTCTGAGCCTTCCTACCTGCTGAACACCCATCTATCTGCTGGCACATCACAGACTGAAGGCACATCTTTTTCTACTTGCACATATTGAGGGGGAAAATTCCATTTGTTGAAAGACGCTTATTGAAAGATGTTTAACTGAGTTTTGTGAAAGAAAAAACTCTTCCTAACAATGCTGCATGTGTTTAGCAGTCTGGCTGCTAGAGCAAAGTACAAATAAAAAGTCCCTCAAGAGCCACCACAGAAGCCAGTAGACTGCCTTTTTTGAAAAGGAAAATCTATCTTTGCTTTAAAAATTCACTCAATCCTTCCTTGATCACTGTGGCTTCAGGTAGCTGGCAATGCTCCTGAGCTCCTGGGCCAGGATGGATGTGTCCTGGCTCCCAGGGGAAGGAGGGGCAGTGGGGACTCCAGTGGGAGCCTGTGCCACCCTCCAGCTGCTGCCCCATCATCACAGCAAGGGACAGGACACTGCAGTGCTCCCTGACCTGCTCAGGCATGGACTCATCTTTCATGAATCCAGGCACTAAATGAAAGGATGTCCCTGGGGCTTTGTGTTCCCAGCATTTATCCCTGGTGTGCTTGTCCTCTGCCAAGGCATGGAACAAGTGTGCTCACCCCAGTTTCTTCATCATGTCTGTAGGCTGGAAATAATTTACACTTAATATTTTCAAATCCCCAATTTCACATGGTCCTAGTTTTGGCCAAGGCCATGAGGAGGGTGGAGCCTGGAGCTGTGTGGGCACCTCTGGGCTGTTATTCTGCACCACTCACATCACTGAAGGGGGTAGAACTATGGAATTCTCACTTCCAACGAGAAAGGGGGATGGTTTGCAGTCAGGAAGGAAAAGGTGCATGCAGAGGGTCTGGGGGACAATTTTTTTCTTGTCTCAGGAGCTGTTTGGCACAGGCTCAGGTCAGTGAGTCAGTGAGAATATTTTCTGTATGCAAATTGCTCTCTTTTTGTATACTTTTGTTATTAATATTCTTGCTATTGCTGTCACTGTTTGTTTTCTTATCCCATTGCTGTTTCTAGTAAATTGTGCTCAGCTCAGCTCAGAATTTCTACCTTTTGTCTGTCTCTGTCTCGGGATGGGGGAAGGGAGCTGCTCCATGGGACTCAATTTCCAGCTTAAACCATGATGCGCATTTACAAGTTACTTCAATTTTAAAATCACTTAACAGAGTGTACCCAGGTTTTGCCTCTCTCTTCAATCTTCATTAATAAATAAAATTGGCCAGGGACCATTTGCTTGCTCTGGGGCAGAGCAGCCCCGTGCACCTCCCATGCACAAGGCTGAGCTCTCTTCCTGCCCCATGCACTCTGGCCAAGGGAGAACCAACACAGGGGAAAATCATCATCCTGTGCTGTTCCCTGGCTGGCTCAGGGTGCTGTTGGGGCAGTGCTAGGCAGTACCAGCCAGCAGTGATGGGCTCCATGCTAACAGCTGGACATGCTTGTCATGTGTGCCTGTGGCCGAACCCCCACTCCAGCCTCGTTTTATGGACCAGTATAGATGTACCTGGGGAGAATTAATTCATCCCAGTTTTGTTCTCTAAATCCTGATGCCTTCTAGATATTTGTAACATATGATCCTAAATAGCATGGATGGAAAAAAAAGAGTTGACAATTTTATTTAATTTATGTCATGATTTATCTCATGAATTTTCAACTCAGGAGCTTCATGGCTGTGGCCAAGCAGGGTGTCAAGCTGTGCAAACGTGGTCTGTAAAAGCTTAAGAACTGCATCTGCAAAGGTGAGACAGTCAGAAGAAATACACAGGCAGATGGCTCAGGGGACAGAGCACACTCAGAGTACAAGGTCGAGGAAAACCTGATGAAACAAAAATAATTCTGAAATGTAACACCCACACAGCCACTCATGCTTTCACCATAAAGAATAATAGACAATTTTTTAAATTTTCCTAAGTGATCCTGTCAACATCCTGGAGAATGAGAAAGTTAATCTGCATCCTCCCATGGTCAAGGACCACAAGGGTTTCTTCAACAGGACTAGGTAAACTTGATACATTCTCAGGAAGAAATAAAGCCCACAAAGACGATCACTTTGCTATTTATTCTTCACTAAACACCTGGATGTCTTGGATACCTTCAGCCGCGGTGTGAATGGGAGTGTGGGTTTTCCAGGCAACCCCTGCACAGCCAAAGCCCAAGGGCAGGTTCCTATGGTGACTGAGCACTGTAAAGCTTTTTGCCTGGCTCTTAGGAAGTGCTTTGCAAAGTAGGAATGAAACACTACTCTGCTTAAAACCTTTTCCACAGGATTTATTCACCTGTGGCCTGGAAAGCGATTAATGAGCTGCATTGCTCCTGGGGCAAGTGATAGGCACTTGAAGCCTTGAGTGTGTCTCTATTAGCTCTTAGGTGTAGCCATTTTTAGGACTCAGGAATTGCTAGGCTGAAAGCTTGGAGATGTCTTATCTGTCATTACCTGCATAATTCTTTCCCACAAAAAAGATGGCCTTACTGAACTTACACAGCGCTATTATGGATGACATCTCACATAGCAAATACATTGTACACTGGTGGCAAAGCAGGTATTAATGTAGTTTATTTAATTTTCTAGCAAAAACAATGAAGAGTCAGGTTACACTTCACGTAATTCACAATGTATGCCATTGAATTCTGAGCCCTGTGCAAGTGAAAAAAAATTACCATTTCTAGCCTGGTCATACTAGTTTGATCTGCAGGATGTCAATATTTTAGCCCCAGAATTCAACATTAAACTTTTCATTTATCAGCTAAAATGAGGGTTACCACATCTGCCAGAGGAGGTGAGAGATGAGTTTCCCATGTGGGTTCCCCAGGAACTGCACACCCTGTCAAACTCCTGCTTTCCAGGAGGATGCTCAAGAGCCATCTGGAGACTGCAGGAGCTCCGTGTGCTGCCCTAAGCTGCCACAAACACATCACTCCCGTTCACTGCTGTCACAGGCCATGTCACCTCCGGGTGCCAAACACGGGACTGCAGGACCCACCTGGGACCGGCACTGCCCCTCTGCCTGCAGCGAGCTGCTGCTGCTGCTGCTGCAACAAACGTGCCCGCAGGTTCTCGCTGACCTTTACAAATCGCTCCTGTCACTCCCTGTTAGGAGTCTTCTGAGCACCAACAGGAAAAACAAGTCACCCTGTGAGCAGCGGGACTAATTGGTCGTTTCCTGCGCTCGAAGCGTTCCTTACAAAGCTCTTTCTCTCTTCATTCAGTTCTCTAACACGGGCTGAACTCGGCAGCCTCTCCCTCGGTCAGGCACTAATGGACTCTGCTTTCTTTTCCTATTTCTGTGAAATCTGTGGAAAACAAAGACCTTTGCAACGGCTTCCTGCTGTGCTAACAGTCCTGTGAGTGCAGGTTTTGTGTAGGTGTTGTACCTGACTCAGCTTATCAACACTGGGTTATCATAAATGTCAGGGTCTCTTCCCTAGGAAGGGAATATTGCTTAATCATGTTCATTTGATCCATTTTACCATACTTCTAATCTTGGTCAGTGTAGGAGGACCTCTCAAAGGGCTCCTGTACCTAACAAGCACACACAGTATTCATCTGATGTCAGCAGCCAGGAGTGCATGGAAGAGCTGCTAAATGTGCTAGAACCCTGACTGGTTACAAATGTCCTGCAAATTACTGCTGCTGAAATTTGATTGCATGTAAATCTGTTTTGCACCTAGAATCACAGAATAGTTTGGGTTGGAAGGGGCTTTAAAGATATCTAGTTACATACAGATACTCTCCTGTCATGGGCAGGGACACCTTCCACTATCTTCCACTACCTCAGGTTGCTCAAAGCCCCATCCAGCCTGGCCTTGAACACTCCTATGGATGGGGCATCCACAGCTCCTCTGCACAACCCGTTCCAGTGTTTCACCATCCTCACAGGAAATAATTTCTTCTTAACATCTAACCTCAACCTACTCTCTCTCAGTGTAAAGCCATTCCCCCTTGTCCAATCACTCCACACCCTTGTAAAAGGTCCCTTTTCAGCTCTCTTGAAGCCCTTTTTGGTACTGGAAGGTGCTCTAAGATCTCCCCAGGGCATTCTCCTTGCTGTTATTTTGACATGCTTACAGTCCAGCTGGCTCTTCCCCCTGGACTGGCTTTCCATCAGGAAGGCAGCACACATAAAGCTCCATCAGCCAGCTTTTGCCTCCTGAGTTCTGTTCCCTGAGAAGCAAAGAAAAGCCCAGGTTTCAGCAATTCAGATATTCAGAGCTGGTGTTGTATTTCACCATGATTCTTGCTCCTGAAGGATTTTGGGCAGCCCTTTGGCCTTCCTCCCTTGCATAAGCAGAACCATGCAAGAACAACAGGAACGTGAGAACCTGCGCAGGACTGGCTCCTTCAGCCTGAGCTCTCCGGACTTCAAAAGCCACACGGTGACATTGACCACAGGACAGACAGACAGACAGGAAATTCCACCAACCACAGTGGCTGCTGGCATGAGGTCCTGCTCCTGCCCCCTCAGCATATTCCTTCCTGCCTGTTGCTGATTCACCACCGCCAGCTGCTCAGGTCTTCATGCACTCTCCTGCCTGGTGGCCCTGGGAAGCTGCTCCAGAGGAGGACCTCCATCCTGAACTTCAGTTATTGTTTTTTCTTTTTCCTTTAGTCACATACACTTTGTTTTGCAAACATTATTGTAAAAGCTACTTCATTTTTTAGCAACAAAATCTGGCAAGTACTGGCAGATGCTGGTGGTATGGGATGTTTCCCAACAAGTGAGCATCAGCTATGTCTGAATGGGATCAGACCTCACACCACAGGTGATGCTCCCTGGGTACGTGAAACAGCACAAGGCTTCAACCAGAGAAGCCAAAGGAAAAGCACTGCAAGCAGAGTATGACTGATCTCTCAGAAAGAAATGTTGCATTTCTTTCTCTTGGTTATGGCCTATCACAATTGATATTTAGTAATTTCTTAAGAAAAGAAAATGACATTTGGTTCAGGTTTAGTAAGTTCCATGAAACTTTTGTCCTGGTGTGTATATATACCTTCATCTGTGTATTTATAAGATCTTCCTTGTTATCTATGTGTCTCATGTCAGCACCAGTCTGGGTTTAGCTGAACTTCTTTGTAAACATAAATATGATTTTCAAGCCCCTCACAAACTTTCATTCTCTGAGGTCACACAGGATGGGGCACCTGAGAGATGCCTCATTCTGGTCAAAGACACCCATCCCTAGGGATGACCAAGCACCTCAGCAGTGTTGCAGGCAGGAGGCAGGGCAGGAAGATAACTCCACCAAAACCCAGCTGCTGGTTTCACCCTGACCACAGATGTGGGACTGATAATGGAAGAACAATCCTTGTAGAAATAGGCACTCATGGCCTTTTTTGCTTCAGAAAAAAAGGATTTAGGATTGAGTGCAGATTTAGGATAATATTTAGGATTGAGCACAGATTCTATCAAACAAATTTATCAATTATGTGCATCTATACAGACTTTTGCTGTAGGATTGTAAAAGCTTTCCAGCCTTCTCTCTACCAACTTTTAATCACTACTGTAAGGCAACGTTTTTTCCCTTAGTAGAGAAAGATAATCAAAACTCCATTAATGACCTTGGTGGAGAACAGCATTACCACACACAAGATCCAAAGTGATTAGTTGTGTATCAAAGAATCACAGAATATCAGGTTGGGAGGGACCTCAAGGTCCAACCTTTCTTGGCAAAAGCCTGGTCTAGGCAAGATGTCTCTCTACCTTGTTGAGCCAAATCTCAGAAGTGTCCAGTGCTGAGGAACTCGCCACTTCCCTGGGAGATTTTTCCCGTGGCTTGTCTAGACTGTAACACATCAGCTTCTCTAGGAGGAGGCTGTGGGAAACTGTATCAAAAGCCTCTGAGAAATCTAGGTAAACAATGTCCACTGCCCTCCCCACATCAACCAAGCAGGTTACTTTATTGTAGAAGGCAATCAGGTTTGTCAAGCACGATTTGCCTGTGGTGAATCTGTGCTGGCTTTGCCCAATCATGTTTCATCTGACTTGTGATAGCCCCCAGGAGGATTCGCTCCATGACTTTCCCAGGGACTGAAGTAAGACTGATGGGCCTCTAATTTCCTGGGTCCTTCTTTAAGCCTTTCTTGAAGATGGGGGTGACCTTAACCTTCTTCCAGTCTTCTGGGAGATGTCCTTCAATCTTCACGACTTCTCAAAGATCACAGACCTCAAGTCACCTCATCCCTGACATCACACGCCATCAAGTCACCTCAACCCTGACATCAGCCAGGTCTCTGGACACCCTCAGGTGGATGTTGTCAGAGCCCATTGATGCGTAGGGGCCAAGCTCCTGTAATTGTTCACAGACCAGCCCTTCCTTCACCAACTGTGGGTCTGTGCTTGCCTCTGCCTGGATTTTTGTTCTGAAGGCCTGAGGGTCCAGCAGTGCTGGTAAAGACAGGAGTGAAGAAAATGTTGAGAAGCTCCAGTGTTTTTGGTGACTAATTCAGCTTTCCTGTTGGACAACAGGCCAACATTTTCTTTCTGTTTCCTCTTCTTGTTTAAATACATGGAGAACCCTTTCTTGTAGGTTTTGACAGCAGCTTCTCTTGCCCATGGGCAGTCTGTCCCCATGCTGGAAGTGCAAAGAGCAGCCCAGCTCTCAGAATGTGACCGTGCTCTTCTTCTTGCAGGGACAAGAGGCATATGGGACTTAGAGACCCCCAGCTCTGCCACCATCTCCAGACTGCAGGGACCAGTCTTCAGATGCCTTTCTTTACTATGTAGTGCAAGGACTTGTGAAAACATGTATTTGTTCTCTGTAATAAACAAGAGAGTATTTGGGTCCAATATTGTCATTAGTATTAAAGTGGGTGAAAGAAGGCAGGGGGACAGGAAAAAGTTTAAACACTTGTTCCTGAAACTTCAGCATACTTTCCAGCCCCCCTTGAGTCCTTGTGTACTTGAAGAAGAATGACAGCAAAGCAGGCTGTGCAGCTCTGGAGGGGGAATGCCAGCAGTGCTGTGTGAAGATTGCACCATGGCATTTCTCATTGCTCATACCTCGTTTAACGCGGATGAATGCAAGGGAAAAGAGCTGGAGGATTGATGGGAAGACAAGCAAACTTCTCAAGAGGCAGTGCTGAAATAACATGCAAAATGCCCTAACTGGCCAAGGGATTGCTTTATGCAGGATTTATTTTCCCATTTATGAAACTGGGGATCAGTGTTGGAACCCTCTACATGGAATAATTCCAGATCTTTTTCTCTAAGGTGTTTCCTAGATCAATATTAATGCCTCTATGCTCAAGGAGAAGTTGGAGTTTATGCTGCCTCGTGCAGAGAAAACGTGAGGAGCCCCAGGTAACCTTCTATTCCTGCAGGTAGGGAAGGGGAGACATGGTCTGAAATGTGCTGCTGGGGCAGCAGGAGCACAAGCTGGAGCAGGCAGTAGAAGCAGTGGGGCTTGGTAAGGAGGGAAATGAGCTCAATGCATAGAAAACACTTTCTCAGAATAACACAACTTCTCACAGTATGGTGTTATGTAAGTTCCTAGCCCAGCCTAAATTCCCTTTCCAGGCAAGAGCCAGGATAAGGACATGGCTTCAGAAATCCTATTGGAACCACAGAAACTGGCTGAGGATTCCCAGCTTCAGTTCCCAAACACAGGGACATCACTTCAGAAACATCAGGAAGCTGGACTGCCTTGTTCCCAGGGCCCAGTTCTCCTTGATACACTCAATAGGAATCTAAAGGAACCTCACTTCTTTATGTGAAGGGGACTATTGGTTGCTGACTTGCAATGGGACATGTGACACAGGCCTGAAGCAAATCAGTAAACACAGAAATTTTCTCTTGAGAAGTCAAGGGTGGGGCAGACGACATGGTAATTACATGTTCTCTATGAGTGCTGCTTTTCTTTGTTTGCCCAAAGCAGCTTTGGAGAAAGCATCCCTAATTGTGTATTTCTCATTTGCACTGCCTTTTTGTTCCCCTCAAAAAATATTCCCTTTAAGAAGGTTTGTCATCCTTTGCATGGAATCCAATAGCAGTGGGGGAATAACAGAATACATGGCTGATGGTGATGATCTGGGATGCTCTCCTGGAAACATTGACTTGTGTCAACCCCAGCAGTATTCAGAGGCCAAAGTTCAATGCAGAGTGGCTCTAAGTCACATGTTCCTAGGGGTATGCTGCTGTCCTTTTTCTCCTTCTTCTCTAAGCTGTCCAGCTTTTCTACCTCTGAGAAGGTGTGAAGAGCAGGACTTGGAAACTGAAAGCAGGATCTATACTTTGCTGAGAACTATACAGAAGGGGACATGTTGAGAGAAGGACAACAGTGATGAATGGGGACATCCTGTTGAGCAAAAAGCAAGGCAACTTGCCACAGCATTTAGCTGTCATCTTGGCAATGAGCAAGGGTCTCCTTGTTCCTCTCACACCAAAAGTTTCTAGCCCTAACTCATCTTTTGACATCACCTGCTTTGCTTCAGGTAGCACTGGAATCCTTTGGCTTCTCACTGGAACAGTGTGAGTACCCCTTCCCCTGCCTCAACCTGCTGGTTTGGAGACACTGGCTGACTTGGCCCTGCCTGCAAGACCTGTGTCCACCATGGCCCATGGGAGTGGAGAAGGTAGGGGAGTGCCAGAGGAAAAGCTACAATGCACCTCAACAGCAAAGTGAACATGCCAGTGAACAGTCTGTTGCACAATGCTGGAGCAAAATGGAACAGAAACCCACCTCTTTGGAAAGGAGCAGCAGCCTCAAAGGGCTCAGTGTTTGGCTGTGATTTTCCCATAGATGTGTTTTTACAGCTGTGGTTAATGTGTGACTAATCCTCACTGTGCAGTAACCACACAACCACTCCTTGGAGCGGCGCGAGCACACAGCGGCTTTGGGTCGGAAGTAGAGATGGCAACATCTGAAAAGAATCCTTAAAACTGACAACACTTCTGAGCAGGGCTCTAATCATTTATGTCATGCCTGAGAAACTTGCAGCCAGGCTCCAGTGTGTATATATATATATATATATATATATATATGTATGAAAAAAGACAAACCACCTCCCAAGACCAAGAAACAGTTCAAAGGCTTGTGTTCTCAGGCAGCTGCTATCAAACATTAACTGCACTATTTGAGCAGGAAGAGCAGACTCAACCAGCACTTTCAAGAGCATTTGCAAACTCTCTTTTCCTCCAGTAGTACACTAATAGCAATAATAATAATGCCACATTTTCAGTCTGAGCAAAAGGTAGGTAATATTGCTCCAAAACAGCCATATTCATATTTTTCTCTGTGCCACCCTGAGAACAATAAAACTCCTAGAAGTTCTTGAACCATTGCTCTGTGTTGTGAAGACTGAACACTCAACTGTTTCATCAAGCTATTCATAAAGGCAACTTGAGGCCTGCGTGTTCTGAATGAGGAATGACATCAGGGCTGTGTGCTGCATGTGGCTGCATGTACAGTCCCACTCTCTATGTGCCAGGCCCTGAAGGGCTGGCCAGGCCCTGGTGTCCATTCAGGTGGGCTTTGAAGGCCTCTGACCATGACTGACATGACTTCTGACTGCCAGCAAAGTCAGCTTTTCAGATCTTCTCCAGGTATGGGCAGATGAGCAGTTAGGTGGGCCATCTGCTCCCTTGTTTAGATACATGCCAACCCTTTCTTTTTTTTTCTTTATTTTGAGGGATTCTAGTCTGGTTGGGGGAGTTGTTAAAATACAACAATGTTCTTTAATGGCCTTTTGAAATTATTTCAGCCTCAATTCTGATTGGTTTGATTTTGTTCTGCACAGACATCCTAAGCTTCAACACTTTTAAGCTTTCCTCAGCTAAGGTTTTGCGTAAGGCAGTGTGTGTGTCTGTTAGACTAACAAACTCTGTGATTCCTTGTGTTCCCACACTGGCACACACTGTCACACACTGTCCCACAGTGGCACCCAGCACATCCCTAAGCACAGCAGCAGGCTCATGAACAGCATGAGCTCATGCTAAGGGGGCATCCAGAGAAGCAGCCCCTTGCTCTCAGCATATACTACTTCCAAATCTGATGGGATTCAGGTGCCAGAAGAGAGAGGTATCTTATGCACAGCCTGCATTTCTCAGCTCCTGCTGAGTTTCTGCTGGCACTCAAACCCTGTCCATTCAGGAGAAGATGCAACCTGGCTTGCTACATGAAGGAACAGCTGTCCAGTCTCCGAAGGCACAGGTTCTCAGGCTTTGTTTAGAGGGAGAAATGCACTGGTTGCATCAGGATAAGTTTCTTTCAGGCTGCCCTGCTCCTTTCCTCAATGTCCCTGCCCTCACCTCAGTCACCTGCAGCAGCCCCAGCTCTGTGTACAGGAGGAATCCAGCTGGCTCCTGCCTATGGCTTCCAGAGGTAAGGCAGGTGAGATAGGTTTTGGTGGTGGATTTTTTGAGGCTTGGGGGTTTGTGATTGTTTCTCTCTGCATGCTATTTACAAATGTATTGCATATCAGAGGGGTACCACAGTTTGGGGACCCCTGGCCTTGTGGCACATGTTAAGCATACCACTCTCTCCCACACAGGTTCTCAGGGGCCAGGAATGCTTTGATGGCTGGCTCAGACAAGTAGGGGTTTATGCTGAGGACATTTTTATACAACAGTGTCACGTGGCTTTGGTTAAACTGGAACAGCTGTGCTCTGGGGTCTAGGATCTGTCCAAATCCTAATATTTATTTTTAAATCACACCTATTTATCCTTTGCTCTATGCCATTTTAAAGTAGCATTTTTTACTTTTAAAAGCACCTAATATTTTCTGACTTTTTAATGATTCAGCAATTCCCCTTCCCTTGTTTCTATTTTAATTTCTCATTAGCACATAGTTGTTTCTATTTTAATTTCTCATTAGCACATAGTTGTGTGTCCACGCAGATACATAATCACATGTACATGTATACATGTGTGTGTGCACAAAGCAGAGTACATGGGTCCAAATCACCTTCTGTTATCATCTCAAAGGATGCTCCAGAAGGCTGCCCATCTGCTTTTCCATGCTAAAGGAGGAGAGTAATAAATTAGAGTAAATTAAAAAAACAAAACAAAACAAACCAACAAACCAAAAAAAACCAAAAAACCAACTGAACTGGGTAAGAAAGAGGAAGGGTTTTTAACTGGTCTCTGTGTTTACACAGACTGTTGGCTGAAAGACATCCCACTGGCTCAGGAACATTTTATACTGTAATTTTCCTGAGTATCCAGCACATTTGGATCTCTCCCCCTCACCATTGATGGAATGATTCTCCAAGTTTTAAATTTTTATAATGTTTCTACTTGCCTTTTTTTTTTCTTGTTCCCATATTATTTTTTTGCCTAAATTGTTCATCCCCATCCCTGGTACTGTCCTCTACCATGACAAGCATGCAGCAAGTGTACAACCTATCAGTCTATGTTTTCCTGAGCTGGACAAACCAAATACCATTAGTTTACTGTGGGAAAAGACTCTGTTCTCCCACATAAATGTTTTTCCTCTGTTCCTTCCTAACATGAGTTAACCCTAGACCATGTAGATGATGGTAAGCAAAGGGCCCACCATTTCTTTGTATAATGATACCCATGATGCCAACAATTCCCTCTGCTTGCTGGAAGTATTTGCTGGCTACTACATCCTGTATTATTTTTTCCTTACTTACAGCTACATAATTACACATAATTATTCTAAGACTAATTCACCTAGCCTTTTCTTCCCCTTTTATTCCCAGGTTAGAGCAGAAATTCCTTTTGTTATCCCCTTAGTGTCTGACCTTGTCATGTTGAAGTTGACCCTAAATGTTATTACTTGTCAGAATGTTAATGTATCCTTCATGCTCTAAACTGTCTAGGGTGCCCAAATTCCCAACAGCAAATGTAATTCTGTGTATTTCCTTCCATGTCAGACAGTATTTAGAAAGATGTCCCCAAAATGAGGTCTTTTCTCCCTACTAACTCTCTGCCTTGCATAGTCTGCTGTTTCTTAGCTGACTTCTCACCACTTTACAATTCTTCCACTAATCCCTAGCTTCCTCCTTTTGATTATTCATTTTCTGTGTGGCACTGATAACTTGCTTTAGTGAAGTTCAATTAGAAAAGATTGCCTTTGACTGAAAAAACCTGCAATCAAAAAGCAAGATATCAGATTAGTCAGGCAAATCTACTTTTGGTGAATCTATTTTGTGCTGTATATGATCATCCTACCTTTTAATTTCTCTATCCATCAGATCCTTTTGTAAGACCCTGCATACTGCTGAGGCTGCACCTTTTCCTTTCCTCTTTCCTTAGTGAAGACACTGCGTTTCATTTTCTGCAGTAAAATTGCTGTCCTCTAACTTGACAAACTTATTAAAAATTCTGTCCATCAGGCTTGCAATTTTAAGACCTAAACACTGCCCCAGAATGTTAAGTAACTATTTGGTTTTGAGTCTCTACCTCACCTCTTGCATATTTAAAAGCTTGGGGTTTTTTTTGTTTTGCAGCTCTCAAATGGAGTGAATTTCACCCTGCACCTTCATTCCACTACTCATTTTCATCAACATACACACTAGTCCTGATGAAGACTCAGATAAGGCATTTATGAAATGCCTGACATTGTTTTTCTTCTCAGCACCCCTGTAGAGTGGCCCTCTTTTTTCTCCTGTTCTCTATTTCAATTACAAGATTACACAGCCTTTTAGATTTGCTATAGCTTCCTTTATAGGCTCTAATACAACCTGACAAAGTGAGAATTGTGAAAAGTCCTCCTTCTCTCAAAGTTTGCCTTCTTTGACATTCAGTGCATTTACACCCTCCAGCTCATTTTTCCAGAACAAAGAAGGGGTCAAATTTTTCTGCCAGCCACATTCTTTGCATCTCACTTGTGAACAAGAACAAATGTGATAATTGCTCCAGCATGGATGAAGAAGAAAGTCAGGAAGCACAGTGAACAGAAATGTGACTCAGGAAAACCCAGGCCAACCTGTGCCAAAGCAGGAGGCAGACCAGCCCTCCTGTAAATAATTCTCTCTTGGTACAAAAAAAATTTCTCTGAAGTGCACACTGAGGATCAGACAAGTGTTGCACTTGCAAGGATTTTCACACAGGAATTTCTCACTTCCCTTAGCACTTCATTTTATTCCCTCCCTGCTGTTTTAACTTCAGATATTATCACTGACTAGAAAGGGGGAAGCAAAAGTCTTGGTAGCCCCTAAGGAAGTGAAGTCACAGCTGGTAAGGCCCTGCAATGCAAACCGGCCAACTCTGATCTTACACAAGTCTAGCCAGTTTAAGGACTGGCAAAGTTGGCATGAAGTTAAAAAGCACTTTTCAGCTGTATTTAACTATGGAAACAAATCTTCTAAATTCAACCCTTCAATCCTTTTGCCTGGATTCAAAACTTTCTGATTTCCAAGATTCCTCCAAATGTTTAGGTTTTTTTCTGTAAACATAGCCCCCCATGGTTCCAGTGTAAGCACGCTAAAAATACAGTGGCCAGTTTACAGAACAAAAAATAAGTTTCTTGCAGTTCAAAACCTTTACAAAAGTAAATAATTGCAAAGCTGCAGCAAGACCCACCCAGACAGACAGGAGCTCCTGATTTCCCTGTTTTGTGAGGGGAATAATTTTCCTCTACTTCTGCGATGCTCCATCTCCTCCCACACAAGCCATAGCACCCCAGAGTAATTGATGTTGCACAGCAGAATGGTGAGGACAGGCCTGCTCTGTTCTCCTTCCTTGGGGCTACAATCTCCAATTCATCTTGGAAAGCAGGTTTTAGGGAAGGCTTGGGGCTGCCCTCCTACAGTCCTCTCTGCTCTCAAACTCCTGAGGGCAGAAGATGAGGAGGTGGAGGAAGCCCTGTGGAAGATTTGAAACGTTTATCACCATTTTGGGGATGGTGACATTCTGCACAAGGAGAGGACCCAAAATCAGAACCAGCATGAAATGTTGCAGGGCTCTAACAAAGCCATTTCATTCTGCTCTCCACTGGGGCCCATTTGTATCCCACATCAGTGCCTCCAGCCAGAGCAGCTCACTGCAACCAGGACACTCAGGGCAGGGTGAGAGAGAAGGCAGGCCACCCTTTGACCCTTCAAGCGCTGAACAGAATCTCTGTGTTTCTAGCCCCAAAATTCACAGTTCTGTAACCCAAATTCCTTAAAGACCTAGGCGGTCCTAAAAACATCTACTTTTTGAAGTATTACACACAACAATGTTCACAGACAGACTGTGTCAGACACATTCTTGCCAAAATGCCATTTATTGCAGTATACCTTTACATGGCATACAGATAACCCAATGTTGCATCTTCTGTCAAAACTCATATTTCATTTGTACCACTTAAATAACACAGAATGTCATGTTTGTTTCACAAACTGTCAGTTAAGACTACCAAAATATACAGTTTTTTTCCTTTCCCCCTAACAAGGTTGTGAGGTACAACTGAATTTTACTACTTTATCTTCCTGTGCTTTACAAGAACCTTTTCATAGATAGACCTATCAAACATTTCTACATTCCTATACAAAGCAAAGAATTACAGCTGAAATTAACACCATCTGGTCATTGCATTAACCTATAAAATTCATTCAGTAAAAAAAAAAAAAACAAACCCAAAATAAAAAAAACAAACAACTGAAAACAGAATAACACTAACAAAAAACCATAATGGTTGTTGCAGTTTTACTTAAAAAATCAGCCAGCTACACATATGCACAAGTTCTCCATGTGCATAAAGAAGAGTTTGGAATCAAGACATTTTGGGGTTTTTTCCTTGTGTTTGCAGCGAAGGCACCAATTTTAGCTGCATGGCAGCTCAGGAGCGTTTTATACTTCATTTAAATTACACAGGTTTTTAAGTTTGTCTGTTAGCGTGCAACATTTGTACCAACTGTTGCAATATTGTCCAATGTACTCTGATCATTCCCTCTGGCTCGACAGTACAAATATTTACATCAGTTGTAAACACTCCTCCACCCACCCCATACCTTCTGCACTGAGTGACGAGGAACTGAAGTGGCAAGAAGCTACCCAAAGGCAGAGCAGAAGTAAGGCTTGTACAGAACACCACACTAGTGTTCGCGCGGTTTGAGATGCTCTGGAGAACTCCAGACCCCCAGTGAGGCCCCAGTGCCTGACATCTGACAGCACACTGACCACACACAGCTTCAGGCATCCAGACTGTGCTCAGGGGGTGCTTTTCTGCCCTTACTAGACTGACATCCCTGGAGTGGCTTCTCTCCAAAGTGCAGGAACAGCTTCCAAGGAGCCGTTCCAGAGTAGCGAGAGTCAAGCACACCAACTGTTGTATCTGTTTAAGGCCACCTACACTCAGCCTTCCCCAGGCTCATTTCAGATGCTGCTCTACTCCTTAGCTGCAGCCATGAGGTGCTGCATCCCACCTCCCAGCCCTGTGTGCCACGGCACCCTGTGGCACAGAGGGCAGAGCGCGTTCCGAGACAGCCGCGGTGACCGGAGGTGCTACAACGCGGCCCTGGTCGCCTGCTACTGCCCAGGGTGAGATCAGACAGCAGGATAGCCAACCTCCACTCAGCACCTAGGAAAGGGAATGTCTGAGATGAGACTGCTTGGAAAAATCTACTTCTTACCTAAGCCGAGAGAGAGAGAGAGAGGGAGAGAGAGAGGGTAGTGGGACAGCCCAACACTAATGGCAAAATTAGCTCTCCGCTTAGTTTTGGGGCTCTTGGGGTTTGTTTTTTGCTAGTGTATGTACCAGCTGCTTAGGAGCTGGTTCTGAGTATGGGATAATGCTTCCAAAATATAAGTTATTTTAAACCATGTGGCAGTCATTTGTTTACCCTGCCCCTCACACCTCCTTTTGGCAGAGATCAAGTTCAGCTTGATGTTTCATAGGCATTAAGTGCTCCAAATACAGCTGTCAAAAAGCTAGAGGATAGCAGTGTACCAAATGTCTGCCCAGCACAGCCACTTGTTACACTCAAAACACATCTATGAGTTAAATAGGAAGGACCCCTGCTATACAGAATGTGAGCACTGGTAATTGGTAATTCTTGCTAGCCCTTTCCCTAAATATCAAGAGTTTTATACATACAGTGCTCCCTTATCTTCTCCCCACCGCCTGTCCCAGCAGTCTTTAGATAAACCAAGGTGAGTTTAGGAACTTGCAGTTCCAATTCTGTTAAAAAAAAACAAAACAAAACAAAAGCAACAAAAAAACCAAGTTGTGCAAGAAAGCAGGGAATGTTCAATGAATCCAGATCTACTTTGTAGTTAAAAAATTTCCAATGGCAAAGTGGTAAGGGCAAATAACCCAATGATCATATGGCTTAAGTTTAATGCAAAGCACACTAGGAGGTCCACGTGCAGGGAGAGAAGAGTCCAAGAAAGATGGAATAAGAAGTGTCCTGAAGATCAGTGTTTATGCATAGAATTCCTCTTGTTTGTGTGGTTTTTGGTATCCTCCATTAGACTGTTTTGGTTCATCCAGTGAATAGCTGCCTTCATCTTTTTTCTTCATTCTGTACAGCATAAATGCAACTAGAAACACTGCAAACACCAAGCCTACAAGTCCTCCAGCAATAACACCTGGAAGGGGAGAAAAAGACACAGATTACTCTAAATGCCATACCAGATAGTGCTACTATGATTTTAAGTTCCAGATTGCTCCCTACCTATCCCTGGCTTAATGACTTAAATTACTGTGTCCTTCTGTCCCCTCCCAAACCAAGCATCTGCTCAAATACAGCAGCTAGCCCTAGGGACATGGATCTCCCACTGGGCCATGCTGCACAGCACACAAGGCTATGGTGTTCAACCCTGGTAATCTGACGGAGGCAGCCACAGAGAAATTTTACTGTAACTTTTCAGAGGAGTGAAGGAAGAGGTTTAAACAAAGCTGCAGATAAAGTAGCCACTGCTAGCTGCTAATAGCAGACTAATATTTGCCCCTGTTAGGGTTTTGACATCACAGAATCATCATCCTCATTTCAGAGGTCTAACATAAAAGGTTGGCATCCTTGCTCAGAGATGTATTTGCATAACTGCAGCTTCTTCCAGGGAGACTCCAGGAATCTGCTTTTACCAACTAGAAATCCAAAATATTTGGTACCTCCAAGAACTTCTTTTCTGTCCATAATTCCTGAGGCTCCTGCTGCTTTGGCATTCCTCTCAGAGTCAGCCAGTACTTCTGAGTTCTGGGTGGGGAGAAATTCCTCGTCTTTAGTCAAGATGAAGTCTCCCTGTTGGGACATACAGGGCAGGTTATTCATGTTTCTCATCATGTCTGTCCACCAACATAACCCATTAAACCAATCACTGTTTCTGACTAATTAACACCCATTCCCACCAAACCAACTTAGCACATGCTACTAAAGACTACATCTCCCTGCAAAGGGTGTCAGAACTGTTAGTCCTCACCGGGTCTCCAGAGCCAACTTCAGAAACCTCCTCATGTGTAGGAGCGACATCCCCCGGAGCTGTGGCTGCAGGAGTGGCAGCCACCTCTCCCTCACCATGGACAGTAGAGTGGGGCTCGGGCACGTCCTTGGTGTCTGGCACACCAGAACTGGGGATTTCAGGCTTAAGCTCATGGACCACAGCAGAGGCTTCTGAAGGAGTCACATGAACCACGGAAGGAAAGTGAGCAGTGGGACTTCTCACTGTTGTTGTGACTGCATGGCTTGTTGGTTTCCCATCAGGTGAGCCCAGGATGGATGCTTCGTCCTTCACAGCTACAACTGGTTTCTCTGTCACTGGATTACTGGTTGCAGGAGGAGACATTGCTTCCTTTTCAGTTCTGCTCTCAATCCCATGAAATGGCTGTTCACTGAAATCCACTGGTGCTGCCACTATTGAGGAATTAGTTGATTCTCCTGGGATTTTCCAGGTGCGAGACTGATCAGTCAGGGGACCTGCAAAACAAACAAACAAAAAATATTATCCTTGGCCAGTTTAGAGGCCTATTAATAGTTTCTTCAGGACACTGGTCTAAGGAGGATGCCTAACCTTCACAGTCAATTTTTATAATAACCAAAGTTCAGTTTGTAATTCCTCATTCTTTTCAATGGAATAAGGAAGGGACAGACCAACGTGGTATTCAGCAATACTTTGTTAGTCATCCATTTCTCCCCAAGGCAAAAGTGCCTGTTTGTGGTGAGGTTGACAAGGGAAATCTGCTTTCAGTACACTGGTTCCTCAGGGTAGATATCTGAGTCTTTTTCCATAAACACTTTTATTTGATTCAGAGCAGTCACACCTTCAGTCTCAACTGCATTCGGAACAGATTTCAGGGTCTTAATTTCTTCAGAATACAATCTAAAATACAAACTTGTGGCTGGAAGGAAGCAGAAGCATAGCACGCTTCAGCTTTCAATAGCTCGCTCTTTTCTCCCTAGCATCCCCTCAACTTCAGTACTGAACACCAAGGGTCTCTCTCATGCAGTTTAACAATCATTTTTATAGACTCTTCCCCCTACCCTAAATCCCCCTTATCACTTATAAAAACCTATGGCCCATGGGAACATGCACATCTGATGACAGATCAAGTTTGTACTTGATACATGTTGGTAGGCTGGGGTTTATACACCTTCAAACATTATCTCCTGCCTGCTCATAAAGGGCCTTGTTATGATCTCTCTTCCCCATGAGTGAAGAATCACTCCAGTTTCATAACATTCTTCACACATCTCACATTAGCAGTCACATGGAGTCTACCTCTGCTTCTGCTCCCTCTCAAGTCTCCTACAGCTCATTTTCTACTAACTGTTAGAATCTCAAGGAATACAAGATTAATAGATTAGGCTCCTTCTCTGTTCCCAGCTCTCATATTCTGGCGTAGATGTGTGTGTGGATTCCTCTCTCTACTCCCCTTCCCTTGGGTGCTTACTGAGATCTCAATTGCCACATCCTAGAAGGATCAAGCACTACCAGCACAAGTCCTAATAACTCACCTGCACCCGAACCTGAGAACGCGTCTTCCTCATCGCCAGATGAATCAAGGTCTTCAGGGGGTAGGTTCAGATTTGTAGTTTGCTTTAAAGAGAAGAGCAAAAAGATGTGTCAGTGATGAGATTGAAGTGATCAGGTTGCTTGCACAGAGTCTTCTAGGGGTTCCTAAAGGTCACACAAAATTTTTTTGTTCAGACTGCCTTTTTTCTTCTTCCCTCATTCCAGCTCCCCTCCCCAGAAGAGTAGCTCTGGTGTTGGAAAGGTCAGTCTTGCTGTCTCCTTTCTCTGCACTGCTTCCAGGCTGCAGTTGCTTTGGGAAAGAAGAAAGCAAGGAATCCATTCAGTGTGGCATCCTGGGAGCAGGCAATGCCCAGTCCTTACCAGCCTGTTTCAGGTGCTGACTGTGCCTTCCCTATCTACCAACCACTCCATCTGCAAATCACTGCATTAATTCTAAGGAGCAGAAGGGAAGGCAAAATAGTTTGTCTTCTTTCCCTTTATGACTCAAATACTGTTCACATATCTGAAACCAAAGCACCTAGCTTTGGTCTGAGCTAGCTAGAAGGAGAATCCAAGTCCCTTTTTACTATGTGTGGGCACTCAAAATAAGTCCAGAGATAGAAGCCAGACTTCACTGTTCGAGAATAAGCCCTGAACTTTCTCCATTTTTACACTCCAAGGAGTGCACTACCCAGCACTGAAATTCAGTTGCTGAAACAAGAGGCCAAACCCCTGTTCTATGGCACTTGTTTGTCAGAGCATTCAACACTCAAAGCTATTCAGGATCTCCAAAGAAGACAACACTCTTTCAGTGTTTACTAGTTTACCAATTACAGAATGATTATTTCATGCTTCTCATTAGCCTGTGCTGTATACACTTACTGCTCCTATCACTACAACATGCCTGACTCTCAGCTCATGACGAGCCTCAGGTTTATGTCTGCAGGGCTACCATTACCTAACCAGTCATTTTCCCTTCTCAGATTTCAAACCAAAACCCTTTAAGTCACTTCTTCCAAATTTCATCTTTTTGACACCCAACTACATTCCCCATTTCCACAAATTTTGACTTCTATCCCATCCTCAAGTCACCTTTGTCACCCCTTTCCAGCACTGCCATCTGCAAGTTTAGATGTCACATTGACTCATCCAAGCTGTGAGATCCCTATGATATGATCCCAAGAAGTGCAGTCTCATTTTATTATGTAAAAAAAGGACACATATTCTTGCCACCACTGTATTTCTCTAGCTTGCATTAACACAGTGTCACTTTCAAATGAATATAACATTCATCCTCATCCCAGGGAGAAGTTAGCCAGCACCAGTATGTACTGTCAAAATAATCCAGCTCTGTAGTTGTCACTTTATTTCCCACCATGGATGTGTTTATTGGTCGTATCTCCTTGTTATTCTTAAGATACCAGGTTTATCCAGTTTTCTCTTCCATCCTTAATACTTTATCCATTCCCCACATTTCCACAGAACTAGTTTCCAAGGTGGTTAACTAGCCCATTAGATTCTACCTCTCTGAAGACAAGTAACCAAACTGCCACCAGCCTATCCAGCACCAAGATCTTAATAAGGCAATTATTGTAGCTATTTGATTTTTTTAAAATAACAAAAAACTAGGAATAATACCCCCTCATACAGACATAAATTTTTTTAGCTCTTTTCTTCCCTACTGAAAATAAACCCCAAAGTACTATTCCTTAAGCTTCTGCAAGCATATTTCTAGAGTGAATTGCCCTTCGATCTCTTGCTTAACGGCAAGTCATGAGGTAATTTTGACTTTTAGATTTGTCCCTGCTTGTTTGCACTGAGCTTTTGCACCCTTCCACAGAAAGTAGGTCAGATAAGTACTTCCCATGTATTTTCCTTCTTGTGTCCAAGGGTGGTGACTCACACGGGCTGATCTCACTTCACTTCAAATATTAAAGAGTCTGAACTGTTGGTGCATAAAGAATAAAGAAAGAACTGCCGGCTGCCCAACTCAGTTCCCTCATGTGCCCTTCCCAGTACCTTCAGAAGATAAGTGAGGCCTTAGAAATGGCACTGTTTTTGTTGATGGGGGGTTGGAGACCATTTTTCTCTCTCACTTCTCACACCAGCAGTGGCAAGCACAACCCTTTGTTCTTTCACTCAGCCTGGCTGAGTGCAAAAGGGGAATGTGCTGCTAAAGGTGGGGGTTGCATTCTCCTCCCAGTGGGAAAACTTCCTGGAAGCAGCTAGAAAGCAAACTCTCCAGCTTTTTATTGAAGTAAGGCACTGCCAATACAGCTAAAGATTGTATCACCATACACCTTCAGCTAGGATCAAGGCTGCCTTCCCCCCAAATCTGAATATTCAGGGGTAGCTCACAGAGATTTCCAACAACACCTGGACAGACTGATTGCCTGCAGACCTCAACAATCCTCCTGAAAGGATCACAGACTGCCAAGAAATAAAATGGCAACTCTTGATCTTGACTATTGACCCCTTCGCCTTTAGGGGTTTAATAGGTGTGGCTTGTTCAGTTGTGCCACATTTCCTTTGCTCATAAGGAGTGTGTCCAGCCATCCTACCCTTAATACCTCCCCACACACCTGAGCTCTGAGCCTCTTCCCAGGCTGCTGCAAGCTCTGCTTCTCCACAGCCTTTGTTATGTACCCATTTGAGTTCTAGTTTGATTCCTGTATCTGAGTAGGGATAGCGAGGTCCTCCTCAGAGGAGAGAAGCCCAGGGCAGCTCAGCCTAAACCAAGGGACACCCAAGGTGTTCCAGGGCAGAGCTGTCCAGCAGCTGCTCAGCACCAATTCTCCAAATACGACCCACCAACCCCTGAGGCTGGCTGCTGCACATAAGAATAATAGAAAACATGAATCAGGATCAGCAAAGCCTGCTTTCCACAGTTTTATATGAGAACTTAGTGAAGTTACATGTCCCCAAGGGTCTTGTCCCCTTGTCCCAGCTGCTCCTCTGGGCATTGTGGCACCTCCCTTTAACCAGGCAGCTTGAGGCTTGGGATCTGAGAGGGACTTTCTTTGGCCCAAATACTCAAGGGAAGTACAAGATTATGCACACGTGGATAGCAGTCAGAATACCCACAAAATGCTGTAATTTCGTGACATCATCCAATTTCATGACACATGAGCATTAAGGAACATTTGCCCAATTTATGTAACTGTATGGTTATATAAGGACTATATATATATAAAATTTCTTGCTCCATAAATTACAGCTTCAATGGGCATAAAAGATGGTAACCTCCCCACAAAACACAAGTACTGCAGAAGGGCCATACTTCTATGATGATCTGCTGCTGAAGGATTTCAGACACAGCAAGGTTAGAAAACACTGAGTCAGGACAGCATTGGAAGGGACTGAACTAATTTGGGTTTGCATCAGGAAGACAGACTGTGCTGTTCAAAGAACAAACACCTCATGGTCAAGGTTTTTCAATGACCTTTTACTGAAGCTGACTTACACCAATGGGAAAGGTTTTGATTAGCCAAGAGGATTAGGGGCACAGAACACTGGGTTATGCTATCATACAAAAGAGCTGAAAATAATTCCAGCTTAAAACAAGCTTGGTCTACCTTTCAGAGAGTGGATCTCGGATGGTATCTCATGTACTCTAGTCAAAAAACCTTTACATTCTTATCGAGCACCTACAACATGTTGCTTTTTTACCGTTTTACAAGCTTGTATGGTTTTATTAGCAGTTCAGACAACTGGTTGGAAATACTTGTCCTGTCCTTTTGAGTTGCTGTCACTGAATTCAGTTGCATGTGAGGGGTAAATTTTTTAACTGTATTTTTGATATGCTTTAACCAGTTCTCATTAACCAGTGGAAGACCCTCTTCCACAAGGATCAAAGCAGCCTGTTTAGGGGAAACCCTGGGTGACTGTTAGCTTCTGCTCTTGCTGAGCGCTGCATTGTTGCAGAACAATAGTTATTCAGTTCTGCTGGGACAACCAGAAAGCTGCTTAGTGGCATCTTCAATTTAATCAACAATGGGCCAGGCTTTCACAACTCATTAGCAATATTATTGGATCCAGAAGGCTGACATAGTCCAGACTTTCTTCTTTTTTAAAGTATCATTTCTAACTATTCTTCAGTCTTCATCTTGGTCAGAATCTCAAAGCATGGGTCCTTCTGGGCTTATCCCATCAGCTGCTACAGAGCTCCCTCCTGCTACAGCAGAGATCTGAAGCACTCTCTCATGATGAGGGGGAGATTTGTAGTTGATTAGTTGATCTAACCCTGCCCCAACTGGGAACCACATTTATTTAATTTGATACATGCAAAAGGAAAGAGCTTTTCTCAAATTGCTCTTTGAGGTAAGCAAAACCACTGGCTTTGCCACAAGCTGCTACAAGCCCTTAACTAGATTAAGGATGATTTGTATCCAACTCTTCTTAATCCAGTTAGTGATCTGCAGTGTCAAAAACACTTGAAATCCTCCATTATCTGAATAAAGCTGTTAAATTTGCACATTTATTTCCCCTAATAAATCCTTCTTACTCAGCTGAAAAAGAATGAACTGTAATGAGCTCTCCCCCCTCAAACAGCTCCCTAACCATCCTGTGAGAGTATTGCAACTGCATGGGAAGGAAAACCAATAGTTTGCTCTTGTTTAAGAGATACACAAGAGCAAGACAAACATTTGCCCTGTAAATTGGCTACAATAGAGCATCTAGAAGAATACTTTCAAAAGGATTTGAACAATTAATTCTTAAATAAACTCAAACAGAAAGGTTTGTCTTTCACCTTTTCCTATACACTGAAGAGCAGAAATCCTATCTGAGGAAGAGCAGCACTAAGAGCTTCTAACATCAACATAATATTGGTATTAGTGTGGGGGGAAGACAAAACCACCTGCTGAAGGAAACTTTAGCTTTGTTAAACCTTGATATTCAGCAGATAATTACCCACAGACACTCAACCCCAGATGTTCGTGGTCGGGAGACAGCTTCAATGGTTAAGGTGGAAAAAAATTTAAAAAGAAAACCACCCAACAACCAAAAACAATCCAATCATATAAAACCCACCAGCAGCATCCTCACCTATCCCCCTTCTTTTACACACATACAGACTCTGGAATTAAGCTGGCCATGCAGATCTTCTCTTTAACAGTCAGCCATAAATACTGGAATAGCAGAAAGAGAGCTGATGCTTTTATATGGCAAGTCAAGATTGAAGCTTGCATGCAAGCCTGTTACACCAGAACTCAGCAGCAGTGTGGCACCACCTCACCTAAATTCTCTTGCAGTTGTTTCTCCTGCTACTCCACTGCTCAAAAAATACCCTGGTACTCCTTGGTAAACCCTGGTGCTCCTTGGTGATCACGTAGGTTAATGAAGTATTTCTCTTCCTAGAGGAGCCAAAGATGCAGACTGACAGCGCAGGCCAAAGACAGCTACCAGCCATCCCACACACAGTTCAAAGGCTGGACAGCCTAGATTTAAGCAGTATTTTATCCCTGGCTAGTGTTCCAATCAAGGACTGCTGTGACAACGGGAGTGTTGGAACTTTATGGTCCCTTCCAACCCAAACCCTTCTATGATTCTACAAACCAAGTCACCAGCACTTCTTACTTCCTAGTGCCCTCCCTGTTTCAGATGGTGGTGTTCCCCTGAGCCCTCAACAACCTTTTGATGTGTATCAACAAGCTTCAGCACCCCCACCCTTCCATCCATCAATCTGTACACCTGCAGCAAGGCTGGAGAATGGCTCAAAGGGTGCTCCTTCCAAAGAGAAGCAAGTGGAAAGCAAAGGGAGCTCTTTTGCTCAGCAAGGCAAGCACCATTTTAGCAGAAAGAGGTAAGCAAGCCAGTTAATCTGACTACTTGTCTATCAGACCATTATTAGACTAAAGACATATGGAAAATCTTGGTTAATTGCATTCTTACTGGCCTCCTATTTTTGCCTGGTGACTTGAGAGAGGAACTATCTTTGAGGGAGTTGTGTTTGAACTCCCTGATCACCACACAGTGGTTTCCTCTTGGCACTCAGCTCTCAAAGGCAGCAAAACACCTTCCAGCAGCTGCTCAAAACAGGATGAGAGCTCTTGGGATCTATTCCACTATGGGGAGAAAAAAAACAGACTGCAGACTGCCCACTGTTCACTAGGCTGTGATCCTCCTTTTCTTCAAGCTGTAGGAGCACACCCTGATCCCTGCACAAGATGCAGTGGCCAAGGAAGAGCATCCAGCTCTTCCACAGGCAGAGCAGCCAGGGTCCCAATGCTTCCAATGCTCCACACTATTGCCCAATCAGCTTTACATTTTCTCCTTAGAGTGACAGGGCAACTTTTTTAATTAAGTAGGGCAGAAACACAGTAATCAACATGCCAAGAGCAAAAATGAACCAGCCTGTCGCCATCAGGTTAAGTTTCACACTGTACAGCAGGGCCCTTTTAACTCCCACCTCCCACAAGAGCATGTCACTTCATGCTTCCTGGACCATCCCCTGCACGTCTGTTTGTGCACTTTCATGGTGAACCAGATCAGGGAACTGCTCTTGTTAAACTAAACAAAAGGAAAAAGAAAAAGCAAACAAAAAAAACCAAAAAGCAAAACCAAACCTCACCCCTTCCCCCAAAAAAAAAAAAAACCAAACCAACAAATCCAAACAAAAAAAAAAGTAAGAAGAGGATAAAATATCATGCAAAGAATTTTCCAGCAGGACCAGTTTCCCAATCCTACTCAGTGCATGAATGCAAAAGTGTTTGTGTTGGCACAGGGCACAGTGTGGCAGCCAGGGCTGCTTAAGCATTCACACAGGCTCACAGCCTGCACTCTGGGATGCTGACACTCATTCCCCAGCCTGCCATGCATTATGGAAATGCACATCACCAGACTGCAGGCAACACGCAAATCAGAGCCTGACGCAGAGGGCCACACAGGTTCATACAAAAATGAGCAGGGACAGGGGCTGTAGGGAGAGTTCTGCAGTGTCTGCTCATGGATAATGTGTGTTCCAAGGTCTGACAGCAGTGCTTCTGAGTTCTCCCAGTCCTCCTGGGAGCAGGAATACACAGTAGCAAAGGCTACACAGATGTCTTGCTCAAACCAGAGCAGTCCTGGGACACCTGAACTTTACAGGAGGCCCAGTGCACTTGCCATTTATTCCTGGACAAAGAGTACATTGAACATCCTTCATCAGAGAGGGCTGGGCAAAGCTGGAGTAGCTGGAGTCCCAGAGGGCTATGGATTCCTCAGCAGGGGAAGCTCATGGCTGTGCCCATGGCAGCAGGGACAGCACAGCAGCTGTGCATGGGAGCCCTCTGTGCCAGCAGTGCACAGAGCACCATGCCAGCTCTGATGCAGAAGAGCTCAGCTGCCTCTCAAGTCCCTCTCAGCCAGCTCCACCAGATGCCTGCTCAGGCCCTCAGCAATAGAGAAGTGAGTTACAGCCTGTGCTCCTGCTTTTTCACCTAGACTGTGTATCAAACAAGGAAGTTACTACACACTGCTTTCACCCACACCAACCTGCTCCTTCCAGCCAAGCAATGCAGCCCAAGCCAAAGACTGAATTTCACCACAGACCAACACATGCACAGACGTGGCACACAACAGGCACACAGCTTAACTCTATGTCAGCGACAGGCTGTCACAATATTGCCAAAAGTGGGGTCCCTTTTGTCTCCCGCGTTCAAGGCAGCCCGTGCTTTGAAGATGCAGTCTAATGAGAAAGCTCATTTCCCTGCAGCTAATCTCATGAGAAGCAGCCAGTTCAGTTTTATGTTATAAACCACTTTTCTTTAAAGATCCTTCCCTGCAGCTCTTTAACATACTTGATAGTTCAGGCATTTGTTTCTTGAGCTAGCAAAAGAAAGCCACAGCCAATGTATAAGCTCAAAGGGTTGTGCAAAGTAGGTGCAGCTCACTGAGGCCATCCATCCTGGGAAATTAATTTCAATCTACTTAAGCTGGCTTGAGAGACGAGCACTGAGCTGCCTAAGTCAAGACTAGGCAAACCTAGCTTGTCTTAAAACCCTCTGACTGAAAGTCACCAGCACTTCCTACTTCCTAGTGTAGCAAAACCAGCAAGGAAGAGTCATTCTTACAGCAAAAGCCACTTCATCTGCTTGTTTAAAAAGAAACAGACCAGGAATTGCTAGGTTTCAGCAGAGGCTGGAGGTGGGCCACCCATCCCTGAAACCTGACAAAGAACGGCTAAAGAGGGGAGCATGCTGGCAAGCAGAGAATCTTTATGAAATGGAAACCTATCCAGCAGAGGACTCCAGCAGCCCAAGCCCACACATTACCCAGGCGTACTGGTAACTACAGCACAGATAAATGCAACCCTCTTGCCAGCAGAAGAAATGAGAAGGGACAGGATCTAAATACCTGCTGCCTCTTCCTCCTGCACACATGCAGCCCCTGCTGTGGAGTTCAGGTGAGAAAGAGCAATTCACCTCACACAAGGCATCAGCAGCCACGGCCACTTTAAATAAGAGACTGGACTTTGCAGTGCTGCCTCCAGCACATATAAACACACTGACCTTATGTCTTCTTTGCCAATTATTCCCAACCAGCTGACCTGTGGTGGAGGCAAATTCCTTTCCTTGCCCCATCTCTTGACAGCACTCACCCTGCTCAGCGATCAGCACTGAGAAGTGTCTTTGCAGCTAAACTTGCTGCAGAACCAGAGCTCCTGACAAGTGCAACAGTGGGCTTCAGACTGCCTGGCTGCGCCTGGGCAGCAGTGTGGGCTGGGGAACCAGGCTCCTTTCTCCACACACCTCAGAAACCACCCAGCTCCTAGCAAAGCAACCACTGGCATTACAGCCCTGAGGCTGCTGAATGGAGCCCGGGGCAGTGTCTGAGGCAAGAGCTGCAGGTGGTGAGTGGCCCCATTTGTTCCATTTGGGACTGGCTTGTCCCAGCAGCCCTGTCAGCTCCAAATGCTCAGCGAGGGGCTGTGGGCCATGTGCCAGGACACTGAGGGGCTCAGCCCTGCATGAGGGACCCAGCCCCACACCCGGGGGCTCAGCCCTGCACCCGGGAGGGACCCGGCCCCGCACCCGGGGGCTTGGCCCTGCATGAGGGGCCCGGCCCTGCATGAGGGACCCGGCCCAACACCCGGGAGGAACCCGGCCCCGCACCCGGGGGCTCGGCCCTGCATGAGGGGCCCGGCCCCTCACGCTCCTCCTGGCCAGGCCGTGGCTGCAGGTCAGAGCACAAGCCTGCAGCACACCAGTGTGAGGACATGGCAGAGGCAGCTCAGGGATTTTGGTCCCACGGGAGCACAGCTTGCTCTTGTCACCTTCAGCCAGTCAGCTCAGGAAGTCCCAGCTCAGAAATCAGAGGTGTGGCTATAGCAAAGCAAGATGGGGTCTGTGGCGTCTCAGGTCTTCTAATTGGGGTGGTGGCACCCTGTGCATCGCTGGTGCCTCCCAGCAGCACCAGAACACGTGTGCCTCTGGCCTAGGGAAGCCTTTTTCCTGGAGAGAAATGCTGTGCAACTTGCTTGGTGGAACTATTAGCCATTTCAAATGAGCTCCATGGCAGCTTTAATGTGATCAACAAACTACCACAAACAGTGCTATGGCTGCACAAGTGCTCTGACCTGAGCAGATGTGGTCCCAGAAGTCAAAACCCACCTCATCACTATGCTACACAGTATTCTGAGGGGGAAAGACACTGTTCTGCTTCACCTGAGGAAGAGAAGCCAATATGCTGCCAGGAACAAGTGTCAGACAAGAGAAAATGCAACAGCCTTCCTGGTCCAGACACAAGGATAGGAAAAGACTCAGGTTCTTATTTCAAGAGTTTTCTTCTTCTCCACCCTGAAGTCCAGCAATTACCTAATGTGAGATATGCCAAGGAGCCAGGAGACCAAGCTCTAAGAGTTCTTGAAGGATCACAGAAATATTTTCAGTCTACTACTGATATGTACAAGTTTCTAATTTGAGCAAATTGCTTGCAGTGCTATATTAAATTAGTGAAATCCAAGTTTCAGATAAAAATCCCTAGTGTACCAAACTAAAAAGCTTGTACTTAGGGTAGGACTTGTGGCTCCTAGCAGCTAGGATGTTGTTTAAACCTCAGCAGAAAGATGAACTTGCAACCCTGGAGTACCAAAGGTCTCAGCTAAAGCCATTGGTAAACTTAAGTAAGACTACTTAAACTTACAAATGCTTGGCCTTGCAACAACAAAAAAGCTGACCAGGTGTTCCAATTAGTTACAGAGAGTTACAGTGGAACTGCCCAGATAATGTTTTATAAGAGGATGTACTCTACAGCAACCGGATATGGACAGGACAACAAAAGTTACCTTCTGTTTGCTTACACCTCAGTGACAGAAACACCTGCCAGCTGCCAGGCCTGCTGCTATCAAACTCTGCTTTATCTTCCCAGCTGATCTGCTCACAGTCTAACTTACAGAACTTACATCAGCTCCTTCACATCACGACAACACCCCAAGCCTCAACAACCCAAGACAAAGCCTCCTTGACTGCTTTTGTGAAAATTCCACATTTTCTTCAGAGGGATGCACAATGAAGTCTCCAAGGCTTGTGAAACTAGTTTTTGCTCATGTTCTGGGGTGACAGGACCTAAGCCAGGACAGCTAACAATCTGTATTTTCCATACATGCATCCCAGACTTGTGTTCCCTTGGAATGCTGCATTTCACTATAAATGTAACACTCAACTTCTCAGATGCAGCATCACCACCAGCCCTTTCAACCACAACCCCCACTGAAGAGCTGATGGATCAGGGGACTGGAAGCACCCAGAAGGAGCTGCCTGGCTTGAACAGGCACCAATGCAATCTCTCTCTCACATGTGTACACCAGTGGCAGGACCAGGGACATCCCAAAACCTGATTGCTTGGTGCTGTTGCTTGTTGGTCTGGTACCAAGAAAACCTTGACTATTTGCAAGTGAGCTACAGAAGCGAAACTTGGGCAGCAAAATGAGCCAAGAGTTGGCATTCTACAGCACTCTTCTGATTTGGTCACAGCTAAGCTCCAACCAGTTCTAAGTGACTCTGTTGTTGCTCAGCAGGGCTCACAGCAGCCAGGACCAGTCTGCTAGGAATGAACTCATGAGTCCCAATCGACAGCCAGTGGCTGGACTCACACAGACCATGCAGGCAGCTTTACATTTTGGGTTTGACCCAATGCAAGGCAGTTCCTGCATCTTGGCAGGTCCTACACTAGCACACAGTGGATTCAATGATCCTTGTGGAGCTCCAACTCAGTATATTCTATGATTCTTGGTGTTCTTTTTATGTTTGTTTCTATGGCTCACCATTGCCAGCTTAGATCTGATGAAATCAAGTCTCTCCCTACATTATGAGGCATGCTATCACATTGTCTTATCCACAGGATCTCAGTGTTGACTAAGCCAAGGTAGTTTAGAATGCAGAAGTCATCCCTGTAACAGATGCAGTTACACTGCCATGACTAAGCCATTCACAAGGACTGAAACATCTCCACCTGAAGCAGGAGGCATATCTCAGGTCAGGAATACCCTGTTCCCCTATCCCAAGAGTCTTCTTTACCCCCTCCTTCCACAACAGTCATAGCAGCTCCTGAAGAAAAGCACTATGCAAGTGTTGTGGGTGCTACTGGTCTCCTTGGAATAAGCAGCAGCAGCTCAGATGGTCTTTGGGCACAGGCTGGGCCACATTCCACTGAGTTATTCTAAGGTGGAACACAGTTCAGACTGCATGGATTCCCTCTGAGAAACATTCATGCTCACAAGCACTGGAGCACACAGCCAGGGATGTACCCACATGAAATGGCAGAGACCAAGCTCACAGCACTCCCTCCTAGGACACTAATGGTCTCTGTGCTCAGGTTTACAAAAGCACTGCTAATCCTGCACATGCTACAAAGTTCTGACAGCAGTTGCCCCATTCACAGTTAAATTATGCAACACCTCAGTGAGATTATAAGAGCTGACTGGTATACTTCCATGCTGAGTCATGAGGGTGTTGAAGTATCATTCCAGGGATGAAGCACCAAATGAAATCCTCCCACCAGAAGGAGTCTTAAAAAACCCTGCTGCTGCAATGGTGCTCCAGTCACCTACTGTTCCACTCATCTAATTAATGGACATTAGGCATTTCTTGACCAAACACCTACTGGATTAAACTGACTCTGACCCAGTCACCCAGTTACACTGTTTCACACCACATCTGTACAGCAGAGCCCTGAATGAGGGACTGTTACAAGGTGAGATAAATCAGAGCTTCCTTTTGATCTCAGCTATTATCCAAGCCTCATCTCCTGCTGTCATTTTTGGGTGTACAGCTTGTTCACTTGTCTTCCCCATGGCCTTCTTTCAGAGCAGCCACCAAATCAGGTGGGAGGTTAGAGTTTAATGGGAGATGCTACCATGCTTGTGCACTTGGGATGCTCTCCTGCCTCATAAGGGCAACTGTAAGATTCCAAGCTGTGATTTGGACATCCCTGTGTTTTACACACCTATACTGTGAAGAGACAAGAGCCACTTCTGTTCCATTAGACCACTAATGCCACTGCTGACAGATTGACAGGCACCACGACAAGTCAATAAAACAGTGCTAAAATTTCAAGGCAAGGTGAATGCTTTACTACCAAGTTACTCCTAGCACAGCATGTCCCCTAGTTCAGACCAGTTTCTGTCAAGAGGTGCCATCAGTATAGCCAAGATGTGACATAACAACAGATCAAACTTGTAAGACACTGTTCAAACATCACTAAGTTGAAGATATTTCATATATACTAATAAATGTCAGGGTCTACTCCGTGACTACCAACTCGAGCCAGCACATTATCCCTCTGAATAAAGCAGAGCACAAAATGCTGAAGGACCATGTTATGGGCCAAGTCTAAAAGCACAGCCTGAACCACTGGCACGAACCAGCACGATCACAACAACACTGAATGCTGTCCCAGGCATGCAGTATTCACCTTGCAATCCTCAGCTGATGGATTACACAGGACTTCTCACACAACTGTACTTGCTCAGCTCTCTGAATTATCCGAAACAAGTTCAGTTTTCAAGAGAAGAGTTGTGATCCTCTATTGTGAACTTTCACTTTCTTTTACTGGATACTGCAGTTTTCTCAACTTCATAATATTCTGGGCCTGCAGCCAGAGACCCACTGGCTACATCATACTAGTAAATTAAATAATATCAGAGAACATCCCCAGGCACCAGAACACCACCAATACCATCATATTATTAGAATGATTTATGGCATAGTTTTGAGCCTTGCCAAGCAGTATGCCCCCAAATAAGCACAGGAAGGTTCTCAGCAGACAGTCTGCTGAGGGGGGTGCATTACAGAATAGGCGAGACAATTAGATTTCCTACACAACTGTGGCTCTAGTGTTTAAGTTGGTCACAAGACACCTTGTGTCAAACGTGCTTGACTGTACTGGGTTTGCATGGTAGGATTTTGGTAGCAGGGGAACTACAGGAGTGGATTCTCTAACATGACAAAACTTCCCCTGTGCCTGACAGAGCCAGTGCCAGCCAGCCAGGACAGACCCACTGCTGGCCAAGGCTGAGACCATCAGTGACAGCAGCAGTGCCTCTGGGATAACACAGTCAAGAAGGGGAAAAAGTTATTGCACAGGAGTAATTGTAGCCAGAGAATAGAGGAGTGAGAATATGCGAGAGTAGCAACCCTGCAGACCCCAAAGTCAGTGAAGGAGGAGGGACAGGAGGAGCTCCAGGCCCCAGAGCATAGAATTCTCTGCAGCCCCTGGTGCAGCTGTGCCCCTGAAGCCCATGAAGGTCCACAGTGGAGCAGAGATCCACCTGCAGCCCATGGAGGATCCTACAACATAGCAAGGGGACACCCAAAGGAGGCTGTGACCCCATGGGAAGCCCATGATGGAAGAAGCTCCTGGCAGGACCTGTAGCCCCCATTGAGAGAGAAGCCCACAGCAGACCAAGTTTGCTGGCAGGACCTGTCACCCTGTAGGGGACCCAAGCTGGAGCAGCCTGTTCCTGAAGGACTGCACTCCATGGAAGGGATCCAGACTGGAGCAGTGATTTAGACCTGCAGCCCATGAGAAGAAGTTTGTGGAGACAAACCCTTTGCAAGGGACCTCACACTGGAGCAGGGGAAGACTGTGAGGAGTCCTCCCCCTGAGGAGGAAGGAGCAGCAGAGACAATATGTGATGAACCAACCACAGCCCCCATTCCCCATCCCCCTGAACTCCTGGGGGGAAAAGCTAGAGAATCTGGATTAAAGTTAAGCCAAAAAAGGGAGGGGGCAAATGGGGACAAAATGTTTTTAAGGTTTGGGTTTAATTCTCGTTATTCTACTCTGAACTGATTGGTAATAAATTAAATTCATTTCCCCAAATTGAGTCCATTTTGCCTGTGATGGTCACTGGTGAGGGATCTCTCCCTGTCCTTATCTTGACCCACAAGTCTTTTGTTGTATTTTCTCTCCCTGCCCAGCTGAGAAGGGCAGTGACAGAAGCTTCGGTGGGCACCTGGTGCCTTGCCAGGGTCAACCCACCACATTTACTTACAAGCACCAGTGTAGGAACATTTGGTGAATTTTTTTAACCCCTTATGGCTGCATGCTGGGTGTTGGGGGGAAGGCACACTGAGCATTTAACACTCTTGAGCTACCAGAGTAATAACTTCTAATTATGCATAATCGCATATTCCAGCTTGTGTAGAAAGAAGCTCACCAGTGTTTCACAGCTCAGTGCAACTACAGATGCAGACTGGGGAACTTTTTGCAGGTTAAACACACTTCAGAGGGAGCCGGTGCTGCTGCAGGATTAAGCCAGCAGCTTTCTTCTGCAGGCCATGAGTCAGTCGATGTGAGAGCACGATAGCACAGCACTCCTTGCCACTGCCCAGACATGCCAGAGTCAGCCTCTTTTGTTCCGTGCTTTGTTCACTGATGGGAAAGTAGTCACGATCTAGATGATTCCTCCGTTAGGACAGAAAGAGATTTAGAAGTCAAAGCTGTCTAGCTGCAGGCTGTTGGGCAAGTTTCGATGCAAGCCTCACCACCACTTTCCACTGCATGGAGGTGCCACTCACATGCTGCTAGAGCCAGTGAGGTGGACAAATCTCATTTGGCCATGAGATCTGCTGGTGTGAGACTCTCTGTCATAGTTTCATAAGCAACAAGAGCACAGCAAGTGAGTGAAGAATATCACACATATTAGCATCTGTGTTAGATACGAATTCAGGCAAGCTTTGTCGTTCCTCTACTTTCGGCTTTACCCATCAGCTTCCTGACTGAAGAAGGCCTGGACTCTGTCCCTAAAGAAGATCCCTATTAGCTGGTCAATGGGATAACAAGTTCTCTCCTCTGCAGATGCTTTTAGCAGAGACTGATGTTTTGGTAGATCAACAGGCTGCTCTGAGCTCCTGTGGTTGTGCAGAGCATAGGTATCAGATCTCCCAGATCACCATGCTAGGGACAGGGCACACAGCCTCCAAACTCTGCTGTCAGCTGGATAACAAGTAGCATGTGACAGGCACAGATGTCTCTCTCTATAAATGTATAGCTATATTTGTATTTCTTCTCTCTTCTGGTCTCAAAGCATAGGAAAAGACAACATGGGATCCTGTTCCAGGACAGGAAAGAGCCAGGTAGTCTCTTCCTACAGTACTGTAGCTGCCAGCTCTGATCCCCAGAGCATATACAAAGGAAGGCTTCCTATCAGCACAGCCACAGGAGCACCACTGCTATGACATGGAGCTTCACAAGAGCTCTCATCTGGAACTCGTTACATTAATCACCACTTGCTCTCTAGAAAGCAGACTGGCTCCACTCACCCCTGCCCACCTCTGGCTTCAATCTACAGCCTGTTCCTCCAGTAATCCCTATATGAGCAAAGGGCTGGACTGGAGCTGCTGCCTGCCTCTGACCAGGATGTGTACAGCCACCAGCATTAGGAACTAATTAGCAAGAGCTTTCCTGTGTACAGCACAGGACAATCACGGTCTGCAGTGCCGCCCAGAAAGCATTCAGCACACTCCCCTTCCAACTGGAACAGAGTTCAAGTTTCCTTACATTTAAAAGAGGCAACAAGCTCCTCATCACATGGCAGAGGCAGACAAAGAGCAAGCCCCAGTCTCCAGCTATGGTTTGTGTGTGCTCAGGTTATGGAGCCAATGCACTCTGAGGAGTTGTTGTGTGAACTGGCTGTACTCTGCAGAAGGTTGCCTGACAGGAATGTGTGCCTGGGACTGCCCACAGCCAAAAATCAAGACTGTCAGCCTTTGCTTCTATGACTGGCAATCAAGACATTGACATTACTGCACAGGCAGTGTAGAAAAGCTGCACAGTATGACAACACAGAGCCCTCATGCATGGCAGGATACCCATGAGTAGTTTAAGCTGGTTGGCAGGCAGTTTCCTATGTTATATCAGCACCCTTGATTTAGTCAGGAGTCATTCTGCAAGAGCAATCCAGAAGACCTTTCAGTTATTAGAAAAGCCTGAACACCAAGACACAAAATGAGTGGACATTAAAGAGAACCATGATGCAAAAACATGGGCTATGGAGAAGATAGTTCTGCCAGAGAGCAGAGTAGCAAGACACAGAGCTGAAGCAGCAAGAGTTCTTCAACTGAAAATACCCCAAGGAGTTTCTAACTAGAAGCCTAGCAGGGAAAGCCATGACTTACAACACCTCCATGACTCAGTTGTTACTGCAGCTCCAGTGACTCAATGGGAAGTTCTATTGCCAACTCCATCCAAATCCCACTAACACACTGGTTCCCATCCAGCAGAGCAAGCCTCACTGGTGAGACTGGTCTCAGCAGCAAGATACAAACATTACAGTGGAGCATGGCAAGGAGCCCAAGCTAACAGACTCCATTGGACCCGTGCCGGTTCCACAAGACCCAGAACGCCGACTGAAGCCAAGCGCTGCTTGAGAAACAGAGAGCTTGGGAAACCACCACATTAGCAGATGTTGCCCCACAAGAGTTACTTGTAGGAGGTCCAAATGTTATCTCACCTTGAGGTGAGGCTTCACAGAGCAGTAACTTTTCCACGTGCAGCTCCACAGTAGAAAGGGCACTGTCCCAAGTTTCTAGCCAGGCCAGATAAGGCTCATGGCTGTGGTACACCAGTAGCCAGCTGAGCAGCAGCTCAGGTGAAGCACACTCAGCTCTAACTCAGAGACCTGTTAGCAGAACTGACACTCAGCACTCCAAAGGAGGCACCACATGTCTTCTGCATTTAAGAATATCTTCTCAACTCAGAAATGAGCCTATAAGAAACATCAGAAGTCCTTGCACTCTTTGTCAAAACAACTTCCCCACTGTAGGTTCACTGCCTATATCTAAGTCTACAGAGTAACAAAAGCTCCTCTCATCTAATCCACAAATAAACAGTGTCTTTAAATATTACAATACTCTGATGCTTACCCAACGGCTCACAACCATCCCCCCCAAATACAACCACTTATGTTTCTGCTCATATATATTCTGCTCACTTCAGAATGCTGAGATAGGACCCAGCTATAATCCCTAATTTCTTCCACATTCTTTAGCAGAGCAAAACTAGAGTTACACTGGAACAGAAGGGAGCTGCTGTTCTAGCCAGCAGCTGATGCTCCCCACTGCTTTGTTAGTTCTGTCCAGTCTGTTTGTTTATGGAGAGAATTACCATTTATTTCCACAAATAAAAAGTCATCACTTTGAACTAAATCGCTCTCAGATAAAGGCACCAGAGTAAAGGTGTTGTGCTCCTCTTATAGGCAACTTGAGATCTAGCCAATAAAGCCTTGACAAAGCAACTCGCCTTGGAGCAGACGTGCAGGGGCTGGTCAGATAATCGCCCTCTTTGGCTCCACTGATTACATCGCCTTGACTCTAATGAGGGCTTAAGCACCCAGCACACACAGACACCTACATTTAGGTGCTTCAGCATCAGCTGAACGCTGTCCTGAGGGACTAGTGTCATTTGAACATAGCAAGCCCATCAATCTTCAGCTGTCAAGGAGGGCTGTATTAGACGTCTTCTACTCTTTGTTATCTCAAAGCTATTAGGATGAAAACACTAACGCTGCAATGCTGAAGCACTGCAATTTTATAATTGGCAGCACCTACTCAGGAAAAGGCCCTATCTTCTCTCTCCTAAGAAGCTCCCTCCTCCCTGTAAGGAGGGCCTAAAATCCCAGCTCCTCAGATGCCAGAAACAAGTGTGGACTGTCCCTCTCAGGGGTATTAGTATGGTTCTTGGACACAGGAATCACTTCAAACAAGGTTAGGACAGAGTGCAGGTATACAGGCTGCCTGGAGACATCTGAGTACAGGCAATGCAAAACACATACTTAAAATGGACCGATTTTGCTGCTAAAACAGCAGCCTACATTTCAGGTTTGTGCACTAACTTAATTTTAGAAGGCTTACAGATTTCTTGCACTTGCTGTAACTTGTCTCAGGTTGTTAGAGAGGATTGTTTGTTTCCAGAAATTTCAGAGTGCTGCCATTAAAACGTTAGCTCTTCTCACCACTTAAAACTGAGAGAAACCTGGAACAAAGACTACAAAACTGTACCAGAGCCCCCTTACACTATACACACTCCAGCTCATTTGCTGCTGCTCTACTCAGAGCTGACCAGATACAGCAGTCACCATTTCACCGGGAGGTGGCCACCAGCAAGTCAGTGTTCAGATGGAGAAGCTCTGTTTACAGTGCTAGATGAATATTGTGACACTGTTCTGTGCATACTGCAGAAAAGAAGTGTTTCCTCCTTATCCACTGCCTGCATGTTTAACAAGCAAGCTCGACTACCCAATTTCTTCTAACTAGTTTATGTTCAGATATGACATCACCCTTGGAAAAAGGTTTGGCCTGCTCTGGTAAGCTTCTGTCAACCACCAGCATACACCTACACCAGACAAAACAATCAGAACCCTCCTCCTCTAGCCATAGGGGTTGGATTGCCCACTGCCCTCCTGCAGCAGGATCAGCTGGCTTCTGGGCAGTGTTATACCTTGTAAAAGTTTCCATTTTAGAGAATAACAAGGTTAAACTCTTAAAAGGGTAAGATGTATCAGCCTTCTCATTTCGAGGAAGTCCATGTCTCCATCATAATAACAGAGGGCAATTACTCTCATAAAGAGTGTTTCAAGCAATAAAGTGTCACCTTGAAGGAGACCAGGAACCTCCCCAGTTATTCCTGCAGGTAAGAGTACTCAGGAAGAAAACAACTATTGTTTGGCCAGTTTCTTGCTCCTGTTTATTATTCCAATGACAACATGCATAGATGAGCCAAGTTACACAGCAAGAGCCAAGGGCCAAGCCATGTGCCAGCAGCAGGGGCATCCATCCCAACAATGAGACCACCAAGAACCCAACACTACCATGGCAATGCCCACGGCACTGCAGTCTGGCAGATTCAAAGTACTGTGCAAAGCCACTCTGCTTCAACACAAGAGGTTTTCAGACACTCAATGCAAAATCATAATTATTCCAGATGGGTGGGAAAGGCAGATTAGTCCCTGTCACTGACATTCTGACATGGGGAAAAAAGCCATGTGATCACCAGAAGGGAAACAGCCTCAGTGCTGAGTCACCCTGGAGAGCCCCAGGACCTCTGCTCCTCCGTGTGCTCACCCTTGAAACCCCTTGAAAGGCCAGCCAGGCCTGAGCATCTCACAGGCACAGGAGAACTCCAGACAAGCATTTACTTCATGTCCTTCTTATTTCTAGTAAGGAATATTTATCACAGGGGAATTTTATCCAAATAGAGTACAGCGGCTGCAAATTAACTGCAGTTTCCCCACTTCATTAAGCAGAAGCTTACTCAGAAGTTGAGAGCAGAGCCCTCCTTCCATGGAACAGTGCTGCCTACACTCACATGTTTGTAATTTTTAGCCATCTCATAACGACTCACTGCCATGTGGGCCAGGAGGGTCCACGCTCAGAACTATAGGCAAAGTTCACAGAGAGAATGGTACAGCAAAACCAGAGGTATTTTGAGCAGCTCAGATCCCACTGTGCACTTTGTTCTGCCACTCCTTATCTGACTGGTGCTGCAGTTTACCCCTAAGCAAGTTTTAAATCAATCATTTCAGAAAGAAAAAACCCCACTAGTTTTACTTTGATGGCCCTGGCTGCTCAAACTACCTCATGCTCCACCTTTTCCTCCTAACTCGTCCAAAGGGAAAGACTCCACAACCGGTGCACACTCGGGTCTGGTGGGGGACCACATGGGAAGCAAAGAAGCGTGTTCCACATCTCAGAAGAAAGGGACGGGACTGGGGCTTTGTGGCCCTCGAGGCACGGCCACAAGATCTCCTGCCCCGCACCCTCCGACCGCACACGGGGCTCGACGCCGCCCAGGCTGCGAGCACAGACCTGAAGCGGCGAGCACAGCACTTCACGGGGCTGCGGGGCCGGGTTTCCGCGGAAAGGCTCTCGCAGGCGGGGCGGGAGCAGGAGCAGAGCCATCCCCTGTCCGCGGATGACACCTGGCGGCTGCTGCTGCTGCGGGACCAGCGCGCCCCGCGGCTCGGGCAGCCCCGAGAGCTGCTCCCCGGGACACGGCAGCCGGGACGGGCCTCGCTACCGCGGGGTCACCACGCTCCTGGGAGCGCCGGCACCGGGACCTTTGTTTCAGCGGCAGAAAGCACAGTCCGGGCGTACCCTGCCCTGGGCCGGGGCTCTCGGGCACAAAGGCGGCGGGGAGCCACTGACCCGCGCTCCCTGGGGCTGTGCCGGTGCACGGCAGGAGCGCCGCAGCTTCAGGAGCCACCCGTGACTTGGCCACAGCCGAACCACAAAGGGCCACAAGTCAGCGCTGCCCCGGACCCGCCGCTCACCGCCGCCGGGGCGCGACACGCCGGAGGGGTGGCGGCAGCATCCGAACCCGCCCCCCCCTTCCCCCCAACCTCGGCCCTCCGGGGCGCACCGAGGGGTCCCGCGGCCGGGGGGTGCGGGCAGCGCCGCCCGCCCGCCCCGCGGCGCCCCGGGGCGGAGCCGCCGGCAGGTCGGGAGCCGCCGCGGCGGGTCTGGTTTGAATTAAGGCTGCCGGGGCAGCCGGGCTGGGGCCCGCCGCCAGCACAAAGGCCACCGCAGCCCTCCGCCCCGGCACGGCTGGGCACCGCTGCGATCCCCTGCGGGAGCCCGTCGAAGCGGGGAGCCGGGCGGTCCCCCCAGCCCGGCCCGGCCCATCCTGCCCCGCCGCCCCGGCTCCGCACCCGGCCCCGCTCCGCACCCGGGCCCCGTCGCCCCACGTGCGCCGCGCCCGCCCCGCTCCGCTCGGCTCACCGGGACAGCAGCCTGGAAGCAAAGGGCCACCAGCCACACGGCCACCACGTTGATCATCCTTCCTCCTCGCCGGGCCTCGGGAGCGCGCAGACTGCCCCTGCTTCCCGCCGTCTCCAACGCCGCTCTTGCTCCGCTCCCCTTAGAATTGTTTTAAGTAGCTGCGGGTTTGCTCCCTTTTCTGGTTTCTTTTTGTTTGTTTGTTTTGTTCTGTTTCCCTCCTTTTCCCCCTTCGCACGCAGCCGAACGAGACTCCCAGCAGCGCTCTGCGATGCCGAGGAGTTGAACTCTGTCTTTTAATGAACCACTGCAACAACCTTCACCTTACGGCCACCCCCCGGCCGGCCCCGCCTCCGCTCCCCTCCCCTCGGCTCGGCTCAGCCCGGCTCTCCAGCCCAGCCCAGCCCAGCCCGGCCGGCACGCCCTGCCCCACCGCCCGCCCCCGCTTCCTGCCGCGCTACCTGCGCCGGTGCCCCCTCCCCGGCCGCTCTGCCCCGCTCCCCGGCCGGTCCCCCGGCAGCCGCCGCTTCCCTTCCACTGCATTCCCAGATTTCCTCTCTGGCAGAGGCATTGCTCCCGCCGAGCTTCCTTCCCTCTCGCTAAAAATAATAATTCAAAATAATAATAATAATAATAACGATACTGTTACAAGACCTCCCTTCCCGTTTCACTGTGGGAAAAGCCCGGGGGCGCTCGGCTGTCTCCCCCCGGCGCCGCTCCGGAGAGAGGGGCGGGAGCGCTCCCCGGTGGCCCCACACCCAGGGCAACCTTCCTAGCTGCCGGTCACCATCAGCGGGGGCTTCTCCCCCAAAAAATTCGTGTTTGGGGTAGTGAGGTGTCTTCCCTCCTGCCCGCGGGTCCCCGGGGCCGGCCCCATAGCCTCTGCCCGTGCCTTCGTGCACGCGTTTTTCTGCTGCTCGGAACGGGATTTCTGGCAGCGTAAAATGCTGTGAGAGGTTTGCGGCAAAAAATGCCGCTTTGAAAGAAGCGCCCTCCTGCAACTCGCCCTTTTTTTTTCTGGAGTTAAAAGCGACTTCAGTGCTGCTGTGGCTTGGTCTTCGCACGTCCCACCGAGGATGGCAAAAATGAGGCGACAACCATCCAGCAAAAACACACTGCAGGACGAATTGTATCACCCTTCCACGGGGTCAGGGCTGGAGTTCCTGTTCCAGTCCATTCATTTGTCTTGTTTTATTTTCTCTGCTTGTGCCAGCACATGTTGAAATGTTTGCTATAAACAATGCAGCTGAATGTGTGTGCAAATATTATTTAGAAAAAAAAGAAAGCAGTTTTTAGGAACTTTTACAGCTGCTGGAAGCTGTAGCAGCACACACTGGCCACATGGCCAATGGGCACAGCATGGCCATGGCACAGCTGGATGGATGAGGGATGTGGTTAAGGCTGCAGCCACTGGGCCCTGCTGCCCTGGAGCTGCTGGGGAGAGGGGTAACCAAAAAAGAGCCTTAACTGGTGTTTCTTGGTTGCTCTGGAGGCTCTCGGTGGGTGTTGGTCAATCTGTGCCAGATCCAGGATCCCTTCCCACAGCTGTGCCCCAAAGGCTTTGTAGCCCTAATTGGATATTCAATGTGGCTAAAACTGTTGAGATTTTATCACATCTTTAATTACCTTGCTTTCTTTCCCTCTCTCTTAAATTACTCATGCAGCTTCTACCACCCCACCTTTCCCTCACGTGAGCAGTGGCCACCAGGTTCTTCTTCCTGCCATGTCTTGGACCTGGTGCCACCAGAACATTGGACATGAGACTTTTGGGACAGGGCTTGGGTCAGAGGTGCTTGGTGCTGGGGCCTGCAGAGCACAAGGCTGAAAATGTCATCCAGACTTGATGGGCGAGTGGTGACATCCATCTGTGTGGTCATTACTGGGAATCAGAAAGTGTATGCTTGGCACAGCCAGCCTTCTCAGCAGATTTTGATGGATCAGGGGTCATTTTGGCCAAGGCTGCATCTGGTGGACCCTGGCAGCACACTGGAGGGAGGGAACACTTCCAGAGCACTCCTGAGAGCAGCGGCAAGCACTACTGGTGTTGAGTGGCACTGGGTTTCATGCCAGCGTGGGCCTGTGTGTGTCCTCAATCAAATAGGACTGTGGTGCTTCTTGTTGGATTGGCCAGGAAAGGTTTAGAGCATGATTGGGATGTTCTGGTTGGGATCTGTGAATGGGGTGAGAGAAGAACAATGCAGTGTTTGGAAGCCAAGTGTTTTCATTGACATTCCCGTGCCCTCCGCTTGATCATTGAAGCATGTTAAGTATTGTGGTTTCAGTCAAAAGAACTCCATGCTGAAAAGCCAGATGAGACTTGTATGGAGAGGAGTTTCTTGGCAGCCTGGAGCTCAGGGGATCATAGGAGCTTGTTGCCTCTGCCCAGTACAGTGGAACTGTGGGGATTTCCCAGAATTGGATCAAGGGCTTCCAGCAGTGTAGCCCAATTGAACTCAGTCTCCTTGGGGAAAAGGAGCTGGTTTGAACTGTGTGCTGCCATGGGAAGAGAGGAAACACAGCCATGGGAGGAATCCTGCTCACTGCTTCTGCCACCACCAGAGGCGAGCCAGGAGCAGGGATGGCAACTGCTGCTGTTGGGCAACCACCACCCTTCTGCAATGGGCTCTGGAGGAGAAGCCATTGTCCCCTGCCCCGATGAATGTGAGTGTCACAAGCTGCCTGCCTGGCTTGCCAGGTGTCAGAGCCACCCACAGTAGTGTGTGAGGATATGCCGCTGCTACTCTGTGTCCTCACCTCAAGCTGCACATCAGCAGCAGTGCAGCCTGCAGAGCAGGTGACTGATGGATGGCTCCTGAAGCCTGGTGCCGTGTGTCCTTAGATGGCTCATTAATGGTCTGTGACCAGGTGGGGTAGTGTTAGAAAAAGGGTTAGATTCTGCTTTGAGTTCCTTAACAAGGGCTGAACTGTACCTGTGGCATCAAGCTGGACAGACTTACACATCACATCTCAATGATTTCATCAGCTGACAAACTCGTTTAAGTATGCTACAGCCAGACATCTTGGGATGGAGAAGAGAAATATATTCCCTAACACACAGTGGGAGGTTAGAGTATGTGCAAGTATTGAGATTGCTGTAAGTGTCCAGGCTGCCCACCTGCTGAGGTTACAGCTCACTGCTCACATGTGCTATTTCTGGTTGGCTTCAGGTAGCTGGCTTCTGAGGTGATGGTTACCATTTTCCTCGTTGTTGTTTTTGTGACAGAGAAAGAAGTCTGGTTTTCCCCCTGTGTGGTAGCTCAGTTGGCTAAAGGGGATCTGTAAGAACAGGAAACCCACAGTGTGTGTTTCACTTCTCAGGTATAAGATGTAAGCAAGGCTTTAGGTGAAACCCTGAATTTCAGTGGTGATTGCTGAACAGCACAGAGAGGAAAGAGGGTGCCTCTGGACATATGGGGTAGTAACAGGATGTTAAATATATTTAGTTAAAAGCATTCAGATTCAGTCTGCCCTAGAAACTTATCGGAGTGAGGTGGGAGATGCACCCAAAAAAAAGGGATGGTGTCTGGGAAGGGCAAAGTACTGTCACTGACAGTTCCTTCAACGTCAGGGTTTTTCCCATGCATGATGCCCAAGAATGGTGAGCTGACAACAAGCTTTGATCAGTGAGCTGATACCTGTAGATGGAAGAGGAAGGATTGTCCTGACAGGAGTAGGTTAGGACAGTGTGACTGGTGACCTATTTGGAGACTGTGTAGACCAGGAAGACTTGCAAAGTTTCATTTGCTGCTAGCTTGGAGCTTCTCCTTCCTCTTTCAAGTTCCTCAGGCCAGTGCCTCTATTATCCATGGCCCACACCACATCCTTCTCTTTCTAACTCCATGCAGTAACAAAGGAGCAATCTGCCCAGCCATTAAACCAATACAAGCATTAAGAATGAGTCTGAAGAGGAAGCTAGCTGGATCTTCAGCCTCAGATTACCAAGATCTTGTCTGCCAGAGTGCAACATTTGGCGTCCAGCCATTGTGCTACTCGTCTTCTGGGTCCCAGACACAGGGGCCATTGCTCACTAGGTCCCCTATTCACCAGGCCATTTCTCTTTGTTCAGGCTGGTGGCACCAAATACAATTAGCTCTTCCTATCTCCTTGCATGCCTTGGCAAATCCTGTGCCTTTTGGTTTGGGCGTCCTTTTGCACTGATGTAGAAATAATTGATTCTGACCCTTTCACATGCAGCTGTGACTTGCAGCAGGATCACCTGAACGCACCCAGTTTGCTTGCACAGTGATATCTGATTTGCCTGTTCTGTCCAGCCGCCTTTGCAGTGAGTCAGACACCTCTGAGCAATCCCATCTCCTCCTGGCTTGCACTGCCAGGAAGTGAGAGACCGGAGGAGACTCCCTGTGGCCCACCCTAAGGTGTGGAGTGTGCAGTTAGCCTGAGGCCATGTCTGCTCTGATCTCCTTTCTTCTCCTGGTGCAATGCTCTCATGGAAAGGATGACCTTGCTTACTTGGACAAGAATAAATCTTGTAAAAAATCAGAGGTTGGGGTTTATTTCCACTTAAACAATGCAAAGTGTAATGGTCCAAGTGTTAGGGTAGCAGTAGTGTTGGCTTTATACTTCCTAATTGAATCAACTTGGCTGCCTCTCCCAAGAGTTTGCTGACCTTTTTCTTTCTCCTCTATCCCTTTTCCCTTTGTTCTGCTAGTGAGAACTTCTGTGTGGACACTGAAAACTACATATAAATATGTCTGTGCCACTAACCAAATAATTCTTGACCTAATTAAGCAGAGCTTCCTTTGGCAAAAGCTCAGCTGGCAGTGGCATGCCACTTTTGTGATAGTTTTCATACACAGCTGTAATAAAAGCAGCTGCATTGCTTTGATGCTGCATGTGAGGGCCTGGTAGGATCCTGCATGCTCATTCCAGAGAGCCTCAGAGCTGGATTTTGGGGGCTGGTGCATGAAAACCTACGGAGGGGTTTCCCATTAGCCTGCAGTTACACGGGTGTTGCCCACAAGAAAAGACTGACTCGCTCTCTCTTAATGAGGCCTTTTCCTGTAGTACTGGATGCTGCTTTCACTGTTCAACAATTTTCGCCCACCACTTTCAGACCTTGTGGACTAGGCAGGTATTTCTGAAAGCACTCACCTGAATAACCACTTTTTTTGTTGTTCTTTCCCTTGCCCAGGGAGATGCTCTGCTGCCTTTCTGTGATGCTCTTACCCGTGGTCAGCTCAGGGCAGCTCACTCATGGTGACTCATGCTGGTTTGCAGTGCGTGATCCCTCGACCTCCGTGACCCTAAATAATTTGAGCACAGAATGGGATTTGTCCTGGCATGAAAATGAGCATGGAGAGAAGGGTATCATGACTCCCAGGAACATACAGGCAGGCAGTGCTGGGAGCTTTGGAGAAAAGGCAAGCAGCACAGGGAGGACAGAGCTAACCTGTTTCCACAGCACCCCCTGCTTGGTACCTGCTGCCTTCTCCTCTGGCAGCCACCCTGCTCCTCCAGGGGAGGTTTCCACTGATCCTGTGGTTGCCCTGGGGACAGGACCTTTCTTCATGTGTTCACTGGAGAAGTGCTGAGAAGAAGTTTTTCAGATTGCCTGAGTTGCACATGCTCTGACCATGAGAGAAGTTGGACCCTGTACAGCTGCCTGCCACCCTGCAAAATAGGAACTGTGATACTGGTGCTTTTATAGTTCCTCAATAAGTGACAATAAAATATGTGTATTTTTAATGCTACAGCTGGCTCTGGCAGTGTCACAGAGACCCATTATTTGCCTGGGGGAGATGGGGACTCCAGATCAAATGAGATTTAATCTCTTGTCAAAGGCCTCCTGTATTTTCTCTGTATTCCTTTATTGTCCTGATTTGCTGTAGAGGCTTATGCTCTATCTTATGATAGGTTATACTTGAATAACTTGCACAGAACTTTAATAAAAGTTCTCCTTGTGGAATGTGGTCCCTGTTCCTCTCTGGCCATACCCAACATACAACATACCCCTATCAGTTTTTGCACAAACTAGAGCGGTACTCCTTGTCAAAAAGTTCCAAATGAAGGAAAAAATGGAAGTGTTTTAGCCAAAATATTTGCCAAAGTATTTGGTCCACATGAAACATGTTGACTATAAGTTTCAAGACTGCCACCTTTAAACAGCCAAGTGTCTTGAGTTAGGTGTTTCTGCTGCATGGAGAATTTGAGTAAGCACGTTTAACTTCAGGAATTCTGCCAAAGCAGGTTTAATACTCCTACGTATGCAAAAAAGCTGGTCTTGGGAGAAGCAGATGCTGCAGCAGAGCAGTTGTGAGAGCAGGGCTAGGCTGCATCAGAGATTTTAGTTCCATTTCAGTAACAGCTGATTAGAATAGATATGTGGAACATTGTAAAAAATACTGTTGTTTTTTTTATGTATTCATCAAGCTGAGGTGATCTGGACCCCAGACTGGCTGAAGGTCTTTGAGGAATGATGGCTCTGGGGCCAGCCACAGATTTTACCATTTCCTCTTGCCACCAGTGGTGACTAAGTGGTGAAATTGATACGACACAACACACAGGTTTTCTTCCTGATTAACCAAACGGATGCATCTCGCTGCAATTATCACCCTTCACTTAGCATTTCAAGGCCACTTACCCCCTCCCGCAGGCGTCGGCAGCCCTGGCTGAGGGCTGAGTGCAGTCACTCCTGGCCGACCCCTCCAGGCGGTGCCAAGTGCCTCCCGGCCCTGGCTGTCAGAGCATTGATTCACCACCGATCCCACCCATCCTGCCTCATCTCTCATCTCTCATCCTGGCTCCCGGGGGTGGGGAAGCCCCTACCCCGGGTGGGGATGCTCCTACCCCTGGTGGATCGGTGCTGCAGGGGTGGTGCAGGTGCAAAGCTGAGGCAGAGACTGAGCTGTGGTCCAGTGTCTGCCTGCCAGCACCTTCCTGTGGCTGAGCCACCTCCATGGGGGCATCTGTCCCACTGGGGACGGGCACAGGGCCACAGGGAGCAGGGCAGGGGCACAGCAGGGCACATACATGGGTGAGGAGCAGGAGGGAAGGAGGGGAGCTGTAACCCTGTAACCCTGTAGCGGTTACCGGGCTGTAACCCCGATTGGGCAGTGGGGAGGTTCCTGCACTGCTGACCCACATATCTGTGGGGAAGAGAAAGCTGTGGGTTTACCACGGGTTTCAGCTTACCGTGGAATGTATGCCTGGTGCCTGCTCCACTATGACAGCACTGACTTTGGGTGAACAAAGATATTTGCAACAGGGAGTGAACACAGATATTTTAATTGCTTCATATTTTATTCTCGTTTGTTTCCGTTTTTTTTAGTTTGGTTTCTTTTTAGCTGACTGTGAAATTAGCGGTACTTCACAGGAGGGCCTGGAATGAAGGTTTTGCAATGCATAAAGTGTCTTTTTACTATTATTACTATATTATGTACTTTTTAAAAGCATCATTTGGTTTTCAAGGTGCTCCTTCTGCCTTCCCCTCCCCTTCTCCCATTATTTGTAATCCAAAAGGTCCTTATGATTGTTTATTGCACTGTGATTGCAGAAGTTTTGTGTGTGTGTGTAGATGTAGATGCTTTATTTTACCACCTCTCATCCCATTCCATTCTTCAGTATAAAATTGTTCTCACTCCCACTCCCAACAAACCCTTAGGGGCTAGTCCTGCCTTCTCTTCCCTCCCTCCCTTCTCTTCTTCCTCCTTTTAACCATTGATTTTTAAAATGTTGCTTACTGATTCCTGGTATGTGCTAGGTGAAGAGACCAACTGTGTATATCAAGGTGTCCAGTGCCATCTAAGACGTTCTGCTGGAATAGAAGGTTTGGCTGAGGCAAGCTCCTAGGGAATGTTTCCCTGCCCTGCCCAGGTGTCTTGGATGCTCAAGGGTTCCTCCAATGGCACCAGATCCCTAAGTATGCAATAGGATCTGTTCCCAGTGGATGAGTCTGCCTGGGAGCATCCACATTTGAACAGATTTGGTTTTAAACTGGGATGGTATTTCCCCCATAGCTGCATGGCCCTGTGGGGGTATCCCTTCTGCAAGTGGCTAGTGAGGGCTGTGCAGCACTTCACAGAAATGTGGGCTGGGTTGAACACCCTGATCAGACCTCTGGACTTTTGGCTCCCTGCATGTGGAGGGGGTGGCACATGGGGTAGGGCTGCATGACAGACCCTTTCCCTGCAGCATGTGAACTTGTATGACTCCCAAACTGGGATGAATAATCAAACCCTTAGTTCTCATGAGACACATGATGTTTCAAGGAAACAGGAGACATCATGTGAGTTTTGGAGTACTTAAGATGGTGAGCTTTCATACAAAAAGGCTTTTTAAGAGCCAAATGGCCCACTTGAAAGAGATCAGTGTATAGCTTGGATCTCTGATAGGGCTGAACTCTGCTCCATTCATCCACCCCTCCATGCAAGGGGTTGGAATGAACTCTGTGATTTGCACTGAGTTTGCCCGTCCTCAGCTCCTCAGCCCAGCTTCAGCCCTCTGATTCTTGCTTACTGAGTGATTGCTGTGATTATTGTACCAGCCTCTGGATCCAGTTCCCACACAGGTGTGGAGCAAGGAACAGCATCTAGGCAGACCTAGGCAAAGGGGCTGAATCCCTCTCCAAGATCCAACCTGTATGAACAGATGGCCTCCCAAAACCTCTCCTCCTGAACTGATCCTGTGCAGGGAGGAATGGAAATACTTTCTGATGTTGTATTTTAGCTGTCTTAGAGAAAGGGAGATAAGGTTTACTTATACAGGGGAGGAAAGAGGAGTCTTCATTCCCACCAGGGAACCTCGAATTTTTGATCCTCCAGTTTAGACAGGGAATGGGGTGCCTATATTTGGGAGAAGAGAATATAGCTGTGAAATGTGCTGTCATCATCTCCTTTGCTAGCCAGTGCTTTCTGCCACCACCTGTGTGTGCCTGCCACCACCTGTGTGTTCCCTTGCCGTAACACTTCCCTTCTTTGTTCCCATTAGCCCTCAGTGAGCAGTTGTATGTTTTTGGAGATCTTTACTTTGATACCTGCAATTGTTCTGCTTCCCCAACACTGAGGGAAGCCCTTTGACAGGAGCAGACAGTGGCTTCGCAGCCTGAGAAGGCTCAGCCAACATCACCTGTAAGGAAAGGGAGCTCAGCAGGCTTGGCCAATGTCCCCCAGTGCCCACGGGTGACACTCCTGTGTGGCACTCAGGTACTGGGGCAGCTCTGCTGCTGTGGGTACGACCTGCAGAGCGTTTGTGAAGCTGCAGCGTGTGAACCTGCCCTGTGATCAGCAGACAAGCAGGCAGTCCTCCCCCAGCCTCCAGCACCTGAGCACGGCTGTGCTGGGGCAGGGCTGCCTCGCTCCCCGAGGCTGGGCTGGGAAAAGATCCAGCAGCCAGGCTGAGGAAGGGCTGCGGTGCTGTGCGGCTGCCAGGAAATCTGAGCCCTCCAGGCAGGTCTGAAGCTCAAACGAAGCTCATTAGGGCTCAGTTATGTGAGGGGTTTCTCCCCGCCCACCCGGTGTTCTTGCACACCAGCTGTGTCACCTCCAATGTGCCCCGGCTCTTGTTTGCACATCTGGGGAGTTTGGGGTTGGGTAGGCACTGTGCAAGCAGAAGAGCAAGAGACAGAAGGCCTCCTGTGCCCAGAGTACTGATGCTGGTGAGAAGCAGAACGTTTTATTCCAATGTTTGTTCTTATTAATGAAAGAAAGAGGGTCTTTAGAAAAGGTCTTCCTGCATTTCAGCTGCCTTTTATAAAGCCTCTGGAAAGTTTCCAGTCTTATAATGATGGGGGAATGCTGCTCCCGAGATATATTTTGCATTAAGTGAGTCTGGGAGAATCGAGGTGGAGACAAGGATCTCAGGCGCAGAACTTCCAACTCCCACCTGCGTGCTTTAGGAGTCATGCTCCATCTTGTGCTCTTTGTGATGCAATGAATGGTTCGAGCTGTGCTAAAAGCCCAGCCCAAATTTAGGAGTAGAAAGTAAACCCGCCCAGCTCCTTGTGGTGAGGAAAATGCTTGTGAAATGAGGGAGGTGGGTTCAAAACCCTGAGGCTGGTAATGGAAACTAATTCAAGCATCTCGTTTGCTGGGCAAGTTCCCTAACCACAGAGCGAGCCTGCAGAGGGAGCAGGCTCCGTCCAACGGAGGAAACGCCCGTGCACCTCCTCACTGAGGAGCACCAGCAGTTATAGTGGAGGCAAGTCATGCTATGCAGAGGATAAGTCCGACGTCTCCGATTCGGTTGTAGAGTACGGCTTGGAGGGCGGCAGTGTTAGCTTCTGCTCGGCCGTGTCATCAGCTGATTAGTAGGAAGGATATGATTCCGACTCCTTCTCAGCTGATGAATAGGACAAATAGGTTGTTGGCGATGATTAGAATGAGTATGGCGATTCGGAAGAATAGTAGGTAGGTGAAGAATTTTGTGATGTAGGGGTCTGAGGCTATGTATCATGATGCGAATTGTAGGATGGATCATGACACGAATAGTGCAATGGGGAAGAAGGTGAGGGAGTAAAAGTCTATTTTTAGGCTGATAGGGATTTTGAAGTTAGTGATGAATTTTCATTCTCATAGAGAGGTGAGGCTTTCTGTCCCTGAGTAAATGTAGATTGTTATGGGGACTAGGCTGATTAGAAAGGAGGTTTTGACTGTGTTTGTGATTGTGGTTTTGTGATTGGTTTTTCCTATCCCTCCCTGCCTCGGTGCAGGGTGGTCTCTCCCCCACCTCACAGCCTCTGTGTTCTGACACCTAATGTGCGATGTTGGGATCTGGTTCATTCTCCTGGCCAAAGCAGTTACTGCCTTTCCTGCACTAGCTCAGGAAGGCCCACGTCCTGTATCAGCTCTGGAGGACTATCAACACTGGATGGACAGACATCCTTCCATCCTTTCCACGTGTGACTCTTTCTGTGACAACAGTTCTGGCTTTTAACCCCTTCTGGTGATGGAGTTGGGGTGGCCTGGGGTGCTCTGCTGCACAGGAGAACAAACACCCCAGGCTCACTCTGCAGCATCTCTCAGATTGTCTCTTCCTGGGTGGCAGGATCTATGCTTGCCGAGTTCTCCTACACCTCCCTAGCCCAACATCAGGAACCAAGCAGAGCCCCAAGAGGGATATATCCCTGACAGGAACCAAGCTTCCTCATTCCCAAGCCAAGAGGTGCTTGAATCAGCATCCTTTGGGCACAGATAGTGCCTTTGTATCTGAAACTGTTTGGGCTGAGTGAAGCACTGCCTGTAGCTCATCACATCGGCGCTGCCCACAGACTAATGACACTTAGGTGGTACTGGCAGCTTGGAATGACGTGAACCGCTGTGTTAACAAACCAACAGCCACTCCTGCCCTGCCGCGGGCTGCAACAGCTCAGACCACACAGCTCATGGTGCTCCCCTTTCCTTCCTCAAGCAGCAGAACTGTGTCACCACGGGGGCAGGGTCTGCCACTCTCAGGACACAGGATGCTCAGGCACCGCTCCATGCAGAACTCCTCACTGGAGTGCTGTGGCCACCCTGGCTGCAGGGGCAGTGCTGCTCTGTCCTTTGCCCTGAGTTTTCCCCCCAGGTGCATGACTTGCATGCAATCTGCAGTTTCAATGACCAGTCACTAGATGTTAAAATGCTTTTGCATTCTCTCAGCTTCCCCAATGACATAGTGGAGTTGTCATCACCCCACTGTTAACCCACTTTCCCAGTTATTGGAATGCTGAGCATCAAACACTCCCATGGAGCCCAACCTCACTGCTGTGCTGTGGTGAGCCATAAGCATCTCTCCAAATGCATGTCCCTTGGAGAAGAGAGAACAGTGACTAAATTGGTTTCTGAATTTGCATCAGCGTTTTTAAACGTCTACGCATTATGACCCCAAAACCTCAATTTTCTCCATGCTCTGATGGAAAAGGATGGAGGGATGGGCATTATGACTGTTCTGTCCACAGGGGCCCCTTAGGCGAGTTATTTCCCACCAGGCTCATTTCCTGTGCTGTCAGTCCACTTCACACCTTCAGCTAAAAATGGTCTTTTGCAAAACCTCCTGGGCAGTAACAGAAATGAGTGTGGATCCAGGGATGCCACAGAGTGCTAACAACCTCTTCTCTCATTTGAAAGCTCAAATGCTCCTGAACTCATCCTGCATCCAAGGATGTACTGATGCCTAGTTAAAGCTACAGCCTGGTGACAGTTCTTCACCAGGCTGTAGCTCTAACTAGGCATCAGTAAAGACAATGAACAAAATAGGAAGGTTTAGCTGCTCAAAAGTGCCCCTCTGAAAATTTAATTATCTAATCCAGGGTTCTTCAATAATTGCCCAATTCCCATCAGAAGAAGTGAGCGAGCACCTTCCTTCCCAAAGCTGAGCTCCACAGACACAGGTAAGTCACATGAGAATATGGCTGCTTTCCTACAGGAAAAACGCAAGACCAGATATATTTCACACAGTGTTATTCACACATTTTCATTTTGATTTTTACAGTATATACACGTGAACATTACATTATTCAATACGAGCCACCTGGAGTCAAACCTAATCAAACTGGTCCGTAAACAATCTATATCAAAAAGCAATACTTGAGCAAAAAGTCTAGTGGTTCTACCCAAACCCTAAAATAGTTGCAAGGAAATCCAGTGATTTTCATGTTCTTGGATAGAATTTGTGCACAAATGATCTCAAGAGAGCAAGTGGAAGATTATACTCAAGATATTGAAAGCACCAAGGATGACAGTTACAGGACTGTTTAAATTCAACCATGGCATGAGTGCTGCAGGGACATTATCAGTTTCTGCCTGGACATAACCAAAAGCCTGCTGTACTGTCTTAGGCGTTGGAAGGAATGCCGGCTCTGTGGATTATAACACACGGCACAGGTTCACAGGGTAAAGACAGTCACTGAGAATTGATGTGTCCAAAGAGTGGCTCAAAGTCATCCTTTGGGTGACTTACAGGAAAGCTCTGGCTCCAATGACTGGACTGGTACCTCTGGGGAGGAATTTTGTGAACTGCCATGCAAAAACTACTTGGCAATTAGAATTGTGCTTACTCAAAACAACGAGGCCTCCTACTTCACTTCATGCAGGCACTGGAAGTAGGCTGGAAGAGATTTTGCCATTTGCCTATCAAGGAGTTCTTACTACCATTAGAAACGCAGCGCCTCAGATATCTGCTAGATAACAGTTATGTAACCCTGGTACCAACAGTAACATGACAGAATTCCTCATACAAGTTTGTACCACTACTATTTTCTTTCTCAAGATCACACCCCTACCAAAACAGCCTTTTATTTGATCAATGCTCAAGACGTTGTTTCCAAACTACCACGCTGATCAAAACTTTAGGTTAAGCCATCCAAATGAACATTTTACACAAAATACTTACTTCAACAACATACAAAGCACTTTCTTTATCTTTCAGAAACTGAATATACAAAGTAAGCTTTTTCCAAAATATTTCCATAGGCAAAGGATTAAAAAGGATTTTAATTATACACATATGGTCACAATTCTGCCTTAAAAAGATCATTGGGAAATGTACATAAGGCCGCTTGTATATGTACATCATCTTTATGTTACTGTTACAATGTCATATGTCCAGAGAAAAAAATCGACAGTATCATACATATTTGCTTTACGCTGCGAGAAGGCTATTCAAAAATACAGTACTCTTCTGTACAAAAAATTCATGCCACATTTATTAAGATGGAAGAAGCATTGGTTTCTGTAATAACCAAATATTTCAGTCCACTTCTTACTATGCTTATTTATCCTGATTTAAAATTTGAACAGATTGATTTCCCAAAGTGTCCATATGAACAGATTCAACAGCTATGTTATAAACAAAACATAATGTTTCTCACAATAGATAAAAAGAAAGCCGGTTAATATTTTTGAAACCATATAAAGATAGAATTTTAAAAAAATCACTCTTGATTTGCTGAAATAAATTTACATTATACAACACTATATGCCGGGGGAAAGAAGGGAATGAGGATATGAATATACACTAAAATGCAAATTTTTGTCCCAAAAAGGAGTAAAACAAATTACATTTACAGCATGAAGGTTTACAAATGTACATCTGTACAACCAAGGTAAGCATCACTACTAAATTAGCAAGGCTTTGTAATAAACATCGAAACGAGAGATTTGTTTTCAAACTGTAAACTTACACCTATTAACTACACGTATACAATGCATATATTTATAGGAAGCAAAAAGCTATCTGAATATTTAATCAATCATGCTTAAATGTTGAGCTATCAAGTTTACTTTTCAGTGGCCCCTTCTCTTTATCATTACCTATTTTTTGCATCTACAGTGAGAAAGCAAAATAAATGCTCAACACTTTCAAATCCTTACAATTCTATATGCAAAATAAAAAAATACGTATCTCTACTCTTCCTGCATTGTAAAACTGACTGTAAAGTTAATACAGGTTCACTCCTTTTCCAACAGAGTACTTTGCTGAATGGAAGTACCACCATCATTTTAATCCCTCTACCTTGTACAACAATTAAATATATAAGTATATACAGCACTTTATTTTTAATACATCGCTAGAGAAAACCTTAGGGCATGATTTAAAAAAACCTGTATCCACAGCAAGTGCCAAAACCTAGTCTTTTAAAGTTTCCATTGTTCTGTTCTTCCCTACTTTAATTTGCTGTGCCCTGTTTGTTATTTGGATAGGATGTTGTGAACCACCAAAATACAACTTAACTTTTCAACATGTTAAATAATGTTTATGCAGCTGATCAATTTTAATCTGGTATAAAAGACTTCACACAAAAGGGAAAAATAAGGTTTAATTCTATATACAACTCTATAAACCTGTTGTGCTATGATGCTGGGTAGACCTACCAGATTGCAAGCCAGTGTATTAAAAGAATACTGTACTTTTTCCCTTTAAAAACTATTTCAGTGACTTTACAAGGTAAAAATTTACAAAATATGTGACAGCTATTTTGATACAATTACATCATATACAGGCATTCTGTGCTTTGCCAGCCATCCAATCTGATAGGTCTCCGGATCAGGGCTGGAGATTTTTTTTAACAATTCACTCCCCAAAAATATACACAAGAATAAAAATTTTACAAATGGATGAACAAAGTCAATAAATAGATTTAAAAAAATCAGAACATTTAGAGTTAAGTTGTAGGTTTTGATAATTCACAATTTAATTTTTCTTCTGTTTCTCTTTGTCTTTTACAGCATCCCATTTGGTGGTCCACCAATTGGCCCCAGATCAGCACTGTTCTTCAGGTAATACTTCTCCAGCTTGGCCAGAATGTGTTTGCCATAGGTGTATTTACGCAGAGTCGTGATGTGGGGTCGAATCTGTAATAAGAAACACGTTTGGCTTTTTTAACATCCACACTTTTAAGTAAAGGTGACTACACTTTGAAAAAATATGCAAAAAGATGCCAGAAGCCTGTATTTCAAAGTGCTGGAAGTTTCTGGAAAAATGTAAAACTGGTGATTTTGACTCATCAAATAACTGATGTTCCTATTGCAGGAAAACGGAGGCAGTACTTTGTTGGAGAGCCCTGTTGGTGACTGGGGGAAGCAGAGCTCCTGCACGAATATCCTAGGCCCTGTGTTAAATAGCCTCTGGCCATCATGGCAACAGCACACTTCTCCATGTCTGGATATTCTTAAGTAGAAATGTGCCTGTGCTAGGAAATATGGGACTCTCTTTTTGGAGGAACTGCAGAGTGGATTTATACCCACAACCAGGAAATAAAAAGAGAAACCAGTATTTCTCCTGTTATATGAATAGTGATGACAGATACTGCATTTTCCTGTTAGAAGTATTTTCACATAAAAGGTGGCACAAAGACAGGAGATGATATCCAGCTATTGAAACTTTCCTTTCTTAGCTTAGTGCAGAGATCTGAATGTTTTCTCCTTTACCAAGCTCCACTGAATGTCATGGAGCTTGGTAAATGTCCTCAAGCTCTAGATTACTGAAGCGTTGAGTTTTACATCTGCAGGGAAAGGTGCTGTGGCAGAACAGCTATCCAGACATATTTCTGAATCCCTGCAAGCATGCACACCCATACCTTGTGCATGATGATCTTCCTCTGGGCGGGCTCGGCCATGTCGATCATCTTCTGCACGACATAGTTGGCATACTGGTCCTTCATCATGGTGTATAAGGCACTGTGCGGGCCGTCGTTCTGGCAGCACACCTCGTCGATCAGCAGGGCTCGCTCTGCGCGCGACGCGTGCGTCACGCACTTCTCCACCACATTGCTGAAAAAGAAGGCAAGTCCATGGTGGGACTGTGTGGCTGCATTTCTCCTCACAGAGAAAAGCAAGGCACAGCTTCCCAAGGATAAGTTCTGGGAATCGCAGCAAGGAACCTCAGAGAAAGAAAAAAACAATTCTTATCTCATTTACTGCTCCTGTTTTGGAACATGTGGAATGTTGTGGAAGATTATTTACCTGAAGGGAATTGGTGACTGGATTCTGGTGGGAGTGTTTTGATTCACTGACCTACTGAATCCACGTGTGTGTGTCGGGACTGTGGGCTGACAGTCACAGGATTCTGTTGAGTGCTTGTGCAGATTCAGTTTAGATGTAGTGTAATGTAGTATGGAATAATATAGTATAATAAAGTAATTATTTAGCCTTCTGATATCAAGGGAGTCAGATGCATAATTTCCTCCCTTTGTCGGGATTGCCTTGATTTCTGATAGGACTGGAGGTGTAACATTCTTTCAGGTAACTACTATCAATTTCTCGGGAAGTTTATCAGTTCTTAATGCCAGTAAAAGAGCATATAGCAAATACATCAATTCCTCATTTTCAAATTTCCAGTCTAATGACTGAGGAAGTTAGTCACCACATCACTATTACTTCATCCATGTGACAGGGTTATTTTCTGATTATCTGGTAGGAGAGATTTTTTCACTGAGCCTACATAGGTACACTGGACTTCAGGCTGCAGATGTGTTCTAGCACATCTATTTTGGTTATGGGCCCTTTGAAGACCCAACAGAGAATGCCAGGTATGAAGACTTCTGCTTTTTGAATAAATGCACTTTCCAAGAGCATGCCTACATCAGAGATTCCATCAAATATTCTTCTGTAGAGCAAGTCTCTGACCTTCCAGTTTATTTCAGAAGCAGGAATGACCATCAAAGCTTGTAACATAGCAAAATGATCCCAGTCCTAAAACTGTGCTTTAGAAATTAAGCAAGTTAGAGGGTTTTGAAGAGTTCTATTCAGGCAAAAAAAAAAAGTCCAAATAAATTGGTTTGCTAGCAATTTTTAAAACAAATGCTCTCATAAAGTCACAGTGCATTTCTACGTCATTTTGATGACAAGGTTACTCTCACTAAATCACCTAGAATGAATACTCAGGTGTATTTTTCCTTCACAAAAGGCACACAATCCATATTTCAGCAAAAAGCACAAAAGGAGGAGTTGTAGGTTCCAATTTCAGAATAGTTCAGTCCTCCTACAACAGTCTTTCAGACTTTCTAACACAGAAAATCCTTGTCAGACTGAACTACCATTTTTTAAAGCTAGTCTTGTTATACTTGCAAATTGCTAGGCTGGATTGAGAGTCAGCAGGTCCCAGCTCATTGTCATCAGCACATCACTTAAGTTCCAGCAGAGCTTTTCACCTGGCTCTGGTTATCCTTACATAAAAACCTGGAACCTGTTCCCTGCACTTGCACAAAGTGAACAAAAGCCATCCCATAAACCCACAGAACCTCCTTTGTTTTGCTACAGAACATTTGTCTCTTCCCCTCCCCAAACCTAGTATAAAAATATCACTATCATTCATCTCTATAAAAATATGGAATTTCAGGAGGTAAGATAAACAATAAAAAAAATTATTGTATCCCTTTAGTAACACAAGAAATAAATTCAGTATTACAACTTTACAAGGTTAATGACTTTTTAGTATATGAAAGTTATGCAATACCTGGCAAATTTGTGCTGACTCAGAGCTAGAACTTTTCCTCTTATTTCTGAAACGATTTTGCTTTTGTCTTCAGGACGACCATGCTCCAGTACATGTTGAATAACGTAATTTCCATATTGATCCTGAAAATAAGATGACTTAAATTTTCTTTTGTGTTCATACCAAATAATGAATACTGACAGCTGTTGTATGTAAGCATAAAGTATGAAATTACTCTTTGCATGAATATAAGGAAAAAACAATGTCAAAATTACAGAACCAAAGTGATGCAAGAAATATTTCATCAAGAATTACTTAATGGACCACATATTTTACATGAAAAGTGTAAATAATTTGTAAAACCAGTGTTTTGCTAGAGTATCTTTTATCTTCTTAAAGAAAGAAGTCCTCAAATTTAAGATCATACTTTTTAAACAGCTGTAATATTCCCCTGAACACCAAGCTACAGTCAAAAGTGTAAGAAAAATACTTTTTGTATCTTCTTTGCCTCCCAACTTCCAAATTAATTTTCATTTAAAACTATAGAAGGAAAGAAAAACAAAAAAATCAATGTCTACAAAACTAAAAAGAGGCAAATGCATTTAAACTAGGATACAGGAGTAAATGATGATAACAAAAAACTCTGAAGTGCATTAACAATAAGCCTGCATGCACTAACCTGCACCAGCTGCTCTGTGTGTTGATGCAGCTCTTCTAAGATTGGCAGAGTCTGCTCAGCAGTGCAGTGCTCCAGAATACGCTGGATTACTCTACAACCATATGGATGAGTTGAAAGCACAAATACCTTGAAAACAGGATTGCAAACTGAATTAAGCCAACTGAAGCTCACATCCATTGCAATATCGTTGCATTCAAAATGGAACTGAACACACCAATTACTACTAAAAAAAAAGTTTTGTCTGCCCAAACCAGAATTCCATTTCCAGGAAAAGTAAGGAAAATATGACAAAGCAGGTTTTTGTGTGTCAAGGACTCCAGAAAACATACAAGAACCCAAGTGTTCATTACAATGTTTCTAGCCTACATAGCTGCACAGGAAAGCCTGGAAGTATGACCCTTAGGTAATTGCTGTTCAACTTAGAAGCTTTCCTTTTTACTTTCTTTTCAAATTTAAAGACTTTGACACTTATAAAAAGGAATTCAGTAACAGTGGCTGATTTTCACCAATTTCATGTTCCAGTATACACAATAAGCTCCCAGTTACAGATACAAAGTTTGTAAATAACTATTCAAAACAAACAGCCAGATCTTGCTTATTCCTTCTGCTTGCTTCTCCTGAAGCTACATTTGTGATTTGGCAATTAATTACAAAACCTTCATTGTTGGTCAGAACTGAACACAGAATCTTGCATGATTAGGCATCAACTCAAATGCAGGAGAAAATACAAGTAATGTCACATGCGTAACATTTTTCATTTGCCACTTCACATTAGCTACTATTTTCTATATTTAGTTACTTGGTGCTTAGGATGGATGTTCAGTACATAAACTTGCACTTTAGTCAAGGGGCTCTATTTACAGTTTAAAAAATGCATCTCATGTACCTCATACACCCTCATACACACTTTTTGGTGTAAAAACACCAAACCCTAGAACCCTTGGTATGCAATTTAGTACTACGTACAACAATAATTCAGGTATTGCTGTTGTGTAAAATGAGAAAGATATTGTAGATTTTATTAGGAAATACATTTGGCCATCCATTAAAGTAAAATTTAGTTATATAGCCAAGTTAGTAAGATTTTTACTATTCTATTTACAATTCTTCTCAAGACTATAAAAGTACACGCTTGTCTCAGAGGATTAAAATGTTATTTAGCTGCAGCACATTCACTAGCCTGCAGCACAATATCAACCTTACAGTAATAATGTTTTTTTGGAAACAAAACAAAAACCCCAATCTGAAGTAAAATACTACACCCTCTTCACACTAGTCCATATGTAGGGAACAGATTAGTGAATTTCATCACTGCAGTTCCTTAAGGACTAACATTCATTGGGAAACACTGAAAGGCACACGTGCAACAGGAAAGGAAAATGTAATTTTTAAAGAAAAATGTATACTAGAGAGCATGTACGTTATTATTATTATCTAAAAACGGCCCTGCCAAGAGCCGTGAAGGAAATGTGAAATGGTGCTATCACAACACACAAACACAAAGCCTGGGCATGCAAAGTCCCTTTTCTGTATTTATATTACATAAATATTTATTATTATTTATAATACATACAAACATGTCTTTCTAGAGCCTTATCTCCAACAAATTAATTTTTTTACAGCATGTTAACTGCCTCTCCAACAGCTTTTCATGCCATCATTCCCTTTTTCATTCTACTTAAAATAAGCTGAGTGCAAAGTGGCAAATGCTATCTTGTACATGCAAATGATGGACAAAAACCTGCAAATCTTCTGTGAAATCTAAGCAACCTGCAAAGAGGAAATGAACAATTGGCACTACCTGTCCTTTGAATGCATCAATGATGAACTGGAGCGACTGGGGCTGAACACACTCAATGCATTTTTGTACGACGTGGTTTCCATTTTGATCCTTCACACATTTCAGAACATGGCCATCCAGCTCTTTCACCATTTCATTCTGGAAAAACAAAGATTATCCTTGTCTTTATGATGGTATTTCCCCCACCCCACCTTCCTTAAATGGAGAAAAATTTAATTTCATCCTGACTCCAACCTTCATATTCATTGGTGTTAACTGTGTACCTCACTACTTTCATTTAAACAACTATTTCAGCCCCCAGGATATTTCATGATGAAGGGAATAATCATCAATTTAATCAAGTAAAAAGAGGGATACAATAAAAATAAATAAAATGAAAAAAGCATTGTTCTAACTTACAATTACCTGCTGGTCTGGTGAGATTGACTCGAGAGCTTTCTGGATGACACGACAGCCGTACATCTGCAGGGCCAACGGCAGAACGTGACCACGGATGCGTGTTGCTAGGGCTAACTTCTGATCCAGGCTTCCAAACTAAATGGAAATAAATATGCTGTTAACAAATGAAGACATACTGCAGCATGCTGGAATTTACATGTCAGAGTAAGTATTGCCAAGATGTACATGACTGTAACATTTGAATAATTTTTCACTTTGTATTTTGGTGGGGATATTTACCAGAAGCTTTTCTTTTCTAAATGCAACATTTTGTAATATTCCACATCCAGTTCACATACCTGCTATCAAATGCATGACCTTGAAAGACAACAGAAGAAATAATATAGTTTATATTTGCCTGTCTGTAGGAATATTTAAGTTAAATAAACCACTTTTTCAAATAAATTATACCAGCAAACTGATCACAGGTCACTATTATGCATGAATCCAAATCAATTTTCTATCTCAAAACTTGTGTAGTGGATCTCACATCTTGTAAGAGAGGACACAGAAGTGACCAGCTGGACAACCAGCTGGTGTCACAGCAATATTCTTGCAGCACTGCTGAGAATGGTCAAACACCACACCTGCAGTCAGCTCTGAAGAAAGCCTGACCAACAACTTTACCTGCCTACCTATACAGTAAAGTGAGGTCCCCTATTACATGTAAGGTCACATGCACTTTTGTTGAGAAGTGTTCTGCAGAATTAAGATGAAAACACTCAGTTAACAACGATTAACTGTGTATTCATCCACCTTAACATTATGGAAAAAACTGCAAATGATGACCCTTAAGCAAAATCAAGATCTTGTATATCATACGTCAGTGTCACTTTACAGAAGATATTTTGACTGGCTATTAAAAAAGAAGTTAAAATAAATGAGGACATTATTTTATAGATTATTAAAAATTACATTCTTGTTTACAGCAAGTATCTTACTTCTTACTGGACATTTTCCAGCATCACCTTCTTGCCACAAGTCTTTGATATGGCCCTTGATTTAAAGTACAGCATACTAGATACCTTTCCTACATATAACTTTTCCCAGGACACAGGTATTACTTTTTTCTTCTCTCTGCAAGCCAAATCTTGTAATTCTTTGATGAAGCTTTTTTTTTTCACCACATCATTTTTAAGAGAAGACAAATCTGTTTTAAATACTAGTTGTAGTAATATTGGATATATCTTATGATGGATATCCCTTACTCAAAATTCTTCTTCCTCTGTACATTTTATGGGAGTTTCCTCATACACAGCACTGGATGAAGCTCACACAGCTAGTTGAGCGCAAGTGCATTTTCCAGACCATTCTGTACCACGATGTAGTAACCAATAAAAAGCATTTTTCAAATAGTCCCTTTCATCTGCTGAAAGTCTCTCAAGTTCTGCTCAGAGGTCTGTGAAGCCTCAATGTGCATAGTGTTCACCAACATGTGCACCATCAGTGTAAGGAGAAACTGTGTCCATTATGGCAAAAAATACTGGGTACAGAACAGAAAAAACACCTATGCAGAGTTATACACTTGGGTTCTGTGGAAGTCATGTAGAATTCTGCTATGGTCTTACAGAAAGACCAGTTAAATTTAATCAGATTTACAGTACTTCATTTGCATGTCCATCCATACACTTAGTGCTATGCTTACCTCAAAGAACTTCTGTATTACATAGTTTCCAAATACATCAGTCATCAACTGATAGGCAGCTTGCAGGATCTCATTAAATACCATCTGGCGCTCAGCTGGAGTAGCTCGCTCCAGCTTTTGCTGTATAAATCTAAGTGCAAAAAAAAGAACATTATGCTTTGCATCAACAACAGGAAAACCTCTCAAACACTGTTTCAATGAGACACCTCAAAACTCTAAAGAAACCAGTCAACATTTATAAAATTCATTAAAATGAAAGTAGTGCCTCTGCATATAAAAGGATACATTTTAGTAAAATTAAGACTTGAAAACTTTCATTTGAAAAGCGTTAAAGATGAAAAGAATAACAGTAACTAAGTACCTGATGATGTACTGACAAAAACAGCTTTACATTCCAGATGCCACATTTTTTTTTCCTAATCAATGCCTTTTTGATACCTTAATACTTGAGTTTACAAGTCTAGTTATGAGGCGATTTCTACACTGAGAACTTCTACAGGCAGCTAAATTAATACTTCTTTTACAATGAAATTTCTTAGAGAAGGTCAGCCTAAGAGGGCGTGTCCCAATTAAGATGCTTTGAGTTAAGATGACAAGTACCTCATTCAAAAGTTTCATATTAATAAAACAATATCAAAGCACTCAAATATTATTAACTACTCTTATAATAATTACCTAGAACCGTGCTGGTCTTGGGAAAATTCCACAATATGCCCAACAAGGTCCCTTAGCTGAAGGTTAGGGAAACGATTGTTCCTGAAATCTTCCAGCAGCCGGCTGCGTCCAGAAGGCATAATGTCAGACCTGCTGTAGCGGAGGCGCGAAGGAGGGAAGAGCTGGCTGCTGGAGCTAAAGAGGCTGGAGGTGCTCGCCGCACTGCGATACTTGGCTTCGGCTCCGGGGGCTGCAGAAATATAGCGACCACTACCATTTGTCAGTCCTCCTACAAGGAAGCAGCTCTGTCAGTCACAGCCATGAGAGGGAAGTAAGCAACAGCAAAACAGCAAGTGAACTAAAACTACCGATACACCCTGGAGCCAAAGAAAACAACAGTGCTGTCTTGTTATTTGTATTTACCTCATTGTGGTCAGAGGAGTTAGATAGCTTTATCTTGCAATAAATAAAACCATTATCCTCCTCATTTTTATGTGAAGGGCACCAGGAAAAGAAATGTCATTAGAAGAATGTATCAAGGTAGGTAAAGTGAGCACCCACTCAGCCTTACAGAGACTTTAGAACTGGGTG